>NC_021166.2:1767455-1892980 GCF_000331145.2 Cicer arietinum
AAACAATTCAATGCATATCCAAAATCTGAACAATTATGTTCAAAGCTAAAAAGTAGGCTTATATTTGTATGACTAATGGAGTGCATCTTGTGTAGACTTATATTTGGATGTTGGACACAATTTTCTTTGTCAACAGACTTATATTTGTATTCAGTATATTGACTAATAATGGCATTATGTTTTCCCTTCCCAGACATTTATTTTTAATGAAGTTGTTAACTTGTTCCAAGAGCCATAGTTACTTGGAATTAATCTTCTTGCTTTGCGCTAAATTTTGTTACATAATTTGAACTAGAGAAATTGGGTTCATGATCTCTCTATTTTTGTAATTGATATATTTGCAAATGTGCCCATATATCAGTCCTTTGTAAATTATAAGTATGATACATAAGATTTATTGGTCCATGATGGTGTTTGAGTTTTTTAGTAGGATTAGGATAATGAATTTGCTTGAAATATATAGCTTATTTATGAAAAAAGCCTATTCTTCTACTTATCAGTTATCTCTTAACATATACTCAAGGCAACATACATGACAAGAGTTATTACCCC
Organism: Cicer arietinum; assembly: GCF_000331145.2. NCBI lineage: Eukaryota > Viridiplantae > Streptophyta > Magnoliopsida > Fabales > Fabaceae > Cicer > Cicer arietinum. The sequence continues at coordinate 1,768,008 of NC_021166.2, forward strand.
GGTGCTAATATATTCTTCCTAGTTGTGCAAACAACAAATTTTATCACAAATTTTAAATTCTGGTATTGTACCACGTGAGGTGGTTAGTTATCCTCATACCATTATAAAACATTATACTGAAGTTTTCCGTTTAATGCAAATTGTTGCAGGTTGACAAGTGGAATGAACAGAGGGACAACGGGACTTTTCCGGGACCTCTTTGAAAGCATGTGTCTGGGATACCCTTCTGAGGCATACGAAAATTCTTGAACATTCAGTTTATTTTCTTTAATGCATTTCATTATCTTCACCTAATCATGGTGGATCAATAAGATAGTTTATGAATATTCATTACTCCACAAATTCCTGAAGTCATTTTGCGTTTTGAGCTAATCTAATGGCTCTGATATTTTATTTTGTTTGTGCAGAAGATTGAATTTAATCTATAAATAATTTTGTCAGACCATCCCCCCAAACTAACCCCAACACTTTTCCTCCCTCTTTTTGATAAAATAACCGTTAATTAAAATTATAGCAAAAAATAACTTCTGCTGAAGGTTTGCAAAATCGAACATCATATTTTTGGTGCTGAAATTGGGCAAACAAATCCTAGGTTGGGTGTTTTTTTTCGTTTTGGTTGAATCGAGTATACAAAGTCTAATGATGTTAGGAAAAGATACGTAGTCGTTTTTGATAGGAAATTTTAATCTGTAAGGAAATCGAGTCTCTTTGAAATTAAATTTGAACAAGTATATATGTATTTAAATTTTTTAAGTTCATATTTTTTGATTTGGTCCTTTTTTAAGTTATACCATATTTGTAATGTTAGTCTTTTATTTTATTTTCAATTATTAATGCAATTGAAAAATTTTAATTATTAAAATTTCTATCAAATATTACAACAAATATTTATAGTCTTAAAAATATAATAATAATGATTTATTCACATAATCAATGCTATTAAAGTCTTCCACTTGAAAAGATAATTAACTTATTGCAATGTTATAATTTAGATTTTAACATTTTACTATAATAATTTGAGAAAAAACTCAAACTTAAAAGATTACTTGTGTGATTTAATAAAATTTAAAGGTTAAAGGTGTATTAAAAAAAATTTAAAAAAAATTAAGCACTTAATAAAAAATTAATCTAAACTTAGAAGACTTTCAATTACATTTCATCCTTTATAGAGCACTAATTAATCTTCAAATATATTATATAAAAACTTACTAGTTAATCTCTTATGCATTGAGTCAGAATAAACAATCAATTCCTATAACAAACATATTATAAAAATAATGTCATTCCATGGTATCAAAGCACCATATGTCCATCACATTGTTTCAGTGGGTACATCGTTCACCTATACCATTAGACATGTTCCATAATTGACATTTGACAAACCTCACTTGTCACTGGTTATTGATAACAATGCATAGGAAGACTATTATTTATTCATTTATTTATTTTTTTTCATATAAGAGATGTAAGATTTTGAGACAAACGGTCTAACTTAACCATATACTAGACTATTGTATTTTATAAACTAAACTACTTTTGTTTTTGTTAAAAAATAAACTTTATGAAAAGTTGTAAAGAGTTATACTAAGCCCTGTTTTATTAAATTGTGTAATAATTATATATATGAAAATTGTGATAAATTATATTAAATTATATTTTATTTAAAATAATAATAAATATCATAATATTTAATTCACACAAATACAAAAAAATTAAATTTAAATAAAATGTTTATTAAGCGAGGTATCCCATTCTAATAGCTTAATTTATACTTTATCATTTCTTTTAACAAGTTTTAAAAAGCACGACACCTTCTTATTTTATACAGTATAACAAAAAAGTATGATACCTTTTATCAAAGCGAAAAATATTTATCAATGTCACGTTACTTATATAGAAAAAAATGTCTGACACCCTTTTCCATAAAAAGTAAAGTATGATGCCTTTTCCATGGTAATTAAATTTTAGTAGTAAATATGAGATATTCAGAAAAAATAGTAAAATTACACGAGTTCAATAATTTTTTTGTCTTAATAAATGTATTAAATTTTATTTGTTAAAAAAATTCTTCAAGCTTTCTTCTCTCAAGTATTGGTTTAATGTCAAATTTAACCATCACATTTTAATGAAATTTTATATGGTAAGTTTCAATTAATTTTTTTTTAATGTATCATTGCTAATACTTTGAAATATTATTAAAATGATATAACTATTTAATCTTTATTAACATATATATCTATATCTCTAAATTACGGATTGAATAGTTAAATTAAATGGTTGTGATATCAAGTTATTGATTTTTAAGAAATATTTAAATGATTGTGCTATCAAATTAAATACTTTTTGACAATGACATCTATACAAAAAGTCTCTTATCACTTACCACTGGACTTTTACCGAAAATAGTAATTAAAATTGATTATAGAAAATATTTAGAAGACAAAATTTTTTAAAATAAATTTGTAAAGACTAAATAAAAATCTAAGGTGATGATTAGATTGAACCACCGTCCATTCACTATAATTTGTTTACATAAAAAAAAAACTTGTTTTTAATTCATTTATAAAATAGTTATATTGATGGAAAAATTATTTAATTATAATAGCTAATTTTTTCCTTAAAAGAAAAATAGTCAAATTTTAAAAAATCAACGGAATGGAAAAAGATAAAATTTTATTTATAATAGTGTTGGGAGGGAGTATAAATGTGAAACACTATAAAAGAGACGTTAAAATTTTGTTTATAACAGCGCGACGTGAAATACAGAAGAAACGCGTTAAAATCTTAACGTACGTTGGAAATAAATGATTAATTGTTCTTAATATGAATTTTTTCCCTTGTTGGCAATTTCCGTGTTCCGTTTAACTTACGTGTTTCTTCTCAACAGTCAAAACAAACACCAACAACAATTTTACATTTCTTATAAAATCCTCTTTCTCTCTTTCTCTCTCTCTCTCTCTACTTTTAATTTTCATATTCACATTCTCACATTCTCATCATCTCAATCACCATGGTTCGATTCACCAACTCCTTAATCGGTTTCCTAAACTTTCTAACCCTAATTTGTTCAATTCCAATTCTGGTAATGGGTGTATGGCTAAGCAAACAAGCCAACACAGAATGCGAAAGGTGGTTAGAAAAACCCGTAATTGCCCTCGGTGTTTTCCTCTTAGTTGTTTCTCTTATGGGTCTAATCGGTGCTTGTTGTCGTGTCTCATGGCTTCTCTGGTTCTATCTTCTTGTCATGTTCTTGCTCATCGTTCTTCTCTTTGCATTCACAATCTTCGCTTTCGTTGTTACTAACAAAGGCGCTGGTGAAGTTTTGGCGAATAAAGGTTATAAGGAGTATAGGCTTGGTGATTATTCTAATTGGTTGCAGAATAGGGTTAATAATAACAACAATTGGAACAGGATTAAGAGTTGTTTGCAATCTGGAAAGCTATGCTCTCAATTTCATTCACAATTTCTTAATGATAACGTTAATAAATTCTACACCGAGCAATTGTCTGCTCTTCAGGTTAGGATTCTGTTTTTTTTTTATTTATGGAATTTATATTGTTGGTGTTGATTGGTTTTATGGGTTCTTGTCAAAATTTGAGCTTGCATCGTGTGATTTATATTTGGGGTTTAAATTTTGAGGAAATAAAATATTAGGGTTGAAAATTTGAATTTAAAATGTTGATTTGTTTTTTGTTTTACATTTGCTTGTTTTCCCAAGCCATAAACTTTTAATTGGGTTTCGGTAAAAATATTTTCAAAGCTTATTTATTGCAAAAGTAAGCATTATTCTTCTGGTGTTCAGCTGGAATTTTAGGTGGTAAGGAATGTTAATTTTTAGATGTTCAGATTTTGTAATAGTAAAATTGTAATTTAGTTCATGTTTTGTATAGAAAAAAAGTAGTAATTACAAAGTTTTTTATTATATATTTTTTTATGGAACAAAATTTCTGAGTATGTTATCATCAAAAAATTTCTGATTATGTTATCATGCAAAAATTTCACGTGATAGTATATAACTATAATGCATTCTTGTGGTTGTATAGGAATTAGATTAAATTTATGAGATTCTGCTACTTTATGAGTACTTTTTTGCTGAGTAGTCAGGGTTTCTTCTTGAAAAGTGTAGCTTTTTTAAACTGGGATTGCTTTTCGTCTGAAAAGGCTTCGTTCTTATTTTATTTTGCTTTTTTCCAATGCATCTTTTATCGGACTTTGTGGCCATCCTTTTTTCTTCTCATGGATGCTAGTGCTGCTGGGCTAAAAGTTGATCACTTTTTTCAATGTGGACTTCTTTTTGTCAATAACTAAGCACTGGTTTCCTGTAGCATTTCCATACTTTAAATGAATATAATTTGCCTCACAATATCTGTGCTATCAAATGGTCAAAAATTTGTACTTTTTCTTCAAAGGACATATAAGAATCTTCCTGCATGTCGTTTGAATAAGAGGGAGTAAACTGTAGCTGTAGGTTTTCTATGTATCTTTGAGGACTAAAAAGACTAAGTTTTCAATGTATTTGAACAAGTGCAGTAAACTGCAACTAGTGAAATGTTTATTTTCCTATCCAAGCTCATGTTTGCATTTGGCCTACATTTGTGATATATCTTGGATTTAAGCCACCTGCGAGGATATCTAAACCTTTATTTAGTGATCAGCTCATAGCTGATAAATTCAGATCTTTGCATCCATACACCAATTACTTAAAAAGCATGACAAATTCTTCACACACCTACCTGAGCGCAAGTTATTTTGACTGCTTAACTTGACAGCATATTTTACTATTGAATTTCTGCGTGACACACAAGTACTGGTGATTATAGTGTTGTGTCATGTTATTTACTTTCTCTGTTACGGTATTTTTCTAGTTTGAGTTCTATGGTTTATTTTTTATGCTCAACTTTCACATTGAAAGAACATGGCACTTTACATATTGTATTTTGTTTGCTGGCACGTGGATTTGGATTCTCTTGTATCAAAATATCACATGGCATGACCATGTAAAATTTGTATCTCTCTATTTGTAAATATCAATGAAGTTTGATAAAGTCATCTATTTAATACTCATTAGAAGAGCGATACACAAATTTCATAAGACAAGGTAATGTGAGATTTTAACGGCAGATCAAATTATTCAATGACTTTAACTTCATTCCCCTCTGCTTAAGGCAGAGGTTCTGCATTTACATTGTTTTGGGGATAAAATTTCACCTAGGATTGGAATTCACTCTTAAAAAACTACTTATACCATTCCATGATTTCAAAGAAATGATTCTAGAATTTTGATGTCATGAAGTCTGACTTTTATCCACATGTTTTGTGCAGTCTGGATGTTGTAAGCCGTCAACCGACTGTGGTTTTATATATGAGAACCCAACAACCTGGACGAAGCCGGCAAATGCTCCTAATACTACCAACCCTGATTGCGATGCTTGGAATAACGATCCAACCATTCTGTGCTTCAATTGCCAATCATGCAAGGCTGGTTTACTGCAAAACCTCAAGACTGATTGGAAGAAGGTGTCTATTGTCAACATCATATTCCTCATTTTCCTCATCATTGTCTACTCCATTGGTTGCTGTGCATTCAGGAATAACAGGAGGGACAATTGGAAGAGATATTAGCCTCATAAATAATTAATCATTCACTATTATTAGCATGTATATGATTTTAGGCCGTTTGGTTTATATGCTGCTATTTTCGTGTGGGTTCTTTTGTTTATTTTCTGGATTTCGTACTTTTTTCAGTACAGTTTGACTATGTTGTGTAAATTGCTCAATTTTATATTACAGTTCTTAGCATCACCCATCTCTATTTAGATATGACTTAATTTGGTCACACCTTATACTGCCTAGATGGACTAAGTTAATATGAATCAAATGAAGTCATAATTTTGTAACATAAATCATATCTCTTGCCAAACAATTTACCTCTAATAATTTCTTAACAATGTAATTAAATATTTCTTAATTAACTAGCCACTTGATCTTATTCCTATCGCTCATGTTGCCTCCATCACGCATCCCTTTAAAAAAGTCGAATCTAACTAAAGATGAATTAGACGAAATCAAAAAGAGGTGGACATGGCCCCGATCCCAAAAAAAAACTGAAATATGATTGTCATAATAAATTATTATTTGATTTTAATTCTTTAATTTTTAGGAAAAATAAATTTTCAGTAATTCAAAATATAGTCAGAAAATAAAGTAAATCTAATTAAAAATTATTTCAACTAGAATTTAAATTCAAATAATTTATTTTTAAATAAAATTCATTCACCAATTGAGGCGAATCATCGTTTGATTATTGTCATAATGATTTAATATATATTACATTTTTAAAAAATATTTATAAAATAGTTGCGTAACCTTCCATCTCATAGTGTTTTGGATATATCCCTAATTCCAACATATATCATCTAATATATATCAGATCATCTATTGTGTCCCCCTAGAGTAAAAAGAAAATCCCTTGTCCTCGTCATCTAATCTCAGAGTAATTGTGGCCTCATGCATATCGTTGATAGTCAAATATTTCTTCATACATATCGTTAATTGTGGTCATACAAATCGCTTTCTTTTCTTGAGACAAAATATTTCTTCACATCTTATTACGCAGCTTCTTTTAATTAATAGAAATCATCGTTAAATAAATTTTTAGTGGTAATAAAATTTTGAAATTTCATTTATATTTATGTAAAAAAGTATAATATGTTTTAATTTCTACAAAATTATTCTATAAATTGTTTTAATTTTTGGTGAAATTAAATATATTTTAATTTTTAAATAATTTTTAACAAATATATATAAAAATATTATTAAAAGTTTAACTGCACAAATAAATAGTTTTTTAATTTAAAATAAAATAAATATGAATTTATAGAAAACTATATGATAATTTTTATTTTTTTTAAATATGGATCTAAATATCAACTGTTGAACTCATTATTTATAAAACAATCATTGATTTTTTAATATAAACTAAAACTGTTGGTATTATAATAAATTTGTAGCGACTAATAATTTTGAAATATAATTTATCAAGTATTGTGACATTGGTCATGGCAAAGGCATAAAACCAAATTGTCCGGTGCTGAAAATTCTTCTCCACTTAATTAATCCTTTGTCTAAAGGAAAATGATAGGCATTGTGAATCTATTAAAAAAGCAATTTATTGTATTAAATTTTGAATATATAAAAAGTATTTTAAATTCTGCCAGCCATTCAAATTATGGACGGGACATGAGTTGTAGCTGCCCTTGGATCCCACTAAATCATAAAAGAGAATATTCATGCACTTGTTAAAGATATTTTAGTACAAATATTATTATCTTCTTTTAATTTATACACATTTTTTTTAACATGTGAAATAATCTGTCTGAGTTATTCACTGTGGAGTTAAGATAATTTAGTACATTGCTATAATTTTAAAGTGTTTTTGAATGTAATAAAAAGTATTTGTACCCACTATTCATTATTAAATTTATATTCCCAAAAATTAAAGAAATTGAAATGATGGATCCAACAACTTGCAGAAAAAACGATCCGAAACCAAAAAACTTCGTTGTTGTATCTCACAACAGATGTAAAAATAAAAAAAAGTTCCATTGCCGGGAATCGAACCCGGGTCTCCTGGGTGAAAGCCAGATATCCTAACCGCTGGACGACAATGGATGTTTTTGTTATAGAGACTCTTTGTATTATACATAACGAATAACAATAAACCTCTACGATTGCAATTTCTTTGTGCATTTTGGTTGCTTTTAGTAACTATGCATGCTTACTTTAGTATATAAACCAAGTTGCATGTTAAAATAAAATGTTTTTGTACTAGTTTTATTGAAATTTTGTGAGTTTGATGGTCTTTTTTCTACTTGTGAGAACATTTTGAAACTAAAATGTGTAGACTAAGTTGCATGAATGATTTAGGCTTCAAAAGTGTGCACTGAAAAATTACATTGAAATGAGTAAGCAACATAACTTACGAAATTTTACTTATATTTACCCTGATTTCTTAGGACTTCTGACAAAAGAGGAAAGTCAAATTGTGGGAAGGCAAAAGAGGATGTTCACCAGATTTCAGACACTCAAACCAGGTTTAATTCATCTTCAAATGTCACTTGAAAACCTCTCTTCGTGGTGGCCTTTTTAAATGCAATGTCGATGATGTTATTCAGGTATTGGTATGTGTGTGAGGAATACTGAAAACCATTTTGCTATGGGGAGAATGGATTGAAAACTATGAGTAAACAAGCTGCAAGAGTCTGGGGCTTGGGATCTCTTTCATGTGCTACAATGTATACAAATGTCATATTTCAACTAGATTTGTATACAAATTGAACAAAATATTAGATTGTAGAACCATTTTATCAATGTACAAAATATCATATTTTGACAAAATTGTCTATCAATTATGTTCGTTGTAGTTATTTTTCCTATCCCCTACTTATATCTTGAATTTCATTAATATTAACGAGAGAAATTGGTTTGAGTCAACAAAAATAAAATAAAATGAAATTAACTCTTACTTTTTCCAAGCCATTTTATCATCACTTCTTCTCAATTTCTAATTATCTATTGAAAATATTTTTGGTTTTTATTTTTTAAAGTTTGTGTTTACTTTTAATTGTCAAAGATGAGATAAAACATGTAATAAATACTTGTGATTGAGATAAGAGAAAGTAAGATAAGAAGCATGCATTTTTAAAAACAATGTTTTTATATTTTCAACTTTTGAAAATATGCTAAACCTGTTTTAAAAAATTGTAAAAGAAAATGTTTGTGAAGAAAAAATTGAAACTTATTTTTTTTATATATATTTATTAATTGAAGTTAAAATAAAAACAAAAAACATGAATGTTCTTGAACTTGCTAGTTGATTCTGTTTTGGTTTCTTCATTTTGGAAGTGATCAAGTTTCACCAAAACTATAATTAGTATAGTGATTAGTGCTCCATCTTGGTCTCTACTACATGTTTTGACTTCTCTTCAAGAAACGGTTCTTCCAAATCTATCCTATTATTGTTTGTCTCATCATCCTGAATGTTTGATTGTAGTTGCTTCTCATCAAAGTCTTTGGCTTTACCCCATAAGACAATATACAAACCACTGATCACTCCAACACCACCTATCAAACTGAAATATTCAATGATGCATGTGAGTAGGCCACACAAATAAATAACAAAAGTATATAATATAAAATATTAATCATGCAATTATGCATACACGATCAAAATTAGATTTAAGAGCATTTTTTAAAAGGGTGTCTTATTTAATTTGTATAATGATTGTTTCAGTCAAGTTCAAACTTGGAGACTCACAACCAATGAATTCTTAACTAGAGTTTATTAACTAGAGTTTAACAGTTCATATTGTCAGAATTAACTTTTCACTCCTCCTACTTTTCATGCTCTTAATTACTATTTTGAGTTCATGAACAAGATAGGAGAAAAAGAGTAGTGTATTACCTTCCAACATATAGCTCTTCTTGTAGGAATGTAGCAGTTACCAAAGCTGTGATGACAGTTGCTAAAGGGTTGAACATTGCACAATACAGAGGACCTCTTTCTGAGATGCACCATGATTGAATGAAGAAGCTAACCGCAATTCCAATTCCCTATTTCACAACAAAGATATCACTTAATTTCTAACATAATCAGCATTACACAATAATCTAATTGGAGGAAATATTCATTTTGGTCTCTAAATGTTGAGAAAGTGTCAATATAATGTCTGAGTGTATCGGAACTTCAAATACATTTCTAAATATGTCTTTCGTTAGTAATTTTATAGAACAAATTGACAAACAAAAGACACATTTATAATTTTTTTTTAATTTTGATACACTCAAAGACTAAAGTGACATCACTGACATATTCAATGACCCAAATGATATGACGGTTTACTCAATTGAAATGTTTCTGAGGGGCCTGTGACAGACTTACTGCATATAAACTGCATGAAATTTGTAATGGTGAATGTAAAATCCATGCTTGAAGATCATGCTCAAATAGCAGTGCAAATATAGCTGACTGTATTGTAGCAAAGAGACACATCCAAAAGGTTGACAATATATGATCTGGACAGGATGAAGAAATTGGTACCTATGTTCAAGTTTAATGATATGTCAATAATTAATGTAATATAATAAGCTTGTCACCCTCATTATGTTTTAATTAATTAATTGATTGATTAATTTACCTGCATGATCATCCAACATGACCAAAAAATACTACTTGCTAAGAGCAATAGACAACCCAGCACCCAATTCTCACTTCCACTTGCAGTCAAATGTTTGAAATCAGGAAAGAACACTTCCATGTGTAACAGCTTATGTCCTTTCAGAAATGCCATTGTTAATGCTCCACTCACACAACAAATTGTCCCTAATATCTTGGCCAAGTTTCTTAAACTTTTAAGATCTATTTTCTCAAATCTAATCATTCAAAAAACCAGAAATTAATTAATGTTATTGCATATTAGGTAAGTCATTAACAAAACAAATATGAGTCTCACTAGCTAGAGGCATATTAATTTAATATAATTTATTTTGTGCATCATAATTGTAGAGAAATTAATTACCCCAAAATTGCTGCAAATACAAAAGTTAATGCAGGTATCAAATTACTCATTGCAGTGGCTGCTGTAGAAGATGCATAGAATAAACCACTAAAATATGCATTCTGATTTAATGTAACCCTGCATTTAAACAATATATAAAAGAAATTAAGTAAGTTTCAATATTATTATTTATTTTTTAAAAAAACTAAATAGTAATAGTAGCATAACAATCAAAAGTAATTTGGCAAAGTATACCCAATAAGAGAGGTCATAAACATCAAAGAGAAATTCTTTAATCCTAGTGAAGTCTTCAAAGATTGTCTCCTACAATCATTAAAAGCAAACATATATTATATATGTGAGTGGATGAATAAGAAGAAGATTAAGGTTATTCAATTATATACATACCTCTTAGGGGAAAAGATTATAGGTGCCAATGCCAAAGTGGCTATGCCTTGTCTATACACTACAAAGACTGTAGGAGTCAATCCATCTAATAGAGCAGCTCTTGTAAAGATGGCAAGCAATGCATAATGAAATTGTAATCCTATCATAACCATTAATGGAAGATAACCATCTAAACAACCCATTTTGATATGTTCTCTCGCTTAAACTATAAAATATTTGATGCACTTGATATTTATAAACACTACAAATGAATCAAGGTTGAAACAAAGGAAAAAAAATACTATATTACTTCTTTTGTAATTTCTACTGGGATAGGTCTATCGTTAATTCATATTAATATTTATTTTAAAGGTATTTTATATTGTCAATTAATTTTAACCGTTAAGTATAATAATATTTGACTTTAATTATTATTATTTTTAAAGCATCACATGTAATTAATTATGATTTGTATATTTTGATTACATAAAAATTAATTGTCTAATAGTGTACAACTTTTAAAAACCTCAACTTGTGTAAAAAATATTAGACATAAAAGAAATAGTATAATAAATACTAGAAACAACACTAGTTAACTTTGTTGTTGCATACTACTCCATCTGATTTTAAATAAAAGATAAATTAAATTAATAGAAATTAATATATTTTATTCAAAATTTAAACTAATATATTTGTTTTTGTTGACTTTTTTTTTTATTAGTGATCAAAGATCTAGGGAGATATGCGGAAATTAGGATCCTTGGAAGGATAAAATTGACAACCCACGTTTTTGTGGTGCTTTGGAAAAATGACAATTAGAATGTCATAGAAAATGTAAGGTGAATATTGCCAAATGGCATTTGTTGGCGACAAAATGATTATAGAAGATAGGATCTCCACGGTGATGGTGGCCAATATTTCAAGTTAATCTGCCATTCCATCGTGTATAGTGGCTTTAATTAAATCATTGGCTAACTTCCAAATTCCAATTATAGCTCTATTAGTTTGTTTTTTTTCTTGCGCGGTGGCAGTTTTTAGCATACCACTTTGTCAGATCAGATCCATTCTTTGGAGACAGAAAATCAATAATAATAGTAATAAGTGATATTTAATCAACTTCTAATAAATTGATATTTTAACAAAAAGATAAACAATAGGAACACACCATTTCTAATTTATTATATTTTTTAATATATTGTATTTAATTAGTTAAAATTTACATCAATTTTATTAAAATATATAAGTTTCATAAAAAAATTAGTGCAACTCAAATGTATTTTAATTAATAAAAAAATATGTTAAAAAATTGTATCAATTGGCTGGGGTCTGTAATTATAATACGATGGATAATGAAGATGATGTTTGTAATGTCAAACAAAATCACACTGGTGAGGATTAAGGAAACTACTACTACTACTACTACTACTATTATTATTATTATTATTATTATTATTATTATTATTATTATATCAGATGTATCACAGTAGTTTTGACACTATCTCAACCCACACTACTAAGGAGTGTGGATATTGAATGGGACAGAGAATAAATATAAAAAAAGAGAAAAAAAATAATATAAAAATAATATATAGTATTTGTGTCAAATTCTATACTTGAGAAACATTTCTATTTATTAATATTAACTACAATTTGTTTTAATAAACACTCTAATACTTTTGAGTTTTGTTGAAATGATATAATGTTATGCTACTTTTTAATTATTTAAATTTTAAACTAATTTTACTTTAAGGTATTGATATTCTACAAAATACCGATAATTTATAAGAAGTATGTTGATCATATGATCACATGAAATGTCAGATATAAAGACAACCGAAGAAAGTTGTTCACGAGTTAGCAACCACACCCTTATTAAAGGAATCTTATGCATGCACATGGCCAATGCGTAGGTTGATTGGTTTGTAGGATGAATTTTTCCCGGCAAATAGAGAAGATGATGTATATCGAATTTATTTGAGACTAAAAAAAGGTTGTGTAAAATAGTTTTACACCCTTAATAAATTATATATTTCATCCCGTTACACAATTTCATTCGATCATTATAGTAAGATACGATAAAAGATATGGTTCTCATTGAATCACAGTGTAAAACTATATTAACATAATCGACTATCAACTTGTGCAATTCGTTATGGCACAAGATCCCAGTCTCAATTTTTTTTTTATAGGATACTATAACTTTTGAAAAATAGCATTAATATCTTAATTTTATATGATTAACACTTTGTAGTTTTATATTGCACGTGATTATGTGGCCGCGTCCTACCAGGAGTCACCACTCACCGTCAAATGTTAGAATTTTGAATTTTGATGATAAGATTTTGTAATTTTAGAGGTCTGATTTTTAAATTTAAACAAAATCTCCAAAAATATTGAAAAGACAATGTTAATAGTGCATGTTCATTAATCTCTTAAAATATATGTAAGTATGATAAAATACTAAAAATTCACATTATAGTTAAGACACGCGTGATTATAGATTCTACAAAAATGAACATATGTGAGTGTCACGAGTATGGACGATTTTAGTCTCCAGTTATCAATCCTAAATTTGAATTTGACTTAGTAATTGTGTCAAACAGTATTGTGTCGTAGTCGTTCGATCTGAATCGACAACTAAGATTAATTAACCATATAAAATAAATTATATAATATAAATTGTCTACATACTCATAATATTTATATACTACCTCCTATCTCATTTATAAGAGAAAATAAAAAGAAAAAACATTGAAACCAATGTATTCATTAATTGTTTTAGAGCATGTTTGATTTTTTCTTTGTAACACTAAATGTAATTTTGTAATGAGTTCTTTAAAATATTAATTCTACAATGTTGTTTTACGGCATGTTTGATTGTTTATTTCTAAATGTTTGACATTATGTTTGGGTTCTTTAACAAATTAATTTTACAAACTTAATTTTAATTCAAAATTAGGTTTAGTCAAAAGTACATAATGAGTACTTTTGAACCTTCATTTCACATTTAAAATTATAAAAAACTTCATATTGATGTTGCCACTAACTACAAAATACACCGACCACAAAATTCACATTATATTATAATAAAATAAAAACATTTTTTAACAAGTAAACATTTAAAAGTTCATTTAATGATATAATTCAAACAAATTTTATTTTATAAAATGAAGTTTGTAGAAAAAAATACTCAAATTTAATTTGCATAAGAAAAACACTTAATTTTAAGTAAAAGTACATTAACAAAATGAAATTTACTCAAAAATACATTTGTCAAGGTTAATTCAAACGGATACTTAACTCTTTGATTATTTAACTCTTTGATTATAAGACATTACAAACTCTATAACACTTAAATATAAAAAATAAATAAATTTAAATAACAGTATAAAAAAAACTTAAACAATAAATCCATCTTAAAGTCGTAATGTTTTTCATTACATAGAATCAAAAAAATTCTCAAAAAATTGTTTGATATATAAGACTGGGGCGAGTATTTAATTAATTATTTCGATGAGAAGTCAAAAATTGTTTTATTTGTTTCTTTTCGAGTCTAGTCACGTTTTGTTGTAAGTAATTGCTTTATTAGTATGTGTGATCGTGTTTACATTGATCATGTGGATTTGTAAAAAGAATGTCCGTTACTCCTGTATTTATTTACCTTTATATTGATCACGTTTCTAGAAAACTAGCTTTCTATTTCTTCTTTTATAAATAGAATACTAGCTATTGAACGGAGGTTGAAAATTATCATAAATAATAATAGAAGCCTATCAAAATTATAGGAAAAAAAAAGTCTATCAAAATTTAAAGATATATATTATGTGCTATGATATAAATGTTTTAAAAAAATAAATTTAAAATTGAAATTCTTAATTCGAATTTCAGTTATTTTAAATTTTTAACTTTTTTATATTTAAAAATTATATTTAATATATCTTGATAAAAAAATTATGGGTGAGATTTTTAAAATTTTTAAATATATATAAAAGATTATTTAAAATATTAAAATATATACTTGAATTCACTTAATAACAAAGACAATTAAAGACTACAGCTTATAGAGGAAAATAGTATGAGAACTAAAATTCAATTTATGGAAACAAATATATTTTTAAAGAGCTATAAAATGAGTTTAAAGTATCTCTTTAGTAAAAAATTAGTTGAATACAAGGTAGGGACATGAAATATTTTAAGGACTATGACTTTAACTTACAAAATCATCAAAGAAAGGCTAATATTGTAGCAAATGTTTAAGAATATCTTACCTTAAACGAATTAGTCAGTATCCAAATTCAAATCTCTAAATTGTTTGATATGCTCTTGCTTGTTCATCATCATTGCAAACATCTGCAACATCTGTAAGAATCCATAATCCAAGTTTAATTTTTACATGTAAAATTTATGAAATTATCATTACAAATAATATAGATATATCTAATGCAATTGTAGTTGAATATTTATAATTTTTCTTCTCTTTGTTTTAGACTTTCTCTTGAACGATCTCTTTCGAAGAATCTGTAATTTTATTTATGTGTTTCAACTTTTATATTGTCACAATTGTAGCATATTATTTTTTTTCTTTCTAGTCCTTGACTTGCCACGACTTTGTGACTTTTCACGCCTGTGAAAATATATGGTTTGACTTCTTTCTCGTGACTATGTAACTAGTAGTTCTTACTTAGTGGAACAACGAATCAAATCACATTATTTTCTTCAAGCTTTTTCATTTAACAACAAAGACCTCTCAATTATCTCACAAGAAAATTAACATTAGCAATACTTGTAACTCATAATCCAACTCAATGTACGTGGTTGCCAACAAATTCACTGTATTATGAAAAATACTTCACTGTTATGTCATTAAATACTCATCTTAAATTTCATATTGATTAACTTTCTAATAAAAAAAGCTTTATTTTATATATTTTTACGCACATACAACTTAGCTAATTTTTTTCACATTATCTCTACATCTTTTCAGTTTATGGCTATAGATATACACTTATATCTAACCACTATCTAATCAATAATATTTTAAAATTTATCACTGAGTAAAGAATTTATTGGTAAAATTATATAAATATTTTTTGTATAACATATCTTCTATGAGAATTTTTAAAAATATACAATTATTAAAAAGTTTAATCATATTTATATTTTTATTTTCCTCCTCCTTTTAAATGTACAAATAAAAAATAAAAACATAAATTTGATGCCTGAATTTTCTATTTATTTCTATTTTTAGGTGTAGTGTCTGGTTAGCTAACGTTAAGGCCAACACTAACATCTTCCTTTCAAAATATGGGAAAATTGTTTATGTTTCTCATTTTGCTGAAAATATAGAATTTTATATGTTTCAGTTTTTTAAATTGCCAGAATATATGAGATTTTGTTTTTACCTTACAGGAGTAAAAGTGGAATTTATAAAAATCGTGGGGTTTGATGTATAAGTGTGGGGTATGTATTAGATTTTTATTGGTATTTATAAATCTTTATTTTTATTAAAACTTTAAAATGAATGTGGATCGAAGGCCCGAAATAACTAATATATGTGCTTGAATGTTCATCGACCTCTTTCGTTTTTGTTTCTCTTTTTTCAAATATATTATAAAAAATTAAGATTTGGATTTTGTATTATTAAAAAAAATAAAATCGAATAAACAACTAGAAAAATGGAAATTTAGATAAGCATTCAAGAGGCCCAATAAGGAGTGCACCTATGATAATTGATAGCACTACTAGGTGCAAGGAAGAAATATTGTAGGGAGTGCATAAGAAATATTGTGGCACCTATTCCCTCTCTTCTTGTTTCCTCTTTTCCCTTCTTTCATCTCTTTTTTTTTTTCCCTTCATTTTATGAGATATCATACTGTTCTGCTACATTGCGTCATCCCCCCCTCTTTCTTCCTTTCATTCGTTATTTTATTTTATTTTTTAACAATTGGGTTTTAAGTAAAGGGGAGTGTGATGGAAATTGTCAATTACACCTTTCCAAATTCTTACAAATGACAAATTTTATTTTGACTACAAAATGGGCTACTAGAAGTTGAATTTGAGGTTTCTATTGGGTTTATTTCCAAATCATTCCCCAACTATAAAAAAACATATTATTTTTTAACTTCCTAAATTAAACTTCACTTGAATAACTAACAATTAATTTAAAAAAAAAAATAAGATTTAAGAGATTTATATATATGAATTACGACAATAAAATATAAATAATAGAATTATTAGTATAAATAAAAATAAATGGAATATACAATTATTTTTTGGGTGTTACATTATTCAAAATAATTTATCATTTTAAACAGTTTTTATATTATTTTTAAATTTTGATATTTCTAAAGACAGTAACAAACAGATTAAAACTTTGAAAAGTTATTTAATTTTTAAAAATATTGATTATTTTTAAAAATAATCAATAACAAATAGCACAAATCAAAATCCAGAAAATGACTGAAAAAGGACCATCTTCAATCCAAATACTATCTTTATTACCTAAAGCCCATTTTGTTTTGTTTCTTTTAAATAATAAAGATCATTTATTAGGAAAAAAAAATTCTTACCCTTAAATTTTTGTAAGAATCTATAAAAAATTTCAAATTAACTAATTCAGATTAATATTTGACACGTGTTTGATTGGTTATTTCAAACATATATTTTTTTATGTATTTAAAAAATTGAAAAATGAAAAAGAAAATAAAAAACATAATTTTATTAAATTATAGTTCATTTAGAGAGTTTCTTCATTATGGAACAAAGGCCATTTTTTATTTGGCAATGCGGGTCTTTATATCACTTAACATCTCCGATTCTTGGGGAGGCAACTTTTCTTTTAGTCCTCAACTTAATGTTCGAACATTTTGTGTGATCAATTTTTTTTAGTAGAGGGTGCATCCAAATTATGAAAGCAAAATTATTATTATTATTTTTTTTATAACAGGAAGCAAAATTAGCTTTGATCGCTCAACAATTATAGATCCCAAATAATTTTTTTACGTAAAAAGTTTAAGTTTCAGTTTTCATATGTATTGTGTATATTTTTGTTTCATTCATGTTAAATAATTAGGCGTTACAACACTGCTATGAGCAAGTACATCTAGGACAAGAAGAACACTTGTTGCACCTTTTTGCAGAAAGCACATCATGTTTATGAGATAAATAATTAACACTAGATAACCATTCAATCACTCATTCACATTTTTCATACAACACAAAATCAAGAGCGCTATGATTTTACAAAAGAACATTTTGGTTATTCTCTTTTAAAGACATAATTAAAATAGATTATTTTTCATAGTCCAAACCACAAATTAGAGAATATCAAGACCGCTCAAATCAATGGTCAAATCCATAAATCAAGCTGAATGCTTAAAAGAGGAAAATTACATCAGACTAGTGACAAGATTGATCTCGAAATTGATGAATTGTGAGCAATAACGCAAATACATTGTATTTACATTATTCTACATAAAGCTCTGCATAATTCTAATTTGAAATAAAATACCAACTAACATTTTACAACTCATTACCTTACTCATTCACGTTAACCATCAAACTCAAAAGCAAGAACATTCTACGTTTGTTAAAAACGTTATGGACAAAAATATAAATATGTGTTTAATTGCTTTAAAATAGATATGACATTTGGGAAGTGTGTCCAACAACTATATTCAATTTAAATTGAATATTCAAAACCTTTTACAAATCTACCAACACTTATTCATGTAATAACAAGTCAAAAATTCTTCAAACAAATTTCAACTCTCTTCACTATATTTGTGGATCATCATTTACTAAATTTGTCTTTATTTATCTTAAACAAGTTTTGAGAAGTTTCAAGATTCCAAACACTTTTATCATACATATCATTTGTAACACAAATCTTTCTTGTATGTTTTATTGAATGTGTTTGTAAAAAACGTTTCTAGATTGAAAGGTGATTGTAAAAATTCTTTACAGGGTGAAAGATGAAAATTATAATTGATCAACGTGTGATCAAGAGAAAATGTGCGAATGAGAATAATTTGGTTCTGAAGCACATAATGAAAATATCACAGTTGTGATGACTGAACTATTCTGAGTTGGGTGAACCAATATACTTTTTATGTGTGATCTTTTTATCTCTTATATTTAATTATTTGCACACACAAATACACTTTATTATAAATTAATTTATTTTATTTCTAACATATTCATATTATGAACATGTTGTTTCAATGACGATTGATCTTAAATTAATTTAAATTAAATACAAAAATTAAAATATTAAAAAAATTACAATTTAACATTCATTTTTTGTGATTGATATTACTACTTCAGTTACTTATGAGTCCAGGTTTTATAGCTCTTAATTGTGACACTATCAGTAACTAATTTTGGTATACAGTAACCTTTGTGGTCTACTTCGAGATTATCAAGGTCATTATATTGTTGGTTGTGTTGTTCGCTCGAGTAGATGTTTTGTCGTATACTCAGAGCTTTGGGAAATTTATCATGGGCTAAAGTTAGTTTGGAATTGAGAATTTTGCCATATAATCGTTAATAGTAACTCAAAAAATGTTTTGGGTTCACTAGAGGATGGTTATCCCATAAGTCGCTTTTATATTGCTCTTATTATTGTAATTCACAATATCTTTCGATATTAACGAATAACAATTTGGTGGCATGTGTTTCATGAAGCTAATCAAGTAGCATACCATTTTGCTAAGAATAGTCTAACAATTTGGTGGCATGTTTTCATGAATCTAGTCAAGTGGCATACAATTTTGCTAAGTATAGTCTACAGTTAGATGACCTAGTTAATTTTTTAATCTTCTTTTGGGTCCATTTTGAAAATCTTAGTGATACTTGTTAATTAGGAAAATAAAAATGAATCTTAAATGTAAAATTTTAATTTTTACAATTTTAAAATACAAATTATACAAATTTCAAAATTTATTTTTATATAGAATTTTTAGCGGGTGTCCTTAAAGCAGGTATTATTATTTTCATCATAATTGTTAGGGTGTATTAAACTAAATAAAATAAAATAATAAAGAGATATAACACATACAACTACCCCTTTGTTTTGGTGCACGTGGCAGTTGAAAATAAACATCATTTCCAAAGAATAACCAAGTTGATTCCTTAGTTAGACAGGTATAAATAATCATAACTCCCCTCTAACTTCATTAATAGGCGGCACCAAACTGTGGCATGACTCGGACCATTTCCTCTCTTTCATTCCCACTGGATTTTTGAAAGAGAAACACTATACTCTCACATTCGATTGAATTTGCAGACAATTGCACGTACTCAATTTACGTTTAAATTATCTCTTTACAATTAATTAGATGTTTTAAATTTTAATATAAATATTAAATTTTTAAAATTTAAAATCTCAATCGTTTAACTTAGTTAAACATTTCAAAACTAATCAGCTACATTAAATTTTGATTGTTCACAACCGGAATGCAATTGGATTGCCATTGTACCATATCACCCAACTTGCACTTTCTCACACGTCTCGATAAGCTCGCGTATAAGGTTTACTATTAAGTGATGTTGATTTTGTTTTTTCACTATAAAAAACTAAAAGTACTTCTCATCTGTATAACATTTATAATTCATACCAACCGTCCAAAATTTAAGTTAAATTGTCAATATAATTTATTGATTGATTTAACATGTAAATTCCAGTTCAAAATACTCACACAAGCTAATATTAATTGCTCCCGTGTTTCCGTGATGATTCTACCTGATCCGATCCCAATTGTGTCCTTTATATGTTGTCCTCCAAATATTAGAGTCGACTATGAAATTTTAAATATTATAGATTGACAAAAAAAAATAGTGTCTTTCTAACTATTTCATCATTATTTTTTAATATAATCAATGTTCATTAAAAATTGATTTCAATAAAAATCAATAGAAATTATTTAATTTATTTTGTCATTTAGTAGATAGTACATAAGATTTTCATAATTTTAATTTAAAAATTTCTTTTTTATTACACATGCACCAATATCTTATGAATTCATCGATTAATAAATAGTCTAATAATAGCAAAATATTCGCAAATATTCTTTATAAATAATTATTCATGATTTTCTTTATTTTTATAGATAAAATAATAATTTAATTTTCGTCGATTTAATTAATTTAAGTATTTTTTCATTTTATTAAATTAATACCATTTAAATAATTATTTTATTTATAAAAATAAAATGACCATAATAGTATGGACGCTATCCATATTAAAATTCCTCAATTGTTGTGTTGTGAAACATGCTAAGGAAAATAATCTTACTACAGATAAAACTTTAACGAACAAGTTTTCCATTTTAGTGATTCACTGTTCTTTTAATTTATCTCTCTTGAGTTTATTTGATTTTATTTCTCAGAAAATGTTTTATTTTCATAAAGTAAATCACAAAAGATTGTTTAGTCATTTTTACCCTTAATTGCATTTTTCTATTTACTATTTTTATCGATTCATAAAATTAATCATCT
This sequence comes from Cicer arietinum, assembly GCF_000331145.2. Taxonomy (NCBI): domain Eukaryota; kingdom Viridiplantae; phylum Streptophyta; class Magnoliopsida; order Fabales; family Fabaceae; genus Cicer; species Cicer arietinum. The sequence goes on from NC_021166.2 coordinate 1,789,448, forward strand.
ATTTTAAAATTTGATAGTTTTGGTTCATCTATTATATTTTTAATTAAAAAATGATAATATAATATATTTTAAATAATCTAACATACACTCTTATTATATATAATCATCTTGATATATTAATTATTTATGTTGTAAGTTAAATTATAAAAATGAATAATTTTAAAAGTTAAAATTAAAGTTTTTATAACAATTTAATAGATATCAATTATTTTATATTATTATAAAAATTTATATTATATATTATATCATTTAAAAAAAGTCAAAATTATTTAATTTTAAAATAAAAAAAGTCAATTTGACGACCATTACCGTAGTTTTACATAGAGCAAAATAATTTATTATTCAAATTTTATTCTTCCACAGTATGTCCAACGTCACTATGATGGCCACTAACTTTTTTTGCTGTCATTACCCCCTCACCGTCCTTACTAGCAATCTACCATAGTCATTAATGCTATTTCCATTTTCAAACACAGGCCCCTTACCACTAATAAACATGTTTATAGGAGTAGCACTAGTTTAGTTGTTTCTTAAACTAAATTAATACATGTTAAATGTGGGTCTCTGAAAATTTAGGTGTTCTGTGCACCAGTTTGAATTTCATATATATTTTTTTTAAGTAGTTATATAATATATCTATCAATTTAATCATTGATAAAATGTATCAATTTGGATATGTAGTAGTTAGAGTTGTCTTAAATATTTTAAAAATTATATTTTAATTTTAAAAATTGAGTTTATAATAAAAAAAAATACAATTTTTATAATTAAAAAAATAATAAAATAAAATTTAGTCGCTATACAAAAATTCTCAATTTTTTTATCTATAATTTTTTTAATTCACTTTTACTCTTTATTTTAAAAAAATTCTTTATACAAATATGATATTTTTACTCCATAAAAACGTCTTTATAAAATCTAGATAGAGACTACAAGAAATGAATTTAATTTTGAAATGTCCCTGTAAATAAAAATGTCCCTATTTTGAAAATTGTATTTGTATATTTATGTTGTTAAGAAGTGCCTTTACTTTTACTTTTTCATGGGGCACATCTAATTTTGGACTCTACAAATTTAGTTAATATTGTACATTTAAGATTTATAAAATGCTTGTATATTAAAGAACTTCAAAAGGGCGTTTCATGAGATTAAAATGTTAATTTTGCATATTTTAATTTGTAAAAGTGGGATAGAAAATATCAAATATTAAGGTGTAAATAATATGTAATGTAATTATGAAAATGATAGTAACTAAAAATATTAAAAATTATATAATGGCGAAAATATATAGAAAAAATAAAAAAAATTTAGGTGTTTTTTTTTGTTTGTAATACATGTAACTTAAAAAAAATATAGAAAGTTTAAGTTTGCAAAAAAACATGAAAAATACGAGAAAGATATGTTTCAAAAGTCATTATTCTATGTTATAGATCTTACACAAAGTGAGCAAAATAATTTCAAATTAAGCTTATTACGTATAACTAACAATAGTGAATGTTCCCTGTTTGACTTCTTGTTATTTTTGCCCATAATATTTGATGAAAAGCCTCGTAAGTGTTTTGTTTCTGGAAATTGCATTTTGCATACGTTACTATGGAAAATGGTGGCCGTTTCTAAATTGACTTTTTTACATGAATCTATTCAATTTAATTTTTTCGTTAGTTTTTCATGTTAAATTAATAGTATTAAAAAGAATATATTTGAAAAAAAATATTTTAATAATTTGAAAATGTATTTATATTTATGTACAATTTTTTTATTTATAGATATTTATAATTATGAATAGAGATAAATATTATGTACATTATATTTATATTTATGATAGTGAAAATATAACAATTGTTTTTTTATAAATTATTAATAAAGATAACTTGTTAAAATGACTATTTTGAAGAAAAACAACACTAATTTTGGAGCCGATAGAGTGCTCCCTTAAAAAGTTAAAATGAGATCATTAAGCTATGACCACGGGTTCATTGTGTTTTTCCCCACAATTTTCCTAAGTTTCAAATTTTAATTATGTTAACTAAATCTATTTTTGTTGTTTGAATCCGCCACAACAACTCCACGGTTTTAAGAAAAACAATGGGATTGGTTAAATATACAGAGAGTAATTTTATCTCTAAATGCAATAGGTGGTGTATAGCTACTTCACCTTGCACACGTATGCCAACTTTTTTCCTAAAATAAACCATACGTTAAAGCAATTAATTATTATATCTGTAAATTATAATTTAACTGATAAATTGATATTATTATAGTGAATATTACATCTAAAATTTAAAGTAGACATCTCACAATTATATACAAGTTTATTTACTATTTCATTAATATATATAAAAAATTTAATAAAATACTAACATGTTATGTTTTAAATATAAAATTTTTCTATTAAAAATATATTAAAAAAATATGTATTCAAAACTTTGAATCATTCAATTTTTACTCTTTTCATAATAATAATTTTTAAAAATTTCTCAACAAATACCCTTATTTGATTTGTTATTATGACTCTTAAATTTATTAGTGTTAAAAAAAGACATAGGTGGGAGCCCACTTTAACTGTACTAGTATTTGTATTGGCTACAACTCAACTGCCAAGTCTCAAGACCTATAAATATGTGTGATGTGATTGGAAAGCAGATATTCAAGTTACAGTTAAAATCAAACCTATAGATATAATTTCCCATTAAGAAGGAAAGAAAGGTAGGGGAGGGGACAATTTCATTACAATCCCAACCTATCATACCCATTGGTTGCTTTGCTCCTCCTTTCTCATATATACCTTTTTGGATATATTTCTCTTGGCAAATAAATTTTTTTTTTTACTCTATTTGTGTTTCAAATTTCAACCAATTGCATAAAAAAACAAGAAAAGAAGTCTATTACTAGAACAAAGGTACCATTTAACAAAGGGAAAATTTAATTTAGTCTAGTGATCAGATCAAATCAAATCAAATGGGTGCTCCTTTATCATCTTGGCCATGGGAGAATTTGGGAATATTCAAGGTACATAACAAAATTATATTATTATGTTTAGTTATGATTTGAATCATATATCAAATTTGTTTCTTTTTTACTATGATATAATAATTTTGTGGTACTGAAATATATATTTTTTGTTTAGTATGTGTTATATGGGCCATTGGTGGGGAAAGTGGTGTATGGATTGTTGTATGAAGAGGAACACTCAAACTCCAACCTCAACTGGTGGTGCCTTCATTTGCTCATACTATGTGGTCTAAGAGGTTTAGTACACGTGCTTTGGTGTTCTTATAGTAACTTGCTTTTTCTTACTAGAAATCGAAGAATTCTTCAACAGGGTGTTGATTTCAAGCAGATTGACAAAGAATGGGACTGGTAATTAATTAACACATTTCATAATTAATTGATTTGTATATATATTTTTTTTTAATTTAAGTATCAGGCTGAACATGATGTGGTACATATATATGTATGATTATTGATTATATTAAATAAATTTTTTATATTTTTTGAAACAGGGACAATTTCATGATTCTTCAAGCACTTGTTGGTTCAATATGTTTTTATGTCTTTCCCTTTCTTCAACATCTTCCTCTATGGAATGCAAAAGGACTTATTGCTGCTTTGGTGCTACACGTGGGAGTCTCGGAGCCACTTTATTATTGGGTACATAAGAAATTTCATGAAGATTATCTTTTCACTCATTATCACTCACTTCATCATTCATCTCCGGTGCCGACCCCTCTTACCGGTGAGATTCACATATAACTAACTATCTTCAATTCTATTCTATATTTGGAAATTGGTTGTTCATAAGAAAAGCTAGTTGCATAATTTCTTCCATTTCATTATATTTTCTAGCTATTTAAATATATTTTTATTCTTTATAAATATATAAATCTTTATTTTTTATCTTTACATTTTTTTAATTATTAATTTATTAGTAATCTGTACAAAATTTTGCGACATAATTAATTTTATGTGAAAATATCGACCGATATTTCAATTAGGAACATTATTTTTTTTTAAATTACAAAGATCCATTTAATTATTTATTTATTAAAAATAAAAACCGAAAAAGAAAACATATTTGAAACTATCTTATTATATTCATGTAAAATTAGATGTCAACATTGTATTGGTGATTGAGCATATGATTTGTGTTGTTGCAGCTGAAAACGCAACACTTTTGGAACATGTTATTTTGACGGTAGTGATTGGAATCCCAATAATTGGTGCCTCTATGATGGGATATGGTTCCGGAAGTTTGGTATATAGCTATGTTTTGATATTTGATTTCCTAAGATGCTTGGGTCATTGCAACGTTGAAATAGTTCCACACAAATTGTTCGAGGCATTTCCATTTCTTAGATATGTGATTTACACACCAACGTAAGTTAATTTTCGTTACAGCTAATACACTCTCGAGTAAACTACGTAGTACAACTCATTACGTGTAACATTGTTAGAAATTGATAGAAGATAGTAGTTGCTTGCATTCATTTCTCTCTCTTTATTGGTAAGAACAGTGACGTGCATTTAATGCGTGCCACCAAAATGCTATATGTGAAGTGTGAACCATGCTTGAATATTGCACCATAGCATGTCGGTTTCTTTAAGACTTTGATACTATTAGTATTAGATTTAACCGTTTTTATTGATCTATCTATAATAGTTTCAAGAGATTCAATAGAAAAAGGTTTAGTATTTTTTTAGGTGAAAATTATTTTCTTCCTTTTTGAATTAGACTCATCTAAAGAAATTTAATTTAGTATAAAATAAATGATATCAAGTATTAATGAATAAATCAATACTTAATATTATATATGTATACAAGATAAATTATAAGTATGCTTAAATATAAACCATTACGGCATGTCAACTTAATAAAAATATTTTCTATATTTATTATTTAAAATTTATGTTAATTTTCGTTCTTAACAAAAAATATTTAAGACTTATAAAATGACCAATTATTTGTATTTTTGAAAATATTGAAAAATATTAAATAACTGTTTTTGTTATTTTTATAAATGCATCCTTTCTAGTTTGTATGACATGTTTTATCCATTGCAATTGTCCATTTCATTAATTTTTATTTTTTGTAGAAATTTGACGAGTCATATATTCTCTTATTAACAAGTTAAAATTAATACAAATTTTAAAAAATGAAAACTAATTTTTTTTTCTTAAAATAAACAAACTCTTATTGTTTTTTTAAACTATAAACCATTAAATTGATGGTTGAGCTTTACAACAAAATTTGTTCTAGAGAATAGAGTTGTTGAAGTCTAAACAAATGGACCACAAAAACCAAACTTTTGCAAGTTTGGTTAATAACTTAATTAGTTGGAGATTATTAAAAAAAAAAAATAGGACCAAACGATTAATAAATTTTATCCAGAGCCTAGATGCTTATATTAAATATCCCCTGCATATATAGTTTATCTAGCTTTCATCTTTTTTCTCTTGAAACCTATAGGACAGTAGAATAGCATTAGAAGATAGCATGCATTTTGGTCCAATGTGATTCCATAACTTCCATTTACATCCATTTGTATTTATTTATCTCTTTTCTATGCTATGCAGATACCACAATCTACATCACACTGAAAAGGACACTAATTTCTGCCTCTTTATGCCTCTCTTTGACGCATTAGGCAATACTCTAAACAAAAATTCATGGACATTACACAAAACATTAAGTTCAGGGTCAGGTAAATTGTCCTATAATTAATTACTACTAGTAATTAATATTTTTCAATTTTTGTGGAATATAATTAGTAATATTAAATGAATCCTGCAGGAAATGATGATAAGGCACCGCATTTTGTATTTCTGGCTCATATGGTTGATCTATCATCTTGCATGCATGTTCCCTTTGTTTTACGATCCACTGCTTCACTTCCATACAAAACAAGACTCTTATTCCTCCCAGGTTTGCCATTGACATTTATGGTTGTTTTGGCAATGTGGATTTGGTCCAAAACCTTTTTACTTAGTTTCTATTACCTTCGAGGACGACTCCACCAAACGTGGGTTGTTCCGCGATGTGGCTTTCAGGTGTGTCATCTATTTTTATTTTATTTTATTTTTTTAAACCACAAATAAATGTTAGTTGTTATTTTATATTTATTTTATTTTATCTTTTAATATTCGTAACAGTATTTCTTGCCATTTGCTACTGATGGAATTAACAAGCAAATTGAACAAGCTATCCTTAGGGCTGATAAAATGGGGGTTAAAGTCATTAGCCTTGCTGCATTAAACAAGGTTAGGCTTATATTATTGAATTCATTTATTTCTTTTCTTATTTAATTTCACTATTATGATTAAATTTGGCATTTTCTGTGCATAGTTGTTGAAGTTTTTAATGCCTTGTAGTTGTAAGGTACAGTACTGATGAAACTAAATATATTGTAGTTCATCATAATTGCAGCATTGGTGGACCAATTTTGTAACTTCTTAACATTTTACACATCACATTAATAATCTTTTTCTCTAATTTTTTTTCCCAAAAAATGTTTTTATGTCTAAAATAACTATTGTGCCTAAAAGTATTAGTATTGGATAAGTGACTCATTAACGAAATTAGAATAGATTCTGATACAATATTAAATTTCGGACCTAAATTCAATTTACAGTAAATATTGTATAAATTTATGAGGATGATTTTTCTAATTCAGGAATTCTTAATATATTTTTATTGAATACAGAATGAGTCTCTAAATGGGGGTGGAAAACTTTTTGTGGACAAGCATCCAAACCTTAAGGTTAGAGTTGTTCATGGAAACACTTTAACAGCTGCTGTTATTCTCAACGAGTTACCACAAGATGTTGAAGAGGTTTTCCTAACAGGAGCTACTTCCAAACTTGGAAGAGCAATTGCACTCTACCTTTGCCAAAAGAAAGTTAGAGTTCTGGTAACTTTTCTCCCTCTACCATTTTCATTAATTTTTTTAGATCACAGTTTCATTATTTAATAATTGTTTGTGGTCCATTTCATATGTGCAACTCTACTGTTTTATGTCCTCACAACTTTGCACAATTATATAAGTGTTTGTTTGCTTCTGCAACTCAAACATTAATTTTAAATGAATTGAGTTTATTAAAAAGTGAATTGATCGTAAAATTATTTATGTTTGAATTAATTCGCATTAAAGTGAATTAAAATATAAATTTGAATATAAAAATTACGTTTTGAGTCAAATGCTACAAATTCTACCGCAATACCAAGAAGGGGAAGGCAGGGGAACTCTTTGAATCAATTATGTTTATAATTTAATAAAGATATATGATGTATACATATAGTGGAATGTAAATTGAACTTTATTTATACTAATAATTGATTCCTAATTAGATGTAAATGCTGAAACTTTGCAGATGTTAACAATTTCAAACGACAGATTTCAAAAGATTCTAAAGGAAGCCCCTGTTGAATACCAAAGCTACCTTGTCCAAGTGACAAAATACCAAGCAGCACAAAACTGCAAGGTACTTTTATGCGAATAATAATTTAAAAATCCAAATGATTGTGAAGTGTGAACAATATATGAATATAATTAGTTGAGTTAATACAGACATGGATTGTTGGTAAATGGATCACTCCAAGAGAACAAAGTTGGGCTCCACGTGGAACCCATTTTCATCAATTTGTTGTCCCACCTATTTTATCATTTAGAAGAGACTGCACTTATGGTGATCTTGCTGCCATGAGATTGCCCGAAGATGTGGAAGGTATTGGCTGTTGTGAGGTAAACAATCAATTTCATTAATATCTTTCTCATCTTGTTTTCTCTAAATTCAATTCCATTTAATTTATATATACAATATTTGAATTTAGTTGATAGTGTAAATTTTTGTGGCATTTTAGTACACAATGGACAGAGGAGTTGTTCATGCATGCCATGCAGGAGGAGTGGTACATAGTCTTGAAGGTTGGTCTCATCATGAAGTTGGGGCCATAGATGTTAACAGGATTGATCTTGTGTGGCAAGCAGCACTCAAACATGGTTTAAGGCTTGTTTCAAGTCAGCACATTAAATGTCATTAAAAATATATATTTGCCAAACAACTTTATAAAGCTCTGTCTTATATTTGTTTTGGTAATCTTTCATATCATGAGTGGCCATCAAGTTTGGTTGTATTCATTCAACTTACTTTAATTAGTGTGATATTTATGTTTATTATTAAACGATCATTTATATGATCGCATACATATTCATAGTTATTCATAATCATACCATAAATGAAGTGAAAGCAAACTTAGCTAGCTTCACATTTTTCAAATTTCTTCTATATTCATTTCTTCTATCGTATGTTAATTACTTTTTAGATAGTGTTGAAATGCACAAAGACATAACACAAATAGATGGTGAATTGAGCCATGCGATCTCTTCTTTTCAATCAATAATATCAGAAAAATGAAAGTGTTGTTATCAATACAAACAAATGACAAACAAGAAAAGGAATAATAAGTCATGCAGCTAATTATAATAAGAATTAACAGCTAATCATTTAATCTTTAAGAGATCCTCCTGTATCTTATGTCTCACTTGAATTGTAACCAATTTTTTGAAAAATAATTAATTATGTTGATTTTAATCATAAAATGAATTTCATTTACACTTATTAATTGTGTTGATTTTAATAATTCAATGAATTAAAACACAATAAATAAAAATATATATGTTAATAAGAAAAATAATTAATATTTCATTGATAATATAAAAAACACAATTGATTTACAATAAATAAATATTACAAATGAGATACTTCATATCAGATAGAGGGACTAGTATTTCAGTATTTTAGGTTATAACTCACAATTATGAGGTGATTAGGGTTGTGCAAAAAATCCGGTTATGAGGTCGAAATTCAAAACTGGATCTAAATTCATTTTAAATATTCGGTTAAAATCATATGGTTATAATCCGGTTTATTTATAAACCGGTTGGATAACTACTTATGTTTTATATTTGGATTTGGTTTTTATCCACTACCAATATTTTGTAAAATTTTGAGATTTTATTTCTTGAAAATAATTTGAAATTTTTTGTTTTCAAAAAAATTTCGAAAACAATAAATAAAAAAAAAAACTTTTTTTTCTCAAAATAATTTTAAATCGAACTTTTTCTCGAAAAATTAGGTGAGAATTTTTTTAAAAAAATTTATCGAAAAAATTGATTTTTTTAAATAACCGATTTTTAAACTATGAATAAATATTATTTTTATAAAAAATCAAATTTTAACCGATTTTGAAAAAAAATATCGATTTTAAAATTAAAATTTTCAAAATCAGTTGCTTAATTATAAACCGATTATTTAACCGTAACCAATTTTACCATTGGTTTTATAATAGATTTTAAATCAAATAATGAATTTGGTTATAAATCCTAATGCATATATTAATTTTAAAATGAATTTGATTTAGTTTTTTAAAAAAACCAACCATAAACAGCTCTAGAGGTGATAATGTTACATCGAAAATTTATTGAATTAAATTTTAAGTATTTATAGTTTATTTAAAATCTTCGTACACAGTAGAAAATGAGACTTGAAATTCAAATGACTTATAATTTATGATTTCGGATAAATTATTTAATTTTTTAATTTGAGAGAGTAATAAGATGATTTGAGGAAAGAACATATAAATTAGAATCATAAAGAAGCTGTAGGTTCAACTCCCTTATCCATCAAAAATTAATATTTGGCCATTTCAAAATAATACTAAATTATTGGTGCTCTATAATTTCAAGATTCAACAACATTATTTATTCGCCACTGAGCACGGTTTATTAAATGAATAATGTGTACGATATGTTTTTTCACGAACAAATTACGAAAGCTAATATTTTAAATTAGGAAAAGTAACTATACACTAAGTTGAAATAGTCAAACCAATTAAAAAATGACACATATGATTTTTTACATTTCTGTTTTTAATTATAATATTTAGCATTTTTCTTATTAGATATATCTTTATCGATTAGTTAATTATTTATTTAATTGACTATATAGTTTTATATAACTTTTGATGTAAATAACAATTTTTTCAATTATCAATATAATTCAACTTAATTTTTTTCATTTATCTCTTATCAATAGTTTAAATAAAAACTTATGATATGGTTATAGAGATTAATTATTTCCTATTTTTTTTTTCAAAAATATATTGGAAAATTTTTCATATAAACTTAATTGATTTATCTTTTCTTTTTTGCTTGACTCTTGAACAATTTGTTCAATTTTCGCTCCATCTTTCTCGATTCAAAACAAATTCTTTTTGCTTCTTTCTTTATTTTCTTATCTTTTCATCTCAAATTTCAAGTTATAATTATCTCATCACAATAATTATAAAAAAAAAAAAAAAGAAACTCATCAAACAATGAATGTTTAGAACAAAATATTTGTCTAACAAACTTTTTACAAAATGCAACTTTTCTTCAATACTTTGATGTCTAATTTATTTCGACGTCAACAACTTTCGTCAAGTATAAAAAAGATGTAGTCAAGTATATTATTCAAATTATTCTCGTCTTAAATTTTAGAATATATGCTATCAAAATATAAAAATTATTAATTGATTAGTTTTTCAAGTAGTTCATTTAAGTGCATTATTTTTATAATTAATTTTAACAAAAAATTATATAAAAAATTTCTTATATATATTAAGGATACAGGTAGTATTTGCAGTATTGGAGAGTTATGACTTACTATATATAGTATATGAGATAAATTTTGAATATTTTATTTTTCAAATTAGTTAGATGTAAGGGACCTGTTAGTGCCTGTACGTGGCAGACAATGGAGCAATGAATGATATATAATTTTTCTGATATATAGTTGTTGGTTGCATTAATTTGAAACCGTCCAATCAATAATCGTTTGATTGTTTGGGAAAAGCTAACAATTGGTGGTTATCAGTTAGATTCTAGTCAATTCAATTACCAAAAATTTCAAGAAAGGTGGCGGAGAGGTGGTGAGATTTTTTTTTTTTTTTTTTAATTTACGATAAAATATTTAATTTAACGATATACATTTATAAGTTGATATAATAAATTCATGTAAATATTTTTTTTTTTCAATTTTTATTAATTAAACTGGTACATGAATACATACTTATATTCTTTTTTTTTGCTAAGTGTATATAGACTTATATTGGCATGTGAGTATGCCCAAGAAACATATAAATTTGGTTTGTTTGTCGAATAAATCACAATAATTTAGTTTTGAAATTCTACGGACAAAGCAATTTCGAAAATATTGATGTACCAAGAGAAATTTCAAAAATATTGATTTAAATATTGATGTACCGAGAGAAATTTCAAAAATATTGTATTTTTATTTTGATGTACCGAGAGAATTTTCGAAAAACATTTCATTGGATCTAATGAATATTTCTACTAGAAAAATGCCAATTATAGACTATCAAATGTCTTCGTTAATTAAGTAAAACCGTCGGTAGCTTAATAGTACTGGCCGTCTTCATACTTTAATAATAAAAAAAGAAAGAAAAAAAAAACCCTTTATTTCTAGTCAATTTCAAAAAGAAAAATATTTGTAATTATTTTTAAACTTTATCTCAATTGATGAACATAAATATTGTGTGATGGACGAAACTATCACAAATTTGTTTCCTATTTAAATTTGTGGTTGCATAATCCCTTAAAAAATCTATTAATTATCTCACAATTGTGTCAGTTAATTATGGCGTAATTTATCATTTTATCTCTTTTAAGATAAAAAAATGTAATCACTAATTGTAAACTTCAAATATATTGTTATTACATATTGAAAAAAAACCTTAATTAAATATCATTTTGTAATTGATTGATTTTATAAGGGATTATGCGGCCACAAATTTGAATAGGAAACAAATTTGTGATAACTTCGTCCATATTCACACATTTGTGGATACTTAGTATGCCACATATTCTCCTTCTATTTTTTCTTTAAAATTTTTTTCTAACAATTTTCTCTTCTCATTTTCTCCCTTTAATTCTTAGTTCTATCTTTTTTCTAAACTTTTTCTTAAACATTTTCTCTATGTTTCCTCTACTATTATTTTCTACCTATATTATCTACTATTTTTATTTTACATTTTAAATAAAAAAATTTATTTGAATTTTTTCTTTCTTTTTTGTTTTTCTTAAATTGTTTACATTTTTTGAAAGAAATTTAAATTGTTTTTTCTATTTTAAAATAAATTTGTATATTTTTTATTTTTTTAAATGGTAATTTACAATTTTAATCGCCATAATTTTTTTTTATATATGATCATTTGTGATCGTTTAAACCTCCACAAAATGACTGATTTTATGTAAAAAGAATTTCAGAGGATTCAAACTCTCAAAAATTAGTGCGAGCTCATACACTCATATTTTTGTGATGGTCTTGAGTCAAATGATCACAAAGTCTTTACCAAATTTAAATTAAAAGAAATCATCAATTTACAACATCTAGACCACTATAAATTTTTTGAGTAAATGATCACAAAGTCTTTACCAAATTTAAATTAAAAGAAATCATCAATTTACAACATCTAGACCACTATAAATTTTTTGAGTAAATGATCACAAAGTCTTTACCAAATTTAAATTAAAAGAAATCATCAATTTACAACATCTAGACCACTATAAATTTTTTGACCAACTCAAATGTTAGTGCTTTTGACTGTCACAAGCCCGCTCCAAATAATTATTTGTGTTGTTAATATAATCTTGTGAAGGATTTTGGCCGCTACAAAATATTAATTCTGTTGTAGGAAAAAAGTTATGAGAGTTTTATACATCACAAATCTATGTGATTTTAAAATAATTCTTTGAGAGAATCTTTATCGCCACAAACTTATTGAGTTTTAAATAAAAACCTATTTGTGAGAGTCATGACCACCATAACCTATCTACAAATTCTGTTCGAAAATTTTGACAACCATTTAAAGAAGATTTTTTAAAAACAAGAATTATTAATTAACTTTTTGAATAATCTGTAATAAATTAGACTATTCAATTATGATCAATGACAAGTATCTACTTTAACAATTGAATTATTTAATTGATATCTCATCAAATAGTCAATTTATTATTGAAAATTTAGACGACAAAAATTGTCTCTCATCGTCACTCTTAGTTCTTACATATCCCTAATGTACACATATTGTCTATATTAATAATACATGCTATGATTTGTATTTGTTATCTTCCCTTAAACTCCTTCACGATATCCAAGGACAAATTTTATAGCAATCTGATTTACGGTAGAGGCTACGGTAAATCACTTCATAAGTTATGGTTGATTTAAAGGTAAAACTACTAAATTAATTGTTTTAATTTTAAATAAATAAATAACTTTTTTTTAATAAAATAGTATCTATTTTTTTTTTGTAATTATAAAATAATTTAATGTTCTAATATTTTTAAATTTAAAAATTAATAAAATTTATCTAAAATATATATTATTTTAACCAAGGTTAAATTAATCAACTGAATTATTTTTTTTAAAAATATCATTTAAAATTAATTATATTAATTTAATAAATATTGTTTTGTTTTAAAGTGTCAAAAAAACTAATCATTTATAAATAAAAAATTAGTAATTTTACTGAGTTACAATTAAATGGTCTAAAAAATCATATTTAAATTCATTTAAATCTCTATGTGGCTTTAACCTGCCCTACCATAGGTGTATAGATTATTAGCTCTTTTGATCATTATGACTAACAATATAATAAGTCAATCGATGTGAATTCAATAAATAAATAAAACAAATAAATTTTTCAAAATTTAATCCATTAAATTAATATCAATCATATTATTTGATCTTCAAGACGAAAAGAGCCGCTACATTAAACTTTTGAGTAGTGTACCATGATTCATAAGGGAGAACCTATATCCATAATCGACCTTAGAATTTGCCTAGGATTTACAGATACTGGATTCTTAAAGCATATATATTCTGCGGTTATGCCATCGAGCCATTGGTTAAAATGAATACTCGAGAACGTCAAATGTGTGTCGTGAACAATAGAATGTATAGCACCTCAAACTATCAATTAAAATGTGGTTGAAAAATAGAACAATGTTAGGAGCTAATTGAAATACAAACACCAATTGCTTCTATGGAAAGCTAAAACCCAATAGAATTACAACATAATAACAAATAGTGACAAAACAACGGGGAGGAAATCTAATAAGACGGTCCTACAATAATATGTAAATAAGAAAGAATGTCAATACAGTATCACAACCGAAATCTACAATCACTTGTATATTAAAGTTTAATTAATCAATATAAACAATCTATACGTACCAAAAAAAAAAATATATAAACAATTTTATGATGTTTTTTTTTGTAAGTATATGTTATAGTTGCGAAATATAAGTTGTTTTGTTGATAACTAATTTCCAGTAAAAAATCTAGTTTATCATTTTAAACGAGGTTTCTCACTTCAACTATACTTTTAAATTAGATATTTTTTTGTTAGCACAAGATTATATTAAAGCATACACTGACGAGTTTTGTATCGTACACTCCCTATCTGTACGGTATACCTTCCTTATTTCAATGGAAAATAACATATTACTCATTTTTACTATGTATAAAACCATCAAAAAAAATTTACCACTTTTTTCTCACCCCACTTTCGAAAATTACAAAATCTTCTTAAAAATTCAAAAATTTCAAACTTTCAAAATATAAAAAAGTGAGTTTTGTTGACATTTTCGAAAGTTTTGTTAAATATGAAACTTTCGAAACTTAAATTTCCAGAAATTTTAACAAATTTCAAAACTTTGGATAAGTTTAAAAGTTTTGAAGTGTGTTTTTCCAAAAATCATCAAAACTTTCGAAAAGTTTGATGAATTTGAAACTTTTAAAACGTAATGCTCGAAACTTTCAAATTCCCGAAGTAATTCAATTTCAAAAAATTCATAACTTTCGAAAGTTTCAATTTATTTCAAAAAATATATGTTGTCTTTTATAATTAAAATTTTATTTTGAAAAATAAATTTATAATGTTATTATTAATTAAATTTATTGTTATTTTTTAAATTAGGTATGAAATTGATTACTATTAATTTATTACTAAAAAAAAATATTTCAAAACTTCTGTATTGTTCCCAAATTTTCGAAACTTGTTTCGGAAGTTTTATTGAAGATCAAACTTTCAAAACAATGTCAGAACTTTTCATATTCCAAAATTTTGAAACTGAAAAACCTCATGTTTCTGAATTTTACATTTTGAAACTTTCAAATTGTTAGAAAGTTTCGAATGTTTCTGTATTTCGAAAGTTTCATCTTCATGGAAACTTTTCAAAGTTTCAAAATTTTAGAAAAAAATGAACTACAAAATTTCATGTTCATGGAAACTTTCGAGGATTTGAAAAATTAATGTTTCGAAAATTTCAAAGTTTCGAAATTTATTTTACTTTTGATTTCAAAGGTTTCAAATGTTCGAATGTTTGCAAATATGTGATTCGAACAATTCAAACTTTCAAAGAAAATAGATGAAAAAAAGAAAAGGAAAACTTTTTGAGAATTTTTACTAATAATATTAAGGACAATATGATATTTTTTATAGAGATAGAAGTGGGAGGTATAGGTAGAGGGTGCGAGGTACAAAACTCTTAAGTATAAGTATCGTGTATTGCTGTATCTGTGAAAATGGTCTAAAGGCCAACAAAGAAAAATCTGTTGAATAAGGCCAGAGTCCAACATACACACTAGTATTTATTGGGCCTGCATGAGAGTAGTCACAAAACAAACTTGACACGTGACACTAGTGGTTTCCGTGAAATGGACACGTGTGCCGTTGTTAAAGTTTGTAAACCGCCAACAAAACAAACAAACAAACAAACAACGTTGTCCATGCCTCTTTCTCTCAAAACTCTGCATTTTGGATTCAACACAGAACGAATAAGAAATGGAAAACAGAACGCGCCTTAGAGTTCAAAATAAGAAACCAATTAAGCGCAGCGGAAGAAAACCGTTGGTGAAAAAGTTTTTTGATTATCTCAAATCTGATACTTTTATGTACGCTCCTCTTGTCTCTCCTCAACCCTCTGTTTTACCCTCACCCAACGCCTTCAAAGGTTTCAAATTCAAACTTAACCATTATTTTCTTTTCCTTCATTGCCTTTTTTTTTTACTTTATTTGATGGTTTGTTATGATCTCAGTGGTGGAACTGAAAAGACCTATAAAAGAGAAGCATTGGTTTGGGGAGTATCTCAAATCTCATGGGTATATGTATGATCCGTTGCTTGAGCTTCCATTTTCACCTCAAGGTACTTTTTTTTTAATCAATTTTCAGCTATTTACCAGTTTGTCCCTGAACCCTGCTCTAGGGACCTTTGTCAGTACCTAACAATTTGGAAATAGGAAAAGGTTTACAAAACCATTTATTCATTGGATGCTTAGGTTTAGATTTTATTTTAAAATATGGTAGATGATTTCATTAACATCATATCATTATGTCTAGCAGCTCATTTTATCCTCTTTTTTTAGCATAATTGGTAGCTTTATGTCGGAGTCTTAAACATAAACAGACATACCAATACTCCTATTTAAAATAATTTGATTGAAATGGAATACTGAAAAGTTGAATCTTTAAGTAATGCAAGAATCAAAATATTAAACTTAAAGAAAGTTGATGTATTTTGAAACTGAAATTGTTTCATGATCTATTGTTAAGAGTCTATTGACCTGCAACAAAAACAGGTTGCAATGTAACATCATGTTACTGTCACTTGATTATTCATTGATTTTGTGTTGTTCATCTGCTAAATTGCAGAACCTTTGGAGGACTGTGTAACAATAAGGAAGGATGTTTCAACTGGAAAGTCAACTATGAATGTCAACAACAAAGAAACTAATCATTTAGGAAATGTGAACCGAAGGTCTGAAAGCCATGTTCCTCAAACGCATCTCTCAGATCACCGTACTCCGGGACACAAGGAAACTATGAAGCATACCGTATACCAAAGTTGTCGCTCAACTTCAACTTCAAGTAAAAGTCTTTTGTTGCATAAAATGCATTAGTTAGTTGACTGCTTTAACTTCTCTGATATATCAACTATTTCAATTGATGATTTGCTGTTTGTTGTTGAAAATGAGATTCAATTTAATGATTGAGACAGTATGACTTATGCTAGAATTAGATTTAATGTTCTTTAGATGTAAGATGAGACTAGGAAATTTAGTCATTTTGATGGTTAATGTATTGTGCCAAGTTGACGATATAGTATTTTAATTAAGAATTATTTTGACACACATAACTCTGCTTATGTTGTATGCTGCAGGAAATGTGACCCTCAAGTCACCGCTGAGAGCTCATACTTGATGGAATCTTTTTAATATAAATAGAAACATAGAAGATAATAACCTATATGGGGTGTTGTTTTAGGTGTTTGGTGTTCATATGATGAATGTATTTAGAATTTGACTAGTTATAGTCTTTGTCTTTTGGTAGAACATACTAATGCCAAATTTGTATTAGCTTATTTTGATATGCTTTACATGTAACGTATAAGTTGTTTCAATGTATAGTTTGGATGTATAGTTAAAGGACATGGAATTCATCTTTTTCATCTGATAAGAGATATTTGGTTGGTTTTTTGTAAGTTGGGCAAATTCTAACCTGAACCACATTGATAGATGATTAAGAGAGTCAATTGTTACATCGACTTGATCTTATAGATCAAGTAGAGTATTAATTTATTTTTTTGTAGAATACTAACTTATTTTTTTTTAAAGAGGATTGTTGATCGTCGGTATCTTATAGATCAAGTAGAGTATTAATTTATTTTTTGTAGAGTATTAACTTAGAGTATTGTTGATCGACGTTATAGTTTTGAGTAATTTTTAAGTATTAATTTCTGGAAGGCAATTCATTTAATTCATTTAATATATGCAAAGTGGATTTGATTTTTCTAAAGTAAGAAATTAATAAATTGGAGAAATGAATAGTTGATAATATAATTACTTATCATTAATCATGAATGTATAAATTATATTAATTATTAATTTGATTATTTATAGTTGATATTATTATTTTAATTTTTTAAATGAGTGGTTTACTTTAGAAAAGTCAGATTACTATAAAATAGATATCTTAGAGAAATCAAATCTCTACAAATTAGATATTTTAGAAATGATCTTATCAAAGATTGATTTTGAATAGTGTTGTGCGCACAAATAACCTCTACAATGTCTTCCTTCTCGTCTTTACTCTACTTAATGATTTGTTTTACATCTATCGATCTTCAACTTCAGTTGTTTAAACTTAACATCCCAGCTCCCGTTTTTCACTTGAATTTGAGCTGTTTTTTCTTTCTGAATCTTGAACTTGATTGAGCTGTTGAGCATGCATGATATTGATGATCTTTTATTTTTGGAACAAAATTTGTAAGGTGATAGTAATTATTAGGTGACATTTATTATAATATTTTTTCAATGGGTTCCTCTAATTATGAGATGTTTTACTTACAATTTAACATCTCTTGCTTTACATATTTAACAACTGTAAATAGTTACGGACAACAAAAAAACAATGGTTTAATACATCTATTATTAATGAGATGGATGCGTATTATAGAGTTAGGTCAGAGGCCTACTATTACCTTTGTTAGCTAGTCCTTAAGATGAAGGAGTAGATTATACTCCAAGCATCATACATCTCTACTTAAGTGTTTTTTTATAATCAAATATAAGAAATAATCAATGGTTAAATTAGTTTTTTAAATTTGAACATGGGACATCCTTTTTAATATTGGATGTTTTTTAACTCACCGATCAAAGTTAATTATAGATGAGTATTGAGAGTTGTTTATAAAGTAGCATTATAATATAATATATTAATAAATAAAAAGTCCATGGTCAGTTAAAGAGAAACACTGATATGATTCCGTTTCCTTTTTACTCAAAAGAAACAAGCTCCAATTCAATGAAATATTAAAATGAAGAATATATGATGGATAACTAAAATAATTGTAGTGAAATTTGGAGGCAAAGAAACACAATGAACACGGATAAGAAAAACTTATGCATCACAACTCACAAGTACATGCTATGGAACGAACATTAAAAATGAACGTGGTCGAAAATATTGATTTAATTTTTACTGCACCGGATTAAACTTGAGTACAGTAATTCGTTTTGTGGCACATAATAAGAATGATTTATATAAAGAAACAAGCCCCGAAGATCTCGTAGTGGTGGTAACTCTACCATGCATATCATGGTCTGCCACTGTCCTAAAAGCTGTAAATCGATTATATATGCGTGGTTGCTAGCTAGCTAGCTACTTCTTCTTCATATATAACAGCTTCCTTATTAACAGGAATGACACATTATTTGCTTCCTGTTGTTGCCGGCTAGCTAGCTCGTTTCTGTCAATTTACAAGCCTACCCTATATTCTACATTATTTTTTTCGAATTTTTTAACATGAACCGCGTCCATCCATCGTGGACATGTAATTGAAAAGGTTTAAAATTGGATTTAAATATACAATTAATTCTTTCAAAACCTAATAAAAAGTTTATTTTAGTCTCAACAAAATAAAAATTTCAGTTTAAGTCATTGTAAAATACAAACGTTTTCGTTTTAATCTCTAATGTTAAACACTATTAGTTTTTAAGGGTTGAATAATTAATTTTTATACTTAGTTTTTACAATATTTAATAAATTTAATTTTAATCTCTATAAAATATAATTGATTTTAGTCTCTCTATACAAAAAAACATTGTTCTACTCCAATGTACGGTTTTATAATAAATTATAATTAATTTATTATTATTATTATTATTATTATTTAATTAAAAGATATAAAAAAATTAATTTAGATAAATTAATTCATGACAAAGATTTATTCTGTTGTAATTATATATTTCATCCGCTTCTCAATGTCAAAAATTATAGTTAACACATTAGTTTTATATTGACAGTATTAAAGAAATACCGATTTTTTTACTGACAAACAAACAATTCTCCTTGCATGATTTTGATAATACATTTATAATTATTATATGATAATATTCTCAATTTTATTTAGAACACATTGAAAATATTAAATTTAACTAATTAATTAGAAAGATACTCTTATTATGTTTATGAATTATACGTGTGAACTACTTCTTTTGTGATTCATTTTTAGAAGAAAAAATATGAAAAAAAATTATAGTTATTGTTTTATAATTGTTCTCATTTTTATGTTGTATAATAAATATGAAAACAAAAATTGTAAAAAAAATTTATCATAAACAGTATAAAAATACATTTATTGTCAAAAAAAAATTAGTAAAAATTATTATTTTATTAATATCATCAACATAAAAATCTGAAAAATTATCATACAATAATTATAATTTTTTCACACTCCACGTTTTCACGTTTTTTTTTTCTTTTTTAAAAAATAAATCGTAAAAGAAACTGTTGGAACATACAATTCATACACGTCACAAATATTTATCTCTATTCAATTAGTTAAATTTATTATTTTTTATGTCTTCTATACAAAAATAAGAGTAATTATAATATACTAATTACAAATATCTTATAAAAATCATACACGCACAATTGTTGGTCAATAAAGAATTAGTTAAAATAAATGTTTCTTAATATCGTCAACTTATAAATAAAAAGATTATGATACATTAATTATAATATTTTCACATTATTTGTTTGAAAATGATCTATTAAAAAAGTTGGTATAACATATAATCATATTGTGGATAAATAATTATCATTATTCATCTAGTAAAAATTAAGATTTTTTATATCTTCTAAATAAAAAAGATGATTGTTTTAATTTATTAAAAAATTGTATACAAAAGTAAAATAAATTTTTTTATGGTTAAATAAAATTTTATTTTTAATAAAATCTCACTATTTTGTTTTTAGTTCTTATAAAAAATTTCATCACCTTTTAGTCCTTTAAAAATTTTCCTTTTAATTTTTTGTCCCTAACTTTAAATCAACTATTATATATCATTCGAAATTTTAAATGATTTTTTGCAGTAATGATTAAGATATATTTAACAACTTTCTGACATCAATTTAGAATTTTTCAACAAATAATTAATTAATTAAATATAAATTTTAATTTTTTTTGTTTAAAAATTCATATCTCATTTGTAACTTTTTAAAAAATTCTAATTTTGTATATGATTCTTTTTTTAATGTCTAAGTAATACTATAAAATATCATTCAAAAATTTTAAAAATACACAATAATTGTTATAAAATCAGGGATCGAAAATGAAAACGGAAAATTCTCAAGATTAAAATAAATTTTTTATAAAAACTAAAAACAAAATAACAAGATTTTATATTTACTAAAAACTTATTTGACCCATTTTATTACTACGTAAGTACTAAAATCAAATTTCTCACATATTGTAGGGACTAAAACAATTTTTTTATTTTGTCGAAACTCAAATCAAATTTGTTGGATTTTGCAAGGACTAGGTTTAAAGCCATTAATTATTTAACTTTTAAAAAACTAACGGTGTTAAGCATTAGGGGCTAAAGTAAAAATGTTTGCATTTTGCAGATATTTAAACTAATTTTTTTATTTATCGTGGACTAAAAACAATTTTTTTTGCATTTTGCAAGAACTAGTTGCATATTTTACCTTTTAAAATTTCAATGACTATAGAGGTCTCTTAGAAATAAACGTTAATTGTCATCTTCAATTTCATAATAGTTGTTGGAAGTGAGTTCAAAATTTCAAAGTATGCAATAAAATTCATAGAAAAATGGAATGATTATTTCAAAAGGTCTTATACTTTGACTAGTGAGATTTGCACATTCAATTTAGAAAAATGAATTAGGAGCGTTCTAGTATTCATTATAATTGAAAAGTATTAATCTCTTTCTGGATGAAGGCGAATTCCCTATCCTATAAATAAATAGATTAGTTTAGAGGTGAAATATCCTCAAATTTGAATGATCATAGAAAGAGTTATACAATATATATTTTAGGCGATTATGTGGTGAGTTAGGGTATCTTCAACCATGTCATAGTAAGAGTAAAGTCAGAATGATCATTTGTTGTGGAGGAAGTGAATGTTCTCATTTTTTATAACTCTTAAATTTGAGATATTATTGTAGGATGATATGCATATTGGATTGGGTTACAAATTGTTGTAATTTTATTTGAGATAATGAATGAATTTTGTTGGGGGCGTCAAATTACTTCATTTATAGTTTGCTCTTGTATATTCATCAAATATCTACCCGTGTATGGATTAATAGTTGGCATGAGTAGATTTTTCCAACATCGACTTACATGATATCGATTCGATAAAATAAAAATATGTATATTGTATTAAAACGACATCAATGAAAGTCATCATTTCATAACTATAAAAATATAAAAAAATCATGAACTATTTATTCTGAAAAATATTATAAATCATAGTTAAATTTCTTAAGAATTTTATCCGTTAGATCACTTATGAAAGTAATACAAAGTAAAGCTCGCCATGATAAAACTCAAATGGTGATTAGTACCCTCAATTAAGTTGTTTTTATCTATTAAGCAACACCCCAATTAAGCGCCTCCTTCTAAATTGAAAAAATTTGTGGATATTAAGGAGAGTGAATTTACAAAGGCTCTTTCTATTTTTAATCTTTGCATATTATATTTAATAAAATATATTACAATATAATAAATACTAACAAATGTACTTGATATACTAGTTTAAACTGTTAAAGAATAAAAAATATTTAAATATTAATATATTAAAATGTTTGTTTTGCTATTTTCAGTTTTAAAAATTGATTTTTAATTTCTTAACTAATTTCTTCATGAAAAACAAATTTATTTCATATGTCTCTGTTTGAAGAAAAGTAGAGCGATTCAAGATACATTTAAAATACTTGTTATAATAAGATATTTATAAATATTTTTTAAGTGTTGGTTGGAGGAATATATAGTTATGGACAAAAATATTCTATACGGTTTGTATAGGGTATTTGTTTTATTTATTGTTCTTTATCTGTTTCAATTACATCGACAATTTATAAATAAAATATTTGAATACAATATCAATTATATTGTTATTCAAATAACAATACTCATATTCAGAAAAAAAAATAAAAAAAAAAATACTTGCCATATTTTTTATGAGTCCTGAATATAAAGTATATAAATTTTGAAAAATGTTATCTAAACATAAAAAAATTAATATCTAACATTGTATTTGTATACGGTTTGTATACAATGTTGATTTTTTATTTATTATTTTCTCTTTCTATCATTTCTATCAATATATATAATATATTTTTATACAGTATTAAAATATTGAGACATATATTATATATTATATATAGACACACGGTGTGTTAATCATTATTTTTAGTAAAATTTTGTATAAAAATAAAAATTAAAAATATTTTTTTTAAAACAATATATATATTTATGTAATTAACTATTTTAAATATTTTATTAACTTTAAAAATGCATATAATTTACCAATTTTTAAATATATATTTTATTAATTATTAAAATACATAACATTAATCATTTTACAGTATTTTTTTAACTATTAAATATTAATACTCTAAAGTAGTTAATATTTTACATTTTAATTGTTAATAAGTTATATCTTAAATAAATAATTAATAATTTATATACTGTTCACCTTATAAATAAATAAATAATTTTTTTTTAAAAATAAATTAAAATACTGTTCACCTTAAAAATAAAATAAATAATATATATATCAAATATTGTGTCCATAATTTATATTTAAATAACATTTTTTTCATTTTTTATATATTTAAATACCATTAACCTTAAACTTTATGTTTAGGGAAACATATATTATATATTATATATAGACACACGGTGTGTTAATCATTATTTTTAGTAAAATTTTGTATAAAAATAAAAATTAAAAATATTTTTTTTAAAACAATATATATATTTATGTAATTAACTATTTTAAATATTTTATTAACTTTAAAAATGCATATAATTTACCAATTTTTAAATATATATTTTATTAATTATTAAAATACATAACATTAATCATTTTACAGTATTTTTTTAACTATTAAATATTAATACTCTAAAGTAGTTAATATTTTACATTTTAATTGTTAATAAGTTATATCTTAAATAAATAATTAATAATTTATATACTGTTCACCTTATAAATAAATAAATAATTTTTTTTTAAAAATAAATTAAAATACTGTTCACCTTAAAAATAAAATAAATAATATATATATCAAATATTGTGTCCATAATTTATATTTAAATAACATTTTTTTCATTTTTTATATATTTAAATACCATTAACCTTAAACTTTATGTTTAGGGAAATGTTTTTCGACACATATAAACACAAACATCATATATTATATACAGTTTTTCAATTTTTAATGATTTTGTCGATATATTGTTCTCAGACCTCGAAATCGATATTTATGTTTAATTTGATACGGTATAAAAATAGAGCGTACAAAATCGTATACAGAAATATTTAAGGGCAGTGCAAGTAATGTGTTGGAAAAAGGAAGGTTGGAAAAGTAGTAATGAAATTGATGGATGGGAAATTTGTGGAAGTAGAAGACGCAGAAAATCCGGAGCGCACATGCATGTATTGAAAAGACTAGTCTATTGAACTCCTTATGATTATATGCTCTTGTCTTATCATGAAAGATAAGTTATGTTAGGAAAACCCTTCTTTCCACACCTAAAATAAGGGCCCCTTCAAACCTATGCACGTGCATTTAATTTTATTTAATGTATATACACCCCACTCCACCTTAATCACACTGCCTTCGAAATTTATAATTGTTACATGCAGCCCCGGCCAGTTATGGATATACAATGTCGTTGGATTATTTGACAAAAATTTGTTTTATAATACAATACTATACAATTCTACATATAAAAAGCTGAAATCATTGAAATTAATGTTGTGCAAATACCTACCTATATACCATTTTAATCCAGTAATTAAATTGGACTCCCGACAGGTACATATACATTTATATGATACTTTATGTGTACAGTAATTTACACTATTTTCAGCAATAATAGTACATACCAATCTTTATCTGGGCTAGGCTGGAGTCTTGGCTAGTTTCAATGTTAGAAAAAGACCTATAACAATTTCTCCAAATAAAATATTGGTCTCCACCATATTGATCTGGATATATTAATGAAAGAATTTTCTCCCGTTTCCTTCAATCCAATCATATTCATTTAAAAAAGATAGAGAAAAATAAATTATTAATTATTATTATTATTATTATTATTATTAAATAATAGTTAAAGTGATATTAACGACTCTTTTATATATATTTTGAAGAATACTTGAACTACCTTACGATGTAGAGAGAAATAAAATGTATGATAAAATAAAGTTAATGTTTATAGTTTACAATTTGTAGTTAAATTATGGTATATATTACAACATAAACCTTGCTCGTGCTAAAATAATATGCTCATTCATCACTAATTGTGAATAATACTCAATAATTTAATTCTCACTTGATGCATATAATCGAATCAACATGGCTATTGGCTACTAAATACTCTTACGAAGCTTCGAGGTTGATATTAAACAATAATTAGGTTTGTGATAATGTTGAATTTGACTATAATGATAGGAACAACAACGACCCAATAAATATCGTACATAACTGCAATTATAGCAAATTAAAATTCAAAATATTATAATCAATGAAACAATGTCCATATTTCCTATATGAATTGAGACTCCGTATTGACGAAAAAAGAATTGAAAAATTGAATGATGTTTTGTGAAAGGGGAGTTGAAAAATCTGATATAGGAAGTCACCGATGAGAAGGTGATGTGATTGAGATAAATTAGTATCTAGTGTCACTATCAATCCACCACAAACAATTCTGTTACCCATTGACACACCTCTAAACTTTTCTACCATTGTGAATTCAATTATTGACAGGAATGTCCCCTTCATTTCATTTCCCTATATATAACCACCCATCCATCCAACCCCTTAAATCATTCATTCATTATCACCCCATCTCATTATCATCTTTTTTTCTAATCTCTCTTATTTTAGTTTCTAGGAATTGCAGGGGCAAAATGGGAATAAGGCAAGGTTTGCATGTAAGAGGAAGAAAGAAGAAGGCAAAACTGTGTTTGGCAAAAAAAGCCAATGCTGGAAAAAGTACTTCCTTACAAAAGAAGTTTCGAGAGCTTCAGAGGACTATTCCAGGGCAGGAATTGAACATGCACAATTTGTTTCAAAGCATTCAAAAATACATATTTTTACTTGAAGCTAAAGTCACTATTTTAAGGTGCTTGTCCAACTCCTATGGGGTATAAGCAAGAAAAAATAATAATTAATCTATATATATTTTATCTCTAGAGAAAAAGAGTGCCCCATAAAATGGGTGAAGATAAGGTTATTAGATAAAATATAAAATAAACAAAATTTCTGAGAAAACATTGCAGGGATTAATTATTTATTCCAGGTGTTGGATGGAATAATGTATAAGGTTGTAATTTGTTTAAACTCTAGAATAATTAAAGAATTATTATGTATTTACTTTTTAAATCGTATTTTTCACTCACTTCTCCTATTATTCTCTTTACCATTATTTCATACTCAAGATCTCCGTAGCTATTTCATTTCTCTCTTCTTTGTATCCCTCTCTAGTGATTCAGTGAACTTATGTGGTTTTTGTATTAGCATACTTTATGCTTAGAGTGGTGCCTAGCTTATAATTCATTTTTCTTTTTCTAAAAAGAAAAACGCATTGTTGATTGAGAAGGCTAACATCGAAAACTTTTTGACTCACTCAGTTCTTTCGGCCTTATCCTTTACCTTGTAGCCCAAAAATACCATCATTACATCACATTGTAATCCTATTTCTAAGTATGGAACAAAAGAAATATATTTTCTAATTATATCCACAAATATCTAATATCTATATTTAGAGATACAAACAAAAATTAAAAAATAATTGACACTATCTTTGTTTCTAATTATATGCATATTATAGACGGAGTAGCTTAAATTGTAGATAAATTCGCTTTTCACAAAAAATTTATTCATGATTTAGTTTAGTGGGATTCAATTATTACTTTAATTGTAAATAAAGAATATTATCCATTATAGGCTCGGCTTTCTAATTTATTTTGTATTTAAATAATGGTGCATGAAATTTAATTTAGAGTTTGTTATTTATAAATTATAAAAATAAAAATAAAAACTGATTTTTAATAATAATTATTATGAATAGAGATTTTTACTTTTACTTATTTTTGGGTGAGATATATCTAAATATAGAGAGTAAAATGGATAAAGGTAAAATATCATTATTCTTTCTTTTTCTATTAATGGACGTGTTTATATGAATCATGGTGGTAGACTCTGTTTTTTTTAATTAAAAAATAATTTTATAATAATAAAAAATAAATATAATATTTTATTAAAATTTAGTTTGTTGGACCAAGATCATGTTACACATACCCTCTATTAAAAATAATTTTCTTTTAAAACTAATCCAAATAACTATTTCATTTTTGGAATAAAATTAATTTTTTCAACAAAAATATTTTAGAAAAACTTACACACACAACCATAATAAAATACCAAAAATGATATTTATTATTTTTAGTTTATAAGCAAACAAGATTATAATTTTTCAGATTCTTCTCTTTCTGACCAATTTTTTATTAATAAATGTTAATAAAGAGATATTTATTAAATTTTTTATTTACATAATGCGACTATCAATAATTTTTTATTTATTTAAATTTTTTGTAATAAAAAATTATAGATGATTGTATTTCGAAAATACTATGTTGCATAAAAAAATAAAATATAATCTATATTGTTTAGTCTTATAAAAAAAAAAGTATACATACAAAAATTCCAAATTACTCACTTCCTAGTTACACAATAGGTGTCACTATATTTAGTTTTGTTTTCACGAAAGATGAAGAAAACATGAAGCAATGAGATTGCGTGTTGGTTGGCTTAACAATGGGGTATAGGGTAAAGGCCTAATTTAGGACCTACCATAAACGAAAATAGGGGACGAAGACCCATCCTTGAAACTTGTAGAGATGTAAACGTATGATAGTGGGTCCCTTCCACGTGTGCACATGCGTGTGTTGGTCCGAGCGTGCGTGCGTTCACCAATCACAGCCGTTTTCTTGGACTCATGTATCGTTTTCGTCGAAAATGGAAATTATACAGCCACAATAAATTTAAGAACATACATTAAAAAATATTAATTGTTTAAAACAAATGTTAATATGTTTTGAAATATTTGTTAAGCAATTTAAAGAGAAAAATATTATTTTGAAATTTGTGTAGTTATATCTTAAAATTTTAAAAATAATATTTCTTTTTATAATTTTTTATATTCTTATTTGTTGTTTAACAAATGTGTTAGCATGATCGGTTATTTAATTATTTCAAAATTAAATATTATTTAATTTTTTTGTTATCTTTTATTTATTTATGTGTGTATCTAAATAAATATTTAAGAATCTTGTGACTATAGAAGGGTCTCTTCGTGGAATACTTTAAAATACAAATAATTCTTTCAATTTTTATCCTTTATTACGATTATCATTACGTGTGTATATATTAAATATAAGTGTCTTTTTTTAATAAAAATTCAAATTTGTATTTGTCGTGTTATAAAAATCTAACCTCTTTTACGATTTATTCTTCGCTGATTTTTTCAAGAGTACGATATTTTTACATATTTATACACCTCTTTTAAAGCTAATAAATTTAATTTAGACATATTTTTGTAAAGCAATCATTAACAAATATGTAATATTTGAAATGTTAGTTTACTTGTAAGAGTTTAGCTTTCTAATTTTAATTTGATGAGTTCAAATCTCTTTAATTACAATTTTAAAATGGTCATTAATGTTACTTTGATTAATAAATATTTCATCCTTTTTCAATTTTTTTTTTTCAAAAGGATTTTAGTTTTTAAGACTTAAATGAATTTGTAATTTTAGTCAATTATATAGTGCATAATTGCGGTAAATTTTGGATCATGAATAACTTATTTTCACCATTTAATCAATAAGTTTTACCATTAAATCAAATGAAATATTTGACTTTATTGATTCAATTGTGAAAAATAAACATATGCAAAGTACAAGATTTTTTTACTTGTACATTTCACAAAATACGTTTGTATTAAAAGACAAAGTAAAAATAGTTATAATCTTATAGTTAGGAACAAAAGAAATACCTTATTATACAAATATATTATTGATTGTGTTTGTTTTGTCTCTTTTGAATACATTATCTTTGATTGATTTCAAATAGAATTATTGAAAATGAATACATCCAATCTTAATTAAATTTATAAGCAAAAATATAGAATTTCACATTTATTAAAAATGTTATTAAGTACATTTAATTTTTTATTTGCTTATAAAAGTTAAATATAATTACTGATTATTTTTTTATTAAATTATAATTAACTTATCCAATAGATGAAGCCTGCAAATACATATTGCCACTACGCAAAAAATGGTATTTTACAACGTTTTTTTAAAGCAATTTACAGCGCTTTTTTTAAAAAAAAAAACGCTCTAAATCCCTTCTAAAAACGCGCTGTTTGTTATACTAGTTTTACAGCGTTCCTTTATTTCAGTTAGATCTCTTTTTGAGATTATATCAACAATCTCCTTCATGAATCGCAATATATAGGATCCGCAGTCTATGTTGTTAGTTTGACGATGGCGCTATAAAATAAAACCTATAAGTCAATAAATATTTGTGCATTGATTGTTAATGAAATTTTAAAGGCATATATTTCCAACTTTTATTAGAATCCATGTGATTTATTTGACTTTTGCTTCGACACTGTAACACCCATTTGAGCTCGGAAAACTTGTAAAACACTATCAAATAAATGTGATTATTAGTATTAACAAACACATTATATATATTGTAAGAAATAAATGAATACAATACCTGAAGAGTGCGAAGAAATATGTAGGGTTCGTAGGGTTACAGTTTCGTTTAAGAAGGAACAGCGAGAATGCGCAGAAATAAAAGAGTATGGTTCGCAATGAAAAGAGTATGTAATAATGTTCGTAGGGATAGTAACAAATATGAGGATGATTTGCAATGAAGATGGTTAACAATATGGTTCGTAGGGACAATAGGGTTCCCAATGAGAAGGAGACTGAAGCGTAGTGAAGTTTATGTAATGAAGAGAAAACTGAAGGGTTTAATGTTATATATAAAATCCTATTACAACGTTCTTTAAAAAAAATAAGGAGATCTTTTACAGCGCTCTTTAAAAAAACGTTGTAATAGGCTTTTAAAAAATAAAATAAGGATGTCTTTTACAGCGCTTTTTTAAAGAGCGCTGTAAAAGACCACCTTATTTTATTTTGTAAAGCCTATTACAGCGCTTTTCTAAAGAGCGCTGTAAAAGACCACCTTATTTTAATTTTTAAAAGCCTATTACAGCGCTTTTCTAAAGAGCGCTGTAAAAGACCACCTTATTTTAATTTTTAAAAGCCTATTACAGCGCTCTTTAAAAAAGCGCTGTAAAATGCCTTCTTATTTTATTTTTTAAAAGCCTATTACATCGCTTTTTTAAAGAGCGCTGTAAAATACCTCCTTATTTTATTTTTTTTAAAGCTTATTACAACGTTTTTTTAAAGAGCGTTGTAAAAGACCTCCTTATTTTATTTTTTGTAAAGCCTATTACATCACTTTTTTAAAGAGCGCTGTAAAAGATCTCCTTATTTTATTTTTTAAAAGCCTATTACAGTGTTTTTTTAGAAGCATTTTAAAGCGCTTGTTCAAAAGCGTTGTAAAAGACCTCCTTATTTTATTTTTTAAAAGTCTTTTACAGCGTTTTTTCAAAAAGCGCTCTAATAGGTCCTTTAATTATGTGAAAGCGCAAGTCTTGTACATCGCTTTTTTTTACAGCGCTTGTCAAAAAAGCGCTGTTGTATTCTCCGTTATTTTTAAAATATCATACAACAACGCTTATATTTAATAAGCGTTATAAAAGACGCGCTATAAAATGTCATTTTTAGCGTATATGCGTGTGTTGTTTTATTTTTTTATAGATATATTATCATTCTATCTAAATTATATAAGAAATTTATAATTTTTCTAGATCATTAGAAGTGCTCCAAGTCGACTTACACAAGAAGTTTCCTGTTTAAAGAATAGTATCCAAACACATAACAAAGAGTAACCCAAAAATAAATGATGTTTGAGATGAGGCTGCATTGGCAACTAGATAGAGACTCGACTATGAACTATGGATTGGAGAGTGGCCAGTAAGTGCACACAATAAGTGCCTACTATTGGGTTGGAAACAATGTTTATTTATTTATTTGTATCCTTCATTTTGAAAGCAATGAGTCTTATATTCCTACATCTTAGTATATTCTAATTCTATATTGTATATTGTATCCAAATTATCTATTTTGTCAATAAATAACAAATAAATCAACTAATTAAAATTAAAATTTTCATTTCAACTAAATTTTTTGGAACATACATTGGGAGGTTGAAAACTTATAATTTTTGAATTTTTATGGCATAAGTTTTCGTAACAGAATATAAATTCTAAAATTGTAATTTTTAGAATTTTAAAATATTTTTTATTTTAAAAATTTCAAAACTCAATTAATATTTTGAAAAGGAGAACATTTAACACTATTAGAGACATAAATTCAAGATAAGTAAAGTGACAAAATGGGATAAGATGTTTTTCCCACTTTATAATTAAATTACCTAAAACGTGATGGGTGAAATTAGAAAGATGAGATGAAATTTTAATTTTTTCTATTTTCTTTGACGGTTTAATAAGTTAACTCATTAATAAAAAAAACAAATTAAAGGTGTCGAAATTAGACAAATTAAATGGTAAAAACATTTAAAGTTAATCTACTAAAATTCAAACAATTAACTAGACCAAAAAACAAAAATCTCAAACACATAATACTCGAGTGATCATGAAACTCTAAGTTCATTAGATTGTTTTAATTAATGAGTCAGTAAAACATATTTGAAAAAAAAAAGTGTTTTTTTTAAATGAATGATAAGTTAATGTGTTCTTAATTATTATCTTATTTTTAAGGCATGTTAAACACGATGAATCAACTTTCTGAGTAATAGAATCCAAAATTTTATTGCATCTCACCTAAAATAATAGTTTATTGATGAGATACTTTTTCTTCTGCTATTTCAAATATTTTCAATAAAAAGAGAATTGGTTTCATTGAATATTGATTTTGTAGTTATCCATTGCATTTTTTATTCCTGTGATTGTATTCCGATATTTCTCATAAAATTTTTAAGGAGATAGTAATTTGTATCTCTTTTGATTGTTTTTATTTTAATATAGCCTCTCAAACATCTTATCTTTTCATTTTGATTTTTAATAATAATTTTAGAGTATTGCAAATATAAATGATTGACTAAAGATACCAAATATAATTGAAATATAAGTTTAATCCTATGATGCATTTACACTTTACTTTTACTAAAATAACTTAAATTTCATTAGCTCAACCGTTATGTGATACGCAAGTACTAACTACTAATCACCCTAAGTACTCCTGCATTGTTTTAAAACCTGGATCAATGATCGAGAAGACAATGGATCACTCGTCGAACCAGCAAGTTACTAGTTGAACCATATAACCGCAAACGGTCTATATTAAAAAAATTGTGACGTTAGTTTAATACTTCAAATTTGGTTATTATACAAAATTCACTTGTTGTAATTGATATACTTTTGGCACATTATTTAGTATAAACATGTATATTAGTTATTTTTTTAGTACATTTTGGATTATGACTCTATAAAATATTAAGTATGCTATATATAATATTTATTTATTTAATTACAATTATTCAAAGTTGTTTCTTAAACATAATAAAAATATCATTATTTTTAAATCTGAATATAAGTGATAAATATCAAAATTATTAAATTTAATATTATATTTTGAATTTGAAAGCTGTGTGTGAGATTTGTTGGCTTAGAATTTAAAATCGAATCCTTTCGGTTTTTAAAACTAGTTCCCCCATTAAGTAGCAAGTTGCAATTGCAAATTGAAATATGACCATAAATCGTGGACCCCAACTGGACCACTTAAAACATCATTCTTTCTACTTTCTCCTCCCGCAAATTTAGCTCAACAAGAGTGATCATGTCCATAACTTATTTTGAGACATATTAATAAATTTTCAAATTAAACTTACCAACAACTCATGTGTTTATTTTTATAAATATAATGTTTTAACAGAATATTATTAGTTAGAGGATAAAGTTGGAAAAATAATAATTAATCTTAAGTTGAAATTTAAAAATAATATTTATGTTAAAATAATTTTTTAATAAAACAATACTCGTTATAAGATTGAAAGAATATCATTTTACAGATATATTTAGTAAAATTTCTCATTTTTCAAAAGCAAATATAAAATTTTAATTTATATTTGAAAAATATTAATCGGAGCTAGTAATTTGAAATAAGAGTTAATTAGTCCAATTCACGTATACACTTTTTCTTCCTTTCAAAAAAGCAAAAATTAATAAACAAAAGTTATAGAGTAAGTCATAAGATGATTAAATGGTTTTGAAGAGTTGAAGCAACTACTCATATTTAAAATAAATAAATAAACAAATTTGTGTTTTTTTTAAATTCTCCAAACAATTATTGGCCATTTAATTGTGTCGTTGTACTTATTGCACCGATCCTCATAGTAAAATAATAGATTAAATATATTATTTAATTCTTTTATTTTGTCTCATTCATAATTTTAATATTCAATTTTTTAAAATATATTGATTTTATATTTTGAGAAGAAAGTGTATAATTAACACCATCAATAATTGACTCGATTGATAAAAAGATTAACTCATGAATCACAATGAAGATCAATTCTCATTCTCGACATTAGATCTCCTTATGGATAATTTACACGTATTTTTGTCAAGTTAAACTTTGTTTCATAATTAATAAAGGAGTATAAGGGACGTCAATGAATGTTTCAATGAAGGAGCTAAGAGCTAACAAATGCCACATGTATTCAAAAAAGAGCTTGGAGAAAGCGTAAAGTAAGTGAAAGAAATTAGACGAGATGGCGACAAATTTTGGGACGCATGCACCCTTTTTTCCCTTGATTTTCCTAAGCACACATGAAATTGTGTCTTCATATGGTCCCATTACCATCAACTGTACACAAAACTCGTTCCTCTATAGATGTCGTCCTTCCCTAATTAAATTAACAATAACAAACCAATGATAATAAGAATAACATTGGTGTTCAGAAATTTACAAATTAGACACATGTCAAAAAAGGGATATATAACATGAAGTTAAGATTTCCATTGTTGACATCTATAGTGTATGATCAAGACCAATCTTGGGCATGTGTTGGTAGACCAATAATACACGATTCAAATATTTAACTTTTTTTAAGAGTGAAAAGTTTATCATGTACTATTGAGTTCATAAACAAAACAAAAAAAGAGACAAAAAAGACATAAACAAAATTATATTCTAAGAAGAAAAAAAGGGTCTATATTTTTTTACTAAAAAAATAGAATTAAATTTTCAATGTTATTTATGATTAAATAAATAATTATTATTTTTGAGTATTTAATACTTATTTTAGTATAGATTTAATTTTTTAAATTAAAACCATATCTCTAAAATATTTGGAACGAAAACATTGACAAGAAACATGTATTGGACAAACTATATAGATTGACAACAACAAAAATTAAATGTCTATCGATCTAAAATAGATATTTATTGAAGAATTCAGTAGGAGTAAGTGTCACAAATGTGATTTATCATTAAAATGATAGATACTCAATTAACTTTTATATATATATATATATATATATATATATATATATATCAAATAATTAATTTCTAAAGTTTACTACTAAAATTATAAATAGATTCACACTTTTAAGAACTTAAATATGTTCTCTATATTTTTAAAAATGTCCTTTAACTTTATGTAATTTTTATGGTTCAATCAAATTTTAATTCTCTCTACATTTCAATAGAGTTCTTTTACTTGAAATTTTACATCATTTAATTTATACACCTTTAATTTAAGTTCTTTTATATTTATGCCCTTTATTTGATGTTAGTACAAATTTCTTGTCTTTTAATTTGATTGTTCTTCTCTTTTTAATGAAGTATTTTTAAGTCAAATAATCTTTAGCCTTTCAACCAATTTAACCTTTAAGATTCGAACTTTTTTGATTCAATTCTTATCGTCTTACGAATCAGTTAAATATTTATTTGTGTTTTAAATTTGATTGATTTTCTTAGACTAACAATCACAACAAACAAATAGATATTATTTTATTCATTTTCTCCCCATGTTTTTCTTTATGTTAAATAAGTAACTAAGTAGGTCACATATTCTTCTAACGTGAATTTCTTAATGGACGATATGTATTTTTTAGAACGGAACTATTGAAATCAACACAATTCGAATTAAAGTACCCACCATAAAAACAAAACAAGACTCTTTTACTTTTAGAGAAAAGAACCAATAATTATCAAAATTTTGAGTAAATTTTAGTTACTCTTGCAATAGACTATTTGTAAGGGTTGTATTTTTTTTTTTAAATGGCGTCTTGGTCCAATAAAACATTGCCGATTTGTCTAATTGACAAATTATCTCGTGGGAAACAAGTGGGGAAAAAATGGGCAACACGATTTGATTGGGGGAAGATAAAATTAGATGTGAGAGAGACAATTACAATAAATAAATAAATAAATAAAAGAAGAGGTGGAAGTTCACTTTTGAAAGGGCCATGTGGAGAGCATGTGGGGATTTCATTGTGCTTTTTTTTCTTCAACCCAAAATGCCAAATCCCCAAGTGCCCGGGAATTCGAATTCCTGTGGGACCTATTGGACTCACATCGACATGTTTCATGGATCATGTCAATTTTCTTCTTACTATTTTCTTTTTCCTTTCTCCTTTCTCCTATAGCTTCCTCATATACCTACGTCACGTGCGCCCAATTATATTTCTCTTTCGCATACATCATACAAGTTACAACCCCAACCCTAAGTCAATACTTATGCACTAGTGATAGTAATGATCAATTTAATGGTTCATTATTATCACTTTAATATATTATATTAATCATCAACCACGCATGTAAAGTTTTGTTTAAATTCAAAATTTGTAACAATGTATCTATAATATTTAATAACTGATATTTATTTATATTTTAATAAATTTATTAATTATATATTTATTTGAATTTATTTAATAAAATACTAAATTTTTTGTAGGATTAATTTATTAAATTATAATTTTTAATTTGACGGTTGAATTAATAAAATTTGATAGTCATCAAAAAGTTATTAAACGAAATTATTTATTTTATAATTATATTAGAAGCAATTTGATCCCTCATCAATATTATTTGTTACAATTATTTTTTATATATAATTATTGATTTCAATTATTATGCATTAATATTATTTATATCAATGTGAAAAATGTCACTTTTTATTTTTATATATAAGATTTTTTTCATTAACATAAATATAAAAGAGTACTCTAACTCATTACAGAATTTCAGAATTTTCACTCTTTAAAGAGACACCTTAATGGATTAGTACAACAACCAGAAAACCAATCTAGTGTGCCAACCCCCATATAATGTAAGAACCACCCAAGATACAAAATATTGATTTGAGCTATTAAGATATTACGATCAGTTACTCTATCATTGAAAATTATACTATTCCTAAGTCCCCATAAATGTTAATGTACATATGCATTCAATAATATCTTATCCTATAAATAATTATAGAGATTAATTAATATTTTAAAAAATAATCTAATAAAGTAACAGAATGATGAGATTCGCATGATTGGATTGTATGTAAAAAAATATTTAATTTCTCTGAAATAAATGGTTAATAAAGTAAAAAGCCGATCAAGATTGAATTTTGTTTTTGGGTTCATAACAAAGCTAATATTTTAACCACATATAATTTGTTATACATGCATATATTATTAATAATTAGTAACAATTGATATTACTAATTAGTTAGTAGATATTATTATACGAGAGAATTGTGGAGGATAAATTGTGGGTCAATGGGTTAACGGTAGAAATATTGGTGACTATTATATGGATTATATCTCACAACGCTAATTGAGGTTCGAGATATTAAAAATGAGAGGTGAAGAGGCAATTTGAAGGTATATTTAAGTAGCTGCCCTATAGAAGGCTAGTTCTTGGATCGATGGACTTTATTTTGAAAAACTTTATGTCGAGGTATGTGTCAATGATGTTCATAAGGTATTGATTACCGTTAAGGCTATTATTTATTTATTTATTAATTATAGTTTATAGTGTTTTTTTATAAATTAATTTAAATAGTTTATAGTTTATAGTTTATATATAGATATATATTTTAATTATATTTTTATTATTAAAATTAAAATTATTATTATCTTTTATAATTTATTTATTATAATTTAGAATAAACAATATTAAAATAGTTCAAATAAATTATTTATTTATGAATTATTTATATAATTTAAAATTTCAAACAACTTTAACGAATAATAATTTAAAGTAAATATTTTGATTATTATAATTTAAAATAAATAAACGAACTAAATAAGTAGAAAATATATCTGACCAATAAATAATTTATTTATCATCATTTAAATTAAAAAATAATTATAATTTTAAGTAAATAATTTATATATTTTAATTTAAAATAAATAAATAAAAATATATCACTTTGATAAATTTTAAAACACTACTTTTAAAATATTTTAAACATTAATTCATAAAACTTATTTTTAATTAAGAGTTTTCTATGTTATTTTACAATTTTAACTTAATTCAATCATTAATTTTATAAAATAAAGTTTAAGGTTTTATTTAGTAATATATTTTTAAGAGTTAATAGCTTATAGCGTTTCTTTTAGTAAAAAAAATCCAAAAAAGTTTATAGTGTTTTTTTGATAAATTATTTCAAATATTTTATAAATTTATAGTTTATCATATGTTTTGAATTTTATTTTTATTATTGTAACTAAAATAATTTTTTACTATTTATAAATTTTTTACTAAAGTTTTAGATAAACTATTTAAAAATTAAAAAGAATTTATATAATTTAAAATAATATCAATAAATAATAATTTAAAGTAAATAATTTATTTTGTATAATGTAGAATAAATAATCTAACTAAACATATTAAAAATATATCAGATTAATAAATTTATTTATTTATTATAATTTAAATTTTTAATAATTAATATTTTAAAGTAAATAATTTATTTATTTATTTTAATTTAAAATAAATAAATAAAAAACATATCAGATTTGATAAATATAAAATTAATAAAAAAAGTAAATATTAGTTACTCCTTTAAAAATATTTTAAGTATTAATTGATATATTTATACTTAATTAATCATGATCTTTTATCTCATTTTACATTTTTAACTTAACTCAATCTCTTAATTTTATCGAATAGAGTCCAAATCCATTTCTTAGATATAACTTGATGCCAACATTTGTAAAAAAATCTAGTTTCTTATATATAACATGTATAAAATGTAAGTGATTGTCTATACATTTGTCTATTAAATTGAATGATTGTATCTTCAAATAATTTTATATTATCTATTAAAAACAACACATTTTTACATTATCGATTAAAGACAATATATTGTCTTGTCATGTATATATATTTATTAATCAACTTCCGAAAATAATTATTATTTTCTCAAATCTTTCCAATTATTAATGTAAAATCAGTTATATTAAAAGTGCATATCGATTAAATTAAATTCACGTTATATTATATTTATGCAATTAAACATATACCATTAGTGTAACTAGTATTGCATTGGTATTTTTATTTTTATCCGTTTAATTTTTAGGAGAATAGTATTTTAGTAATTTAAAGTTTTATTTAAAAATAAATAAAGTATGATTAATTATTGTTTTAATCAAAATTTAAATTTAGATTTTATAAAAGAATGGGCTTTAAAAGATACTTGGTAACTATTTAAATTTATAAGTAAAAAATATATTGGTATATTTTTGCTCATGGGTATTTATTTTCTAATAATTTTTGTTTTTGGTCTGTTTTTATTAATTTTTTTAATTACTTTAAAGAGAAAATAACGTTGTTGAGTAGTAGGGTTTCGGATGGGGTACGTTGACATGAATAGTTGAATTGATAGCCTCTGTAAAATCATATTTATCAATTATCACATTCTAACTCCAACATTCAAGAAACATAGCAAATCAAATTACTGTAGGAGAAAGCTTAATTGATTACCTTTAACTTCTGTTGATGGTTTTATAACACGGTAATCAATCCACTAAATCTGTTTTAATTATGATTGAAAACATGCCACATGCATTAGAATTGTATGGTAGACAAACACTTATTTACATGAGAACAAATGCCGAAAGAAAAATGCTCATTTCATATGCTCCCAAAGCTATATTGCTATCCATCAAATTAAATCAACGAATAAATCATCAATTTTCATGTCCATGCTAATAAATTACATGTGCATTTGTTCTTAAACGTGGATTTGTTCTTAAATTCTCGACCAATCGATATATATCAATATTGTTAATTTAATCGTTTTATTTCGTTTAAATTTAAAAAAAAATTATTATTTAAACTAATTATAATAAACTTATATAAATAACAAATTTATAGTATCTAACTAATAGATAGGATAATTCCTGGCCTACTTGATATAAACAAATAATAATTTAATTAATTTTGTTTATCAAAATTAAAAATAGAAACAACGTGAAAATAGTTTTGGGAAAGAAAATTTATGTTTCATGGACAAAATAAAAGAATTTATTTACATTAACCAATTTTATATAATTAATATTGGTGAAGGTGAATTTCATCGTATCTACAACTGAATTTGTATTTATTTATAGCACCGGTTGTGCAGAGGATCATTATATTAAGAATGTAATATAGAATCAAAGTTTTTTAAATTTGATTATAAAATGTTATTATGAAATTAGTGAAAAATATCAAAAACAAATGCAATTAATGTAAATTGACGTGGCTGAAATTAAATGATTGTATTTAATCGGTTAATTAACTCTAGCTAAGATTGAATCCTTCACGATGAATTCCAATTTTATTTATCTTTTAGTCGATTTTGCATTCCCATAATATTTTCCATCGGAAACGAAAAAATTATGACAAAAAAATGGATATCACCAATACAATTAATTTTTGTATTATCTAACCAATGGAAGAAAAAAAAGTTATATAGGAAGAATTTTTTTTCTCTCAAATGTAACAAAAAACATAATTGTCTTATCAATATATTTATTTCCTATTAATTAATGCATCAATCACTATTATTATTTATGTGTCTTGCTCAAGTTCCAAACAAGATCTTTTCATTTTATATATAAGTGCCAAAGATTTATCTTGCATACTAAATAGTTTTACATACATATAGTACTTTGATCCCACTTTTATTTAACCGATATTTTAGAGACTCATAAATAATTATTAAACAAATATGTTTATGATATATTAGTTTAATGATAAAATTGGACGTTGAAATCTTAAGAGACAAAATTCAAATTCTCTTAAAAATAATTATAAAATGAAATTTATGATGTATTTCGTTGATCAAGTTTGGAATAAAAGTTTATCATTTTATCTTGTATATCATATATATGCATCATATTCACACTTTTATTTAAAAGATATTTAAAAACAATTTAATAATTAATTACACATAATTGTTTGAACTGATTGGTGAATGACCATTTTTCAAAGGTATTTTGTCTTTTTATATTTATCTAAACATTATAGATATGTAATGTAATGCTACATTTTCTGAATCTAATATTATACTTTTACATTTTTTATCATGTTTGAATATATGAATGTAATATCTTTTGTTCTCTTTTGATAAGAAGCAAGTGATGAACTTACCTGAAATAAAGATAGAAATAAACCCAACAAAAATGAAAATTTCAAATAAAAACATCTCATTTTATTTATAAATGTCAAACATTTTTTATTTGTATATTTTCGGATTTAATTTAGATGATATTTAAAAAATACACTGCTAGTAAAATATAAATTTATGTGTGAATTAATCGAATCAAGAACGACAAACATTTGTTAATGAGTAAAATATAAAGATAGAAACCATATTTAACCAAATCATCCGTGCACGAAGATACTCTGGTATTCATGTGATGGTTATGAAATAAAGCAAACTAAAGCTTCAGTTTGCTATTTATGAAATGAGCAGTTAAATTGAATTAAATATTTAAAAATATTGATCCTTCAATTAATTAAGGATTTATTTTGGTGAACTTGGGCTTATTAAGTTAGTGTGCATCTCTTATCCAACTTTAATATTAGACGAGACATTATAAAAACAATATTAGATAGATCTCATGATAAGTCGTATCGAATAATACATAAACTTTGTTTGTTGCTAAAAAATTAATCAACAAATAAAATTAATGATTAATTTTTTATTGATTTAGTTAAATAATATGATTAAAAATCTTAATCATCATATAATAATACATAAATATTTTATTGTTGAATAATTAATTTAATTGAATAATAAAGTCACGATATTAAATAAAATTTAAATATAAATTATAATTGATTTTAATCTATTTTGAACACAATACACGTTCTTGAATCTATATCCCAACATTTAAAATGTGACGGATTTAAACCTGCATCCTAACCTATATCATATTTCAAAATATGAACACCGATACTATTTACTTAAGAAAACAAATGAAAACATTTATTTATATATAAAAAAAAAACATAAATCACATGAAAATGTTAACTTTACTTAACAAACTATCATGTCCGTCCAATGGTGAGACATCTATAAATATTTAACAAGCACACCAACAAAAAAAACATTTGATATGATTTATTTATTAAGAAAATCATATGCAGGCAAAAATGCCAAAGCCCAACACAAAATAATCCTTTAAAAAGGCATCACATGCATAGAATAAAAACCTAATCTCGCAAAAAAAATCAAAAGGCCACACAAAACTCTTTACTTTTTTTTTTTGTAAAGTAAATAATTTTCTTCATAAATTTTTGAACAATTTTTTTAAAAATTAATCTTTTTAATTTTCAGAAATTTTTAATGTAAAAATAAATAAATTATTTATTTTTTAAATTATTAAAGAAGTATGATTTAATTTAGATTCTATATCACCATAAGTTTTTATATCATAATATTCACATAACTAAATATACTTTTAAAAAAAAATATTTATATCTTATTCTAAAAGAAATATAGTATTAAATACCAAAAATATAATGGAGTTTGTTGCCTTCAGTCTTTCACAATCTGGAGTGTGGGGCCGTCCATGATGAGGTGTGGTGTGTAGGTGACTTGGGGTGGTGATTTACATGTCTAGCATGGTTTCGCCAATTTTTTTTTTGTAGTTTCTATCTCAAACGGATAGTAAATGGGCATCAATAATAGTTGCATGATACATTAAATACAAGATCCATTAAATTTAGAGAGATTAATTTTATTTTATTAAATTTAATGGTCTTTAAGTTTTTTC
The DNA here is from genome assembly GCF_000331145.2 of Cicer arietinum. Classification (NCBI taxonomy): domain Eukaryota; kingdom Viridiplantae; phylum Streptophyta; class Magnoliopsida; order Fabales; family Fabaceae; genus Cicer; species Cicer arietinum. The sequence goes on from NC_021166.2 coordinate 1,832,047, forward strand.
ACCATTTAGTTATTATAGGGATTTTAAGGTCTCGATATTGGTCAATATAAAAGACATACAATGTTATATTCTCTCAATTGTTTGATGAAACGTATTATAATAAGTTATTATTAAACATTATTATATTTTATCTATTCAGTGATAAGATATGTACACAAAAATATATAATAAAATAATATTATCATGTTTACATCAATCATATGATTGAATAAATATTTTATTTTGTCTCTATGATATTATATTATTGTCATGTTCTATATTATATTATCTTATCTCTATCTTATCATAATCATCGAACAAACTTTTAATGGATAAGAGATAAATAAAGTTCAAAAGTAGTAGACATTAATTTGGTATTTAATGTTCGGTTATTAGAGTAGCAAGGAGGAAACTTTTATTTTGTGAGATAAAATATTTTTGCGTGAGTTTTTTCACTTAATATTTTTCTAGCTTTGCCTAATATGCACAATCCAATAATGGAAACAAATTTGTGCACGATGCAAGATTTAACTCAAGTGTACACCATATAATTGATTTTTTTTTTTTATAGATTCTTTTCCTTAATATATGCAATAGTTATGCATGTACAAATAACAAAGTCATGATTAAAACTTGTAGTTATCACTTATTTATGCCATAAAAGACACTCTATATATTAAATATTAGTTAAAAGTCTCGCACTAAATAAAAAACTGAATGTTAAACACATAAGTGGTAGAGTTCATTTATCTTATATCTTAAGATTTAATTGAAAACGTAATGTACAAATAACAAAAATAAAATTAGAGGTCTCTAATTTTTTTAGAGGTACCATATTAAAAAAACTTTCAAATAAATATTAGATGCATTTACACAATTAAATAATTTTTTATTAAAGTAATTAGTACCAAAATTAGAGAAATAAAATTTATACTATACATACTGAAAGAAATTAATAACATTAATTATATCAATAATATAAATTTGAAGTCTAATAATATTTGAGGCCTAAGGCAGCAATCTCACTTGGGATAGCCTTGCCCTCAATCAAATCAATTAAAATCAAGTCATATACTCCATGATTAGTTTTTTATTTTTAAAAGAAAATAAGATTTGACTTTGTTAATAAAGCAAATGTTACTATATCTTATAAGACAAAAAAATAGAATAAATGTTACTAATTTTAATTGATTGCAAATAACTTATATACAATTCTTCAAAGATAACCTAAGTCTTATCTAATTAAAAACATAACATAATTAATGGATAAGTAAATGTATTATTGAATTTGTTAGTCGGAGTCAAAAATATTAGTGGTAGAAATTAAAACATTGGAAGAGTTGCGGTGAAGTTTGAAATGAAATTAAAAAATAGATCCGAATATTGATGTAATGTGATTAATCTTGGTCTCACGGAGTTCCACTCGCGGGCCATAACCACAATTGTTTCGAAGTGAATCGTATTTAGTGAATTTTGTTTGTATTCAAAACAAAGATACTGATGTTAGGTTTGCATTAGATTAAGGTCACCTTTATTCTTCTTTACCACTAATCTAAATTCATTGTTTTCTTTATAATAATGTAATATTATTCTCTATATAGTTTTGGGTAGTGGGCCAGTTTCTCCATGTGCCAGCATGTGCTATGTCTTTCTCTCTATGGCCCACCACTCTCATCTTTCAAGCACTTAAATTCTTCCCCTCACATTCATATTCATCTTCTTCTCATATAATACCACTTTCCTTTCATCTATCACACTCCATCTCTCATGAAAACTTACTCATAATCTCTCTCTCTCTCTCTCTCTCTCTCTCTCCTACTTTATCCGCTCCAAGAATTTTAGCTACCAAGGTATGTATTAATTTATATTTTTTCTTCTAATTACATAATTTATTTCCTCTAGCTATTTAATTATATATTTTGCTTCTTCAATACAAATTATATATATTTTGCTTATAAAAAAAACTAGAAGAATTTAAGCCCTAGCACATACATATATATATTATCAACCTCTTGTTGAAACTTAACCTACATGTTTTTGTTCATCCTTTGTATTATTTTCCTTTATAGAATGCGAAATTTGAGCTCACTCAAGCAAGAATTCCTTAGGAAATGGATAAAGGGTCTTAGAAAATATAACTCTCAAAAGAAGAACATGAACTTGTTGGAGAGAAAGAAAGCCATAAAGCTCTCAGCAGATTTAGCCATGGCTTCCACTAGAAACAAAGCCACCCTTTGGAGAAAGGCTCTTGTTGCCAAAACTTCCATAGATGAAAGCAACAAAAATGACATATCAACTTCATCACAACCAAAGAAGATAAGAAAAAAGTTGACGAATTCGTCTCCTTTGTGCAGAAAAAGAAGACGAATTCGTACGGTATACAAAGCAAAGGAAAGAGTTGAAGCGAGTTTTATAGCGAAGAAGATGGTTCAAAAAAGAACAAGAAAGCTTAAGAGTCTCTTACCAGGAGGAAAATCCATGGATGAAGCTTGTTTGGTTGATGAAACCCTAGATTACATAGAATCTCTAAGAGCTCAAGTTGAAGTAATGAGATGTCTAGTCACTGCCTCTGAGCTTTTCATTAATCCATCTCCACCGTAAATATGTCTCTATAGATTATAATTACAATTATAATCAATCAACAGCATATTAGTTTCTTTATTATATATTAATTAAAAATATTTTTTATTTTTTATGTTTAATATTCCCTCTATTTACACTTTATCTTTGCAAGCTAGAGTTGATGGAGGAAAGTGGTGCTTCTATACATACATGAAGACAATGTACAGAGGAAAACATATATATCTCTCTCTCTCTATATATATATATGTAAGTCAATCAAATTAAGTTTTTAATTTTCATGATGCTTCTCGGATGTTATAAATATTAATTATATTTTCTTATATACATGTATTTGTGCTTTTATGTTTGATTATTATTGGTTTAACTTTATATTTTCTTTCATCATGGATTTCTTGAGTGAGTGTGCATATATATAACGGAAACTAAGAAATTGAAAATACAATAATGATGTATATGGATATATATTAATAATGTTAAGAGGAAGAGAGAAATGGTAAGTCTGATCTGTATAAATCAAATTCAGTCATATGCCATACTCGTGGAGTATAGATTATCCAGCCTGTGAGATGTTTTCTATAGCTGATACAACTTTTTTTATATGCAGATTTAATTTTTTTATTATATGTTTATATATGAAAATATTTTAGTTTGTTTTTATTTATTTCAAGAAAACATTTTAGTTGACATGCAAATATTTAACAAACGCAACATTCTTGTACGAAAAGAAACGTCAGATAAGGTCGCATACAAACCATATATATATTAACATGAATTTGGATCAATGATTCACATAACATCTCTCTCGTGTTTGATGTCTTTTGTGTTTTTGGTTGGAGGTGGTTATTGTTCTTGCGTTTTTTTCTTTCTTTTCTTTATTGGAGTATTTCTTTTCCTTATAATCGTATGTTTTGATTTCTAATATAATTACATTAATATTGCCATTTAAAAAAAAAAAAAAAACTCACAGCAGCTGCATAAAATGAAGACATCAACTCAGAATGTAGCTGGTCTTAACAATCGGAAGAAAATAAAATCATATATGAATTAGCTAATTTCATTTTTTTTACTTGATGAATTAGTTTACAGCGAATTATTCACCGCAACACTTTTATAAGTGATCAACCGTGAATCCGTATATAAAAATTATTAAAAAATTTATCTAAAATTGTCAATACTTTTTAGATGTAATAGATTGTGATTCTAGCTTTGCATCTTTATAAATAAAAAATACATTTTATGTCAATTTAATAATATGATACATATTTTTTATTTTTTATTTATTTTAATTCAATTTATATTATTTAAGTCACTATTTCAATTATAAAAATGAAAGTGACCATTAACATCTATTTCTAAGTGACAATATATGTGATAGTAGAAATTTTAAACATTTTCAAAACATAGTCTATATTAAATTGTGTCATATTTTCATTGATCGACGTTTATTTTATTAACTATAAAATCATTTGCCTTAAAACTAGACAGATACGTGACCGGTCAATTTTTGTTATTGTGTTATTTTCTATTCATCTTCTTCGAATTTTGTTTCTAATTAAATATGGATTTGAATATCACTTGTAGTCATTTATAAATTTTTGTTGCTTCAAAATAGAGTATCAATGATTTTTAAACTAACTATGCAACAAAAGTTTCAAGGACATAAAAACAATGAAGAAATGAGGATAATTTTTTTATACTCGCAAGAAAATGTGAGCACAGACACGTACAAAATAAAATTAACTCAAATTTTAAATTTATTATAAAATTGATTAAAATTATATTGAATTAATGTAAAATCTATACTAGTGTATCAAGAAAAGTCGAAATTTTGGTCAAACATTTTTTTTTTTCAAATTTAAATCATCACTACAATGTATAGGAAACCCCTTGACAACACAATTTTCAAAATTCAAAATTAATCCACCACATCAATGCACATCGGTGAAATATTCATAATGCATGCATGGAAGACAATGACTTGATTATTTTTTAAGAAACAAATAAATATTTTCTCACAATGTCCTCTTAGGTCAAGAACATCAAATAATAGAAGAGATGAACAAGACACATCTCAACACTTCCCTTTAGAGTGTGTGTATCTATTAATCAGTTATGTTATATGAATTGAAAATTTAAATAAATCGACAAACATCGCTATTATTATTAAATTAAATTTTTTATTTTGAATTTAAACTTGATCGTTATAGTTGAGTACAATTTTTTTATTATCTTATTAAAAACAGGTACATATTATTAATAGTAAAGAATCTAAATATGTGTGAAAAAAATTACTTGTTAAAATAAAATAAAAAATATTTAGAGATGCAATTTAGATAAAAAAAAACTAATGATAGGAGCGCCGCACTGGTTCACGAAGGCTTGAAAGTGACAGAAGGCAATATAATCGTGCATTTAATTTGAAATTTGGGGGCGAATAAGGTGGTGCCGTGTTAGTTTGGCACCACCATGGTCACTTAATGTTTTAACCATGGATATAATATTAATAAATTTGAATGGGTAAGATAGGAGAAGTGTAACCTGAATGAGGAGTAACAAGTGATGATGCTTCAATTCTATTATATTCTATTACCAAATATAATTTATTATATTAAAATTATAAAAACCAAATTTATTTTTTACAACTTATCATTTATTTCTTTTTACTCAACCTTGTCGTCACACACCATTCCTGCCTGTTTTTCTCAAAGTATATACACTTTATAGAGTGTTATCAAATATTTTTATTTTAACTTGAATTCTCATATTTATTTGTTGGTCAAATCATTTTAAAGGATATTTTATTTTTTACTATCTAATGTATTTCAAAATAAAAAAATGGAAATAATTTGTACAGAGTAGTCAAATCGATTTTTACAAAGGAATGAAAAATTAGAAATAAAAGAATTATAGTGTCATTTTATTTTATTTAAAGATTCTTTTATAGATATTTCTTTTGTTGGTTAACAAATATTCAACTTTAATATTGTTCAAAAAAAATTAAATATAAATCTTATTATAAATGTCAATAAATTAAAAAATCTAGTTTTTTATTTTAGATTGAAATACTGTACTTTGTATTTATTTTTTAAAAAAAGCTTGCACAAGTACTGTTACTACTGAAGGCCTACTTACTTAGCCCACAACATATCAACTTCGGCCTAAAGACTGGAAAGTTTAAAATCTTGCTTTCTACTCCTCAAACTACACTCTTACCCCCACAGTCCTACACGCATTTTTCTATGAAAAAATAAAAATAAAATCAGTTTTACCATTTTGTTTTAAAAAATATTTTTTAAATTCAAAATTTTGATTTTTCATAACACCGACAAAATTAAAAAAAAATTAATTAGACTACGTTAGAGTGCAACTATGCATCTTTGAATTAAAAAAATTTCCATTTTATTTCACGTAAAAATTAACCATAGCTAAACTTTAATTAGACTACGTTAGAGTGCAACTATTAATAAGATTATAATTATGAAAAAATAAAAAATTAAATTTTGAATTTTTTTTTAAATCATAAATTTTTTATTTTCTGAAAATGTATTTTTTATTTATGACAAACTCAAATTTTGACTTTTAAATTATTTTGAAAACACAAAATTTGAGAAGTATTGTTTTTCTAAAATATAATTGTATTCTAACAAATTCAAAATAAATTTTTTTCAACATGTAAATAAATAATTTTTTATCTTAAACTATTAAAAAATTGTTAAACTAAGTCTTTTGTATGCTTTGAGTGGAGAGAGGGGGTATGAGTATATTTTGAGAGGTATGAAAGATAATTTTTAACTATTTAAAATGTAACACAAATTTGACCAAAGTAAAGTCATCAATGCATTTTAATATACTTTTATAGTATTGTATTTTGTGTTTTTAAACGTGTTATTTTTAATAAAAACTTTTTAACATTTTGCTCAAAAAAATAACTTTTTAACACGTTTTCATGCTTTTGGGTCTCAATTGAACTTTAATGAAATTTATTTCAGCTTGACCCTTTCTTCTTGTATATCATAGCTTAGTTTGTAATTATGTGACCCGTAGTAGCATTGAAAATCTAAGAAACACAGCTACAAATCTAATCATAAGAACTTAGAGGAGAGACTTGATGAACTTCATTGGTGAAAAGGTTGGCAATGAGTAAAACTAAAACAACAAGAGTTCATGGTACTTGTACTTATGTAAAATACCCTACAAATTCATGTCTCACGTTGTCATCTTCATTTATAACCTCCATTTCCATCATCAGCCACACCTTAACATTATATTCGTTATCCACATTTAATTGTTGCCATATTTTTACCGTTCAATATCTCCTTTGCCATCCCTAACTTTGATATCCTATGCCACAATGAGACAATTAATACCACAATCATTTTTTTTTAATAGAAAGCTTATTTCACAATTTATGTTGAAGTTGATATTAAAGTTTGAATGGTAGTACCACATTGACTTTTAATAAAATAAATTAAGAATATATAATATATGTGACTCATATACTTAATTTCTTAAAGTTTTGAGTGAAGATGTGATGTCTAGATCTCTCGATGGTTTTATTGTTTATCTGAGTGCTCATTTTGATTGTATTGAATGTTATAACGATTTTGTTGAAATGAGTGTTCTATTGATTGATAGTTGTGGTATATATCGTAGTGACGTGAAAGATTCATACTTGAGAGAAAATTATTGATATTTAAGTGTGAAAGATAGTATCTCATCAACTAAGATGAACTAAATGTATATGATATATAAGATTGTGATCCACATACTAAATATTTTAAAGTTTTTAATAATAAATAAAAATGTAGTATCAAAATCTCTTAGTAATACTAATTACTAATGATTAACTCATTATTGTTCATGTTGCTCTCTAAACTTCTAAAGATTCGTGTGGATATATAATCTACTTCAAGCACATAATCGAATAATTTTAATATTATAACATTGGTTGAATTATCTACAGTGTGATATATAATTACCAAAGCAGCCCTTATGCATCTAACTTCAAAATTATGAACGGTTGCTTGTACATGAACCTAAATTAATTAATAATTTGGTAAATGAACTTAATTAAGTACATGAACGTGATGAGCATATGGCTATAAGCAAAACCCCATAATATTGTATCCTAAATATATTTTATAATATGTGTAGTTGTGTACTATGACATGGAGTACTCGATTAGAATTGCACGCTCTTTTCAAGATGACGAAAAGCTAATCTTAATCGTTATGATTTAACAAGTATGGTAATCTTAATAGTTATGATTTAACAAGTATTGTAATGAAAAATGCTTAAACATAATGATGTCTTAGCTGCCTTTCATTCATGTCCATCATACATGTCAAGTTTCTTTCTATCAACGTTGGCCCGCAAGCATGTTGGGTTATAATTCCCCCCTTGCTACTTTTTCTAACTTGTTTTCGTTATACTTGCTTATGTGGCGGGCCTGACGAAAGCTTATTATGCTCCTCTAGCAAGTGGCCTTCAATTAACTTTAGCTACAATGAAGGTAAATTAATTAAATAAATTTTCTTAATTAATTGGGTTCACAATACTTATATTAAATGATTTAATATAAACGATTTTGATAAAAAAAAAAATATACATGATTCATTTATTCAATATATTTAAGTGATTTAATAAAGTCATATTTTTTAAAGTAATCAATAAAAATTTGTTAATGCTGCTTTTAGCCTTTGTTCTTAAATTTTTATATATTGATATTTTGAATTTTATATACCACAATTTTTTTTTTGTTACTAATAAGATATTTGTTTTTGTTACATCAACTAGAATGAATTTCGATTATTTTTAATATCAGAGCCATACACCAACTTCCCACGTGTTGTTCGTTTGTTAATTTTTATTTTTATTTTAAACACCGTTAATGCAAAATATATTTAAATTGATATGTTTTTAAGGAAAAATTAGTGTTTATAGAATATACATGATTTCCTAGTTTGTTGGATAAGTTATAAAGTAGTTTTAAGTCTTTAAAATATGGACAAAATTTACCCATAATTAAGGAAGTATGTTAAAATATACTTCAAACAGATATTATTTCGATATAAAAATAATATTGATGATATGATAAATTGATATATATGTTTATAGTCTTTGTAATATAAGCGAAATATAAACTTTTGTTTTTTAGGAACTAAACACAAGAATTCGCCTAGGCACTAGTTGGTCGGTTTACAATCACCTTAGTGTTATCATCTGAAAACACATTTTGATTAGCCTTTAAGTTTATGGCTTTCATTTAAAGATGCCCAAAACAAAGGCCCCTGATCGTGATCTATTATACTTACTAATCCTACCTACAATGTTCTATCATGACTACCATGTGTTATCTCTCATTCGAAAATTTGTTAATGAACCCTTTCAATATCAAGTAGGTCCCCAAGTTTCCATATTCACAAATAGAAATGTACAATAAGTGTTACACCTTTTTTCCATCGGTAACATTACTAATATCTCATTTTGCCCAATATTTCTGTTCCCCGGGAAAAGTTTTGTATATCAGATATTTGTTATTGGACTATATAGCAACTTGAACTTCAAAAATATCTCTGTACTTGGAGTCACTTAACTGGTTCAAAAATTTTGTACAATGAATTTAAAACCTCAAAGTTAGTACTTCCTCCATTCTAAAATAATTGTTATATTTATAAAAAATATTTGTCTTAAAATAATTGTCACCTTTTATTTATAATACAACTTTGATTATGTTATTCTAATTCATGATCGTCGATCAATCCGTGTAATAAGAACATTGGCACATAATCTCCAATTAGGGAGGTTCCAATTTTTTATTTATAATATACCCATAATTTTTAAAAATTTACATTAATATTTTTAATTTTATACATTGAATACTTTAAAATTTTATATTAATTTGCACATTACGCTTGAAATAAATAGTAATTATTACTGAATGTGACATACTACAAATGTTAGGATTTTGTGATTTTAGAGGCCAAGTAGTAGATTTGAACATAACCTTCAAAAACATTAAGACGACCATATTTTAATTGTACCATTTAATTAATATTAGATGCATCATTCTTAAATTATTATTTTCCACTTCATATTATACAAATAAATCAACAATTGATATAAATAATTTGATAAAATCATATTTTTATTTATTTATCATATTTTTTTAATTTGTATAAAATGATGGAATACGACGATTATTTTAAAACAGAAGAAATAATTGATTGTTATATATTAGTTTTTGATTTACTCAAATTTAAACTCAAAATCTTCCATTCTTTTCCACTTAACTCAAAACTAGAGCCATCAATATGATCAATTAATAACAATGATGCAGGCATGATGGTACTTTCGTTCTGTCCACTAGTGATTTGTCCTCTTAGCAAACTTAATTTTATACATTTACATAAAATATCAAAAATTAAATGTCATGTCTTAGTGGGTCTTTTGTTGAACAAAAGTCTTAATGGGTCTAGTGTTGACAGACAGAAAGAGGACAGTAAAAACAATCTTTTAGTTGTTGTGTTTTAGGTTAAGGTAGACAAAACTAGTGGGTTTGCAAATCACTTTATTGATGGACTTGATTACCACTGCAGCTTCACGGTGCAACTCTTGTGATACGGTTAATTTTGATTAAAAAAATATATAATTTTAATAGTACTTTTCAATTTTCATAAATGTTGTACCTATAAAAAATCTAAACACTTTTATTAATTGATATAATAACGATTTAAAGTTTTAAATTAATGTGCCACAATAATTTTAACAAAAGCTAGGATTTGGAGTTTTAATAAAATCAAAATTACAAGCAAAATATGAATCAACGGTTGAGATTCATGAAGTGAATCATCTCATAGACAGCAATGAACAGGTGTGGTTTAGCAAGTATAAATATGCATGCATGCTTGCTTCATTATATTCATATTTGTGAGAATTTTCATCCTGTTCAACTCATTTCTTTCCAAAAAAATATTCTGTTTTTCAAATATCATTACATTAGCAATGGCTTCAGATTTTAATCTATCCCCTTCAGATGCACACCCTGAGACAATGGATTTCCTTTCACTTGCTTGGTGCAATTTTGCTGTACAATCTTTGAAGCCTGAGTCACAACTTGGATCACTTGTTCTATTTGATAACCCTATGAAGCAATTAGAGCCTAGTACCCCCATTTCTCATCCTAAAGTGAGTCAACCTCTTTATTAAAATTTATACTAATTTTATGTCATGTCACATTCAATTATTTTTTTTTCAACCTACACTCACTCTTGATTAATTATATGTAAAACTTTCATAATATGAAAATAGAGTGCCAGAATGGATGATCCAGATTTCATGTCTATACCTCCATTGAAGTCTAATGATCTTAAGGTAATAAGAAATTTACACAATAAAATCATCTAATAATCCTGTTAAATAATTAAACAAGACCTTTTGAGAACAAAATAATTCTTTTTATGTTCTGTTTTTTCAGTCATGGATATGGATGCAACAAGCTATGCACCCTGAATTGAATTACAATAGCAGTTTAAGAAAAAAATGGGTAAGTAATTTTTTCTCTCAATTCCATAGTGAGAACTATACATGCATGCATTGTTAATTATTTTCAGGGTTTTAAATAACAGCTGCAGCCGCGTACCAATTTTTAATATCGTAGAGAATCGCAGTCAAATGTGATCTATATAACCTCAACTGCGATTACATTACAGTTTCAACCGTATTAAAAAAAATATATATGTTGCAGTCCAAATAATTGTCGAAGACATTTATTTAAAACCATGGTTAATACTTGTTTCACTTAGCATTAATATGTTTGTGTTTTTTAATGATTATCATTATATTGAAATATATCATGTAGATGCCATGGAAGCAGATAATACCAATAAAAAGCATGTCAATAAAGAAATGGTTTAAGGAAATAAAGATGAAGAGGAAAGAAGAACAGAGATTGCAAAGAGCAGAGGTGCATGCAGCAATGTCAATTGCAGGTGTTGCAGCAGCACTTTCTGCTATTGCTTCTGAAAATTCAAAAAAGGAGGATTCCAATGAAGATAGAGATGCAGCAATAGCTTCTGCTGCTGCTATGGTTGCTGCTCAGTGTGCAAAAGTAGCTGAAGCAATGGGAGCTAAGAAAGAAGTTCTTAGTAGTGTTATTGGCTCTGCCATGAGTGGTACAAGTGCAAGTGACATCCTAACTCTCACTGCTGCAGCTGCAACATGTAATCATTTTTATTATTTTCACTCATACTTTTTTTAATACAATTATTTTGGAGGAAATTGAGGGTATAGATGCAAGACTTAGCATCAGATTTTGAAATTTAAAATTTGAAATTGGTATTAGAGCATTGACATTAGTAGATCTAATGGTCTCAACAGTTGCAATGTGTAACTACTATAGGAGATCTATTTCCGTTACTCGGCAACCAAACATCATTATAGGACTAATCTAACAATTTAAACTTTAGAGTATTATACCTCGAGTATCATATAATTGTTGAGTTTTGACCAAAGAAATTGTAGAGAATTCAAGTCATGTAAAATTTGACTTATAATTCTCTACGGTATTCAATATTTATTGTAAGATTAATTTAACGGACGAGATTTATCTAAATAGCATTGAGCATGTTAAAATTTCTGGTTCAGTTTAAATTAGCTGGAAATGAAATTTTATTAAGAGAAAGTAACACTTGACCCAACAAAAGAAACATGTTGAGAAATGAGTTTAAAGTACACAAGACATGCAGTATTATACTGATGTACTAGAATCTGTTGGTGACAAAAAAGTGAAAATGTGTTGGCTAAGTGCAGCATTAAAAGGAGCAGCCACACTTAAAGTAAGATCAGGATGCAGCAAGAACAGATCATTGAATGGGGGAGCCCCCATCTTGCATATTGAAAACAACAATGATTTGGACTTTGATTTTGAAAAAGGAAGATTGATTCTTTCACAGGGTGCTGAGTTATATGTGGAAACACCAGAAGGTACCTTCAATGCAATTTTTAAGTATTAGTAAGAAATAAACATGAATTAAATGGTTTGCTAATTTATGTTTAACTTCAATTATGTCTAAACAGGGAAGTACATGCCTAGATCAGTGTCTGTAATCCTCAACAGTGAAGCTAAGGTCAGGTTTATGGACAACTTTTGTGTTTGTCTACTTTCAATTGGGTGAACAGGATTAGTTATCAATTATTTGTGTAGTCCAGCCACTTCTGATTTGAAATTATTAACGTGTAATGAATGATTCTAATTTAAATTAACTACAGGTTGTACTAATGATGAGAAAACATAATCTACTGAAAAGCAAGAAAGAGAGTATGTGCTTTTTTGTTTTTCAGTTTTATTTTATTTTAATTTAATTGTATATTAAAGCTTAGATAGAATGCACTAATAAAATAAAAACTGTTTGATGTTATAGGTATTATATTGAATATGCATGCGGAGCTGTATAAAGGTTCAGAAACCGAGGATGATACATGTTATCTGATTGTTTTGGCAACAAGAAAAGGAACTTTCAAGCTAGACATGGTGGATGATCTTCGTCGTTACAAGACATGGGCCACAACCATCAATCATATGCTCAAGATTTCCACTTCTTTTGCAAAATACCAGCTGCAATTTCACTGAAATATATCCCATCTTATTATGTATTCATTTGCATCTTTCACTTTTATATATATTAATTGTTCCATCCTATACTATTAAATAAATTTGAAGAATCAGAGTGTTCTATCTTTTAATTAGTTTGTTTTATCAAAATAATTTGTTCATGATGGAGATCATGTAGTGGGATATACTTGATCAAATTAAGAATTTTCTTGATGAACAATATATATATCTAATGAGCAAGAATATAACGTCCAGGAAATCAAATTATTAGTTTATGATTGGATATACTGAAAGTGAATTTGTCAAAATGACTGTAACTTTTATTAAAATTACAATGACAGGTCGTTATTATGTGAAATTCAGCTTGACTAGACATACAATTAATCTTCAAATGTTGAGTTTTACGATATTGATTATTAGTATAATATCAAGAATGATTCCAATGTTTTGTGTGAAACAATCGTGTACTTGTGGTACTTTATATAGGGAATGTACCTACCGACCAATTGGCGTTATATGTGTGGACTATTTTCTTTTACCTGATCAATACACGTTTTGTTTAGCTGAAACTCAATAATTTGGGACAAACAAATAAGATAAGCTTTCTTTTCGTTGTCTTGTGATAGACAAAAAGGTAAGACTCACCATCTTCATCATTATCCACCATCCAACTCAAACCGAACCACAGCTTTTTATTGTTAAATAAGAGCATTTTTAAAAATATACAAATATTTTGATACAACTACTAACTAAATACATACGGCTACAATATTAAGACAGTTTTATTCCTCTAATATTTTGGAATATATATTTAGATTAATCAATCTAATATATCTTCAAATAAATTTAGCTTCTTTAAAATGATAAGTTAATAAAGTGGATAGATCAATAATTAATATTATAATTACTTATATCTAGTAATGTATGTGTTTATAATATTAATTATTAATTTGTTTATCAACATTCTCTAAAATATGTTGATCACTTTAAAGGAGCTTAATCCTACTCGAATTGGTCAATTTGAATGTGTATTTTAACAAACAAACAAACAAAACAAAAAACACACATTTGTTTTCCTCCGCATTTATTGCACTCAAGAACATTGATGGTCGATCTTGATTAAACTGTTACCAATGTTCATTGCATCCAATCCAGATTTTTTGAATTGATCGATTCAAACATACATACATTGGAGAGAAAAAAAAGAGTCTAATAATTGTCACTTTTTTTTATAGTACTAGCAAAATACTCGTGCATTCACACGTGATCCACATGTAGGGGTCATTTTGTAGTTCGACATTTCTCTCGTGTATTGTTTCTTTAAAAATTATAATTAAAGTATCACAATTTTTATTATAATTTAATTAATCAATGAAATTTATTTGTCTCGTGTATGATAGTTCAATATTTTATGTGATAATTGGTCATGTGTATATAAGTTATTTTGAACTTATTATACTTGGCTCGTATATGAAAGTTCAATCTTATCAATGAAATTTTTTCTCGTGTATGATAATTATTTTGAAATTTCTATAAGTCGTAATTTGTCCTTGTATGATAGTTCAATTGCATCAATTAGAATTTTTCCTACGAATGATAATTAATTTTTATCAGTGTCAACTTGTCAGATGATAATAATTTTTTTGAAATTTTTGTCGTTGAGAACGTGTCTTGTTTATCATAGTTCAAATCAAATGTGTCAACATGCTTTAGATAAAAAAAAATTGATTTAAAAAAAGTGTAAACATGTCTATTGTATGATAGTTATTTAAAAATTATTGTCATTGAATTTTTTTATGGGAATGATATATATATCTCATAAGTGTCAACTTGTCAAATATATTATAGTAATTTTTATCACCGGCAACTTGTTTCATATATTTTTTTTTTTGAATAACTTGTCTCGTATATGATAATAATGTTAAAAAATTTACTAGCGAAAATTTTTCTTGCATAAAATATTTCAATTTCGTAAGTGAAGATTTGTTTCATGTATGATAATTATATTGAATTTTTATTAATGAGTATTTGTCTCGTGTATGAAAGTTAAATCATATCACTTACAATATGTCTATGTAAGATAATTATTTTGAAATTTTTATCGATCAGAAATTGTCTCATGTATGATAGTTTAATTTTATCAATGACAATTTATTTTGTAGATGATAAATCAAAACTTTTACTGTGTATGATAGTTGAATCAAAAGTTGTCATGCAAATGGTAAATCTCATCACTTACAATTTGTCTCGTGTAAGATGATTATTTCAAGTTTTTACCGATCATAATTTGTCTCGTGTATGATAATTCAACTTCATCGTAACAACTTATTGTAGATGATAAATCAAAAATTGTCTCGTGTATGATAGTTATTTTAAATTTTTTATCAGTGAAAGTTTGTCTTGTGTATGAAAGTTAAATCATATCACTTACAAATTGTCTTGTGTAATATAATTATGTTTGATTTTTTTTTTTATGGACGACAACTTGTTTCGCATATGATAGTTCAATTTTATTAGCGCAACTTATTTTGTAGATGATAAATCAAAACGTTTATCATGTATGATTGTTCAATCAAAAGTTTTCATGTGAATGATAAATCTGATCACTTACAACGTGTCTTGTGTAAGATAGTTATTTTGAATTTGTTATCAATGAAAATTTATATTGTGTATGATAGTTCAATTTTATCAGTAACATTTGATTTTATAGATGATAAATTAAAAGTTGTTTCGTGTATGATAATTATTTTGAATTTTTATTAGTGAGAATTTGTTTCGTGTAAGTTAATTATTTTGAACTTTTTATCCATGATAACCTGTGTTATGATAATTCAATTTTATCATTGGCAACTTATTTTGTAAATGACAAGTCAAAAGTTGTTATGTGTATGATAGTTCAATCAAAGATGTCCCGTGAACGATAAATCTAATCACTTACAACTTTTCTCGTATATGATAATTATTTTGAATTTGTTATCGATGTGTCTCGTATTAGATAGTTCAATTTTATCAGTAATAACTTATTTTATAGATGATAAATCAAAAGTTGTCATGTGAATAATAAATCATATCAGTTATAACTTGTCTCGTGTAAGATAATTATTTAAACTTTCTATCAATGGAAATTTGTCTCTTGTACTATGAATGATAAATTTCATCAGTTAAAATTTATCTCTAGTAAGATAATTGTTTAGAATTTTTTTTATTAATGAAAATTTATCTCGTAGATGATAAATTCACTTTTATTAATGACAACTTACTCTACAATTCAAAAAATATTTTAAAAAATAATCATTTTAATTGAAGAAACATATTTTTAAAAATTGGATATAATCATTAATGGAGATAAATTTAATGGGATATAATTAACGTTTCATTCCTCTTTTTTTTTCCTTCTAGGTTTATAAATTGCCACTAACCATACACATCACTTTTTATATTTTATTATTATGATTGAGTTATTTTATCCTTCTCTTTTTTAATTATTATTGCCTTGGATCTCTTTCTTCAAAAGCTATATCTTCATTATTTAGATCTGTAAAGTTGAATTTTGATTGGATTGGACATTTTGGATGTAATTTGAAGCTAATATATTATTTGAATGAAAGAAATGGGAAACACAATTATAACGGGCCTGACATGGGAGGCCCATGAAAGATATGTAGGCCCATATTTGAATCGGGTCAAATTTAGTTACCAGACGAGTAATTACGTTCGTGAATGAATTCTGGGCACTCTCTTCTTCATCCTCTCTTGCTTGAGTGTGATTTCAACATCTGCTAGCTGCTACTAATCTAATTTCTAAATAATGAGACGAAGACGCGACAGTATCAAAGATGCAGATAATAATAATAATAATAATAATAATAATAATAATAATAATAATAAACAGAGAGTTGAAAGTTCAAATATTCCGAAATCAGATTCAGAGAAGTTTTCATTGTTATACGGATCAGACAAAAGAGTGTTCGCATTGTGCTTGGCGTTCCGAATGGTGAATTCTGTTTTAGTGCAGAGTTACTTCAACCCCGATGAACATTGGCAAGGTCCTGAGGTTGCGCATCGAATCGCCTTCGGGTAGGGTACTCTTTATTTTTCTCCTTTATTAATTAATCAAAATCTCATTCATCAATTCCACGTAAGCGGTGATGTGGCAGGTACGGTCACTTAACATGGGAATGGAAACAGGGTATCCGAAGCTACTTCCATCCATTGCTCTTTGTTCCACTTTACAAGTTTCTCGCTCTACTGCGTCTTGATACCCCTTGGTTTATGGTAATTACTGTGTTTACTTTGCTATATAGAACCCAATTTTATTACATGACGGCTCTAATTCTATTTAATGGTTCCTGTTTGTTAGATGAGGGCTCCAAGGTTGCTACAATCTGTGTTCTCTGCAGTTGGTGATTTCTACTTGTACAAACTCTCTGCAGTTCTCTTTGGTGACTCTGTTGCAAAATGGACAGTATCCTACTATTTTATTTTATTTTATTTTATTGTATATAGCAACAAACGTTTTTCAGATTCCTTAACTCTGTCTCAGCTTTTTTCCCAATTGTCGAATTGGTTTATGTTTTATTGTTTTTCTCGTACATTGTCGAATAGCTTGGAGACTGTTCTTACGTTGGTGTCTTTATACTTTTGGCCCTGCATGAGATCTTCTACCAATAATACCTTTGTTTTGAGGAAGTGGGGTTTACTTGTGGCAGCATTAGCCTGTGCTATTCGTCCAACAAGTGCAGTCACATGGATCTATGTTGGCCTCATTGAGCTTTTTAACACACGTCACAGATTCAAGTTTGTTTTTTTGGAGGTGGCTCCAATTGGGTAAGTTTTCCAACCATTAATTATACTCTAATTTGATTTTTATTTCCGTAATTTTACCGTTAGAACAACAATCAATAGTTCAAAAGAATAAAAATACGAAAACGCAAAAGAAAGATAACACATAACACAATGTTCAATCACGGGGTTTGGCCAATTGTGCCTACGATTATGACTGATTATGACTATAGTATGTATTTTGCCTAAAATTTGTTTGGAAAATTGAACTTTGTTGCTATGAGCCTCAGAAGCACTCTTCTTGGCTAACATTCTAGGTGCCCAGCAGATTTACTTTCTTAATTCTGTATGGCTTTTCCTTCCGCTTGAACTTTAGAAAACTCCATTTGATGGAAATTCAACCATTTTAGGAATCATTACGCGAATATCGTAATCATTACTACTGATCTTTAGAGAATTCTATATCATTGTAAATTTCTTGTTTATGTTTCATTCTTTCAGGATCCTGGTGCTTGGGCTTACCTGCCTATTAGATCGCTTTATGTATGGCACATGGATTCTAGTACCACTAAATTTTCTAAAATTCAATTTTCTTTCATCCGGCGGAGATTATTATGGAACTCACAAGTGGCACTGGTACTTTACTCAGGGATTTTCAGTCATGATCTTCTCTCATTTACCATTCTGTATTGCTGGTATAATTTATTCCAAAGACTGGAAATTTTCTGGCCTTCTTGCATGGGTGTTGGGTTTCTACAGTATATTAGGTCACAAGGAATTCAGGTATTTCAATTTGAATTTTTTTGTATATGCATGTTTACATGCACCTATCATATTGATTTTGACTTGATTAATGATAAAAATTACTGAGTTACAGGTTTGTCCTGCCAGTTCTTCCCATAGCTCTGATGTTCTCTGGTTATTCTTTGGCTGTGATAGACGATAACGGTTCCCGAGAGTATAAAGGAAAAGAGTTGTCAAAAAAGCATAACAAGTGTCCTCCCAAGATGAGAGTTGCCATCTTATTTTTGCTTGCTACCAATATACCAATGGCTTTGTATATGAGTTTGGTTCATCAGGTATCTTTATCTCTTCCTTATACACTCCTTGCAATTTAAGAGATAAATTGTTGCTGGATGAGATTATTTATTTTGCTTGTTATTGATTGTTCTTCCTATTTCTCTAAAAATCTAGTTAGAGATGTTTATTATATTCTTTATTTTCTCAACAGAGAGGACCCGAGGATGTCATGAACTACCTTGCTAGAGAAACTCTTCAAGGGAAAGTTGAAAGTATCCTATTCCTAACACCTTGCCATGCTACTCCATACTACTCCATGCTGCATCATAATCTGCCGATGCAATTTCTCGACTGCACGCCAAGGTTTGGAATTAATAATTCTTGAATGGCCTCTTATCTTTAATCAAAACTAAATTAGTTCATAATTGATGTAATGTATCATTTTCAACAGTGAAGAGAAAGGAGTCCTAGACGAGTCTGACCGTTTCATGATGGACCCTGTTTCTTTTATGTCTAAATATGCAAAAAAATTGTTTCTTCCCAGCCACATTGTTCTATATGATTCAGAAGAGCAAAAGTTGAGAAGCTTTTTAATCTCATTTGATTATAGAAAGGTAATTTACAAGACTATCCCAAGTTAATCATTGGTCTAAATACTAGCAATTAGTACACTTTTTTATTTATTTATCTAATATCATAATTTCTACTACAGGAAAAAAGATTTTTTAATGCTCACTTCAAGGTAGATCGTGATCTTCAGGCATCAATTGTTGTGTATGTTCGAATAAGATAGCATCATATGATCTGCAGAAAATGGCAGCATCGTGACACTTTATTGTCAATGTTGGCTGCTCCAAATGTTAATTGTTGTAATTTGATGTCTCTGAAATGACTTTATGGTCGTATACTTTTGTATTGTTTCCTAGATATTTTTGTTGTAGATAGATTGTAAATGTTTCTCTACCGTATTTCAATAGATTGACACGTTTTCTTTAAAGATGACCCGCATTTCTTGTGATAATTTTCTGATTTGACATCATTATTTTCGTGATAACTCCTGTCTAATGGAACAAATATATAAATGACAAAATCATTATCAGGTAAGCTAAGCATTCAGAAACAAATAGACACGCTTAAACAAAATCGCCATTGAAGTTCAAGTTACCAATAATTCATAGGCAAATGTTGTAATTTTTTAAAAGAAGTTTATAAGGGACAAAATGTACTCCCTGTGAACCTATATATAAGAAACAAATAACCAAAACACAAAGATCAATTAGCCACCTTCAGTGCACTTTTGCTACTTTTTTTCAAAATTATCTTAACACTGTTAATGTAGTATGGGAAAAGTAAATTTCTTATGTTAAAATATAATACAATAAAAGCAATAATGGTATATAACAAATCTAGAATTAGTACATTTAAAATTAGTATTACGTTTCTCATATCATTTTTTTGGAATTGCTTATTTTTCTAACATCATGAACTAAGAAAAATTCTCCACTGTTTTTTATAATAAAAATCAGTGAATATATAGAATAGAAATGCCTAGTCTACCCCCAAGATATTATTACTATAGAATAATGAGTGAGTTCTTCCCTTATGTGTGGTCCATCATGGATCGGTAATTAAAAACCTTTTTAAATTCTAACGACCGTCGACAATACTATTCTGAAATAATAGTTTGTCACTCTCCTTATCTTTATGAATAAGATGGTAACCCAATTGATGTAGATTCAACACAATAAATATTTATTTATTTTTGTATTGTTATCGAATCAATATTATTTAAATTATTTTCTCAATCATAAAAATGAAGACGGCCATTAATATCTTCGTTTAAGAGACAACATATGTGATAGTTGAAATCCTAAACATTTTTTTATTTTTAAAATTGGTCCATGTTACAATTTGTCTAGGTTAATGTTGTATTGGTGTATACTAGAATTAGCTATCTTTGACCCTTGCAATACTCAACCAAATCTTAATTCAGCCTTAAAAAACATACTTTATTTTTAAATTGGGAAAAGAGGAAATTGATATAAATTAAAATAGTAATAATGGTCATTTTATAATTATAACCGGAAATATTGAAACTTTGTCCCTTAAAATTATAAAGTGAAATTGATATCGTTGAGTAGACAGACACCTCATGAAAAACTCTAAAAAGCATACATGAGTGCATAGTCCGTCTATATAATAATAATTGTATACAAATTTTTTGTGAAGATAATGATGAAGGGGAAGCTACCCTGTGTATCTTACAAAGGATCTTTGTCAGCCGCCAGATTTTCTAACAGCTTATAAATGAAAGGAAGGAAAACCAACGAGGTAACTAACGTGGGAATGTTCTGAAAATAACAAGAAGAATAGATAGAACCATATTAACACAGGATACATGACAACACCGTCGAATTAGGTGACTGAGAGACCCATCCATAGGAGAAGTCTTCGGGGTCGATCAAGAAACCTGGCCTGCCACGCGGGTTCATCACTCTCGTAAACAAACCCACTCTTCATGTACAATTTCTTTGCTGCTTCATTGTCAACAGCAACATGGACATACAAATCTGTTATGCCTGAAAAGACACAAATAATGAGTAAATTTAGCCACTTTTTGGTTTATGAAATGTCCAATATTATTGTTTATATGCAGATAACTATACGGAGTGGTTTATAACTCACATGGAACACAACAAATACTTGAACAATTCACTTACAACATATTAAGACAGTAATCAGAATTGTTTTGCAATGATGCCTGGTTCTTCTTGGCACAGAAAACAATAGAAAAATAAAAATCTAATCCAGCAGGGGGTTGTGATGATAATAGTGTTTGGATTTCAATTTTAGTTCGATGCAGCTGCAGATAATAATTTTAAGCAAATCAAATCCCCCTACTGTGAACCAAACTTAGGTTGCATCCCTTTCTTACAATATTGGGAAACCTGTTGACAATGGCCAGAATCATATCATTGTCGACCAATTTGGAAACAATTTATTATGTTCAAGATCATACGGAATATGGCCAATAGACGTCACAAAGTTACAGGCAGCCGAATAAAAATGGCCATGTCATTTTTTCTTAGACTGTCGACGACCTTAACTCAGTGAAGAAAATATAAACGTCAAGACACGATTTATGTTTAACATCACGAGGCATCTGAAACGAGCAAACACATCAAACATGACTGGCGTAATCTCATCTATTAGGATACACAACAAGAAAACCAGCTTCTTTCTTGCCATGAGTATGATAGTTACATACTATTTACAGAAGAACTAAGTTGCAAAGTACACTTAATAATAGTCTTTTTGAATTTCAAGCAGACTAGTCTCTCTTGGAAGGCTTAGTCAGGAGATGTTTCATCATCAAAAAGACTAGTTTTGCAGGGATACAAGGATACTTTTCCAATATAATAGTTATGAATATTGAAATTATTTAACTCTAAAAGACATGCTGAGAGTAGTAAAATCAAGGACCATCTATAAGACTTCCTAATTATCACTGAACATCCAATATTTTGATTAATATGGACCAAAAGTGGGTGAACAGGTAAAGAAGTTCTAAATAAAATAAAATATTTTCCTTATACCAAAACAATTAAAGTCTTTTCCCACTAGACAAAATTGGCTACTTGTATTGCACAACAGCATTAGGTCCTGTCATGGATCATATATAAAGATATACTATTTAACTCAAAATCTCTCTTAATAGTTTGACTTATAATAATCTACCTCTAACCTATGAACTATCCTCCTTATTTGCTCTCTTCATTCACAGTGCTTCTGTGAGTCTTCTCTACACATATCCATTCTCCTTATCAAGACAAATAGTTAGGGTTAAGGACTAAGAGTTCTCTGATATCTAATCAAGTTCAACAACAAAGTGCCAAGGCTTTTTCAAGGCACAACATCACCACTTACAAGCACTGGTAGTGGCAGTGGCACTTGAATAATAAGTGTTCATAAATAGATCATTTTCAAGGCATTGAAAACAAGAATAGCAACATCCATGTGGCAGTTAAGTGCTTCTCTGTTTCTTACCCCAATTACGAGCAACTAACTTTGACTTTTCAAGAAGTGCATAGGCCAACCCATTTCTGTGCAACTCGCTAGCAACACATACATTACTGAGGTACGCCCTTGTAATATCAACTCCACTGACCTGACGGTAAAACATTAAACAATTAGATGGACTTAGCAATATACACTATGTGCACATTTCATATCGCAGGCATGTCAGGTGTCTAACATTGACACGACACCAACACGTATATATTTATTCAATCACTTCCATTTTCTTAAATTACTATTTGCATCTACATGTGAGTGTCTGTTGTGTCTCGTGATAGTGTCATTGCTTTATAGATGATACAAATCAATCACTATAGAAGAGTTGTCCATTTTCATATAAAAACTTGATCATCCAAAGCAAGCTAAGACATAAACAGTTATTCAGTTAAACACACACACAGCATACAGATTTAGAAATCTTGAACATATGAAAAATACCTTTGGCTTCATCCCTACAATTTCATCAGGAAGGTTCAAGCACTGATTAAGATCAAGAGACCCAACTACAATTCGGTCTTCCCCACTGGCAGAAAACTACAAAAGTTTAACTAAAACACAATTAAATTTTGTTACCAAGAGTATTGAAGTTTTAATTTATGAAAATAAAAGTGATAAAATGTAAGTAGATGTATTAATGTTGTGTTCCATGTGAGTTATGAAATGAAGATTATGGAACACATTGGCATTGACTTATTTATTGATGAAAAGAGATAGATTTAGCGAGAAGGAATGAGTGGAGGAAATAAACAAACCTTACATGAAGAACATAAATCAGCATAGAGAGTAGATATATGAGACATAGGAAGGGAAGCATTTATGCAAGAGACTCTTCTGAAACCCATCTTTTTCCCCGAAATACGCTCCTTAAGTGCTTCAAACTCACGCTCAGCCAAGTACCTCGCATGATCCTTTTGCAAAACGATTATTATAGCTGAAATTGGGTATTTTGAAAATAGGAAGAAAAAAATGATTGAAGTGGAAAACTGACTTGGAGTCCGAAAGTGTCGGGACGGAATTGATTGAAGGAACGAACGCGGAGAGAGGAAGCGGCCCAGAGCTCATCTTCGTAGAAGGATTCAGCGATGGTGATGAGAGAAGTGTCGATATTTTGGGTGCAAATGTTTGTGGAAGAAGAAGAGGATTGGATTTGTGTTCTGAGGTTGGAGAATATTGAAATTGGAAACGAACAAGAATAAGAATGAATTGTTATTGGAGGAAAATAACAGAGCGAAGACGTTAGCGCCATTATTATGTTTATCTTATTCGTGGCTACATCTGCATCTTATTCTTTTTCTTCTTTTCGATAACTTTCTTTCTTTTTTTGCCAAACAATGTACACACAAATCGTTTTACGATATAATTCATGCTCTCTCAACTTTCGTGATTATACCTTTGGACAAACGTATTTTAAAAAACTATAAAAAAAAACAAGTGTGGTTGGGATTAGATCAATTATTCATTTTTTTTTTATCTCTGTTGTCAACTTATCAATTAAAATATGGCAAATAAAGTTATAAATCGCCAAATTTCATATAAAAATGATAATTTTATAAGTTAACGTTATATTGAATTGATACATTGAAATACCATGCCACGTCATAATTATCACACAAAATTTTCAAATAATTTATCTATGCATTGGTATGCAATAAATGATTATCACGTGAGATAAATGAAAAGTAATACATATTTGAGATTAAAAATAAATAAATAAAGCTTATATGATGAAGCTAGTCTGGCATATTACAAATAGTCGTTATAATTTGTGGGTGAAAGTTATGAAGGCTAAGTATGTTTGTGGTACATGTATTGTCCTTATTTTGAATCATAATAAACAACTTCTACTAACACTTGGAGAGGCATTGTTAAAGGTCATATCACTTGGACCATTCATTGTTCAGGTTATTACTTATTAGTAACCATATCCCAGTTAAGTGCTGGAATTTCATGCCAAATATTATGCTTATAAATTATAATGTTTCTTGGAATTAGGATTCCATTTGGCCTTTGGTTCATAATTTCATCGTTGACAAGATTTTCCAGTTTGATAGTCATCCTCAAATGGCAGTTTTACTATGAAATATGCTTATAAGTTGTTACACAAATCTACCGTGCCTAATAATTTTACAATCATGTGTGGAAATGACAGAGTCCTAACTGTTATTGTACCTTCCTATGGAGACTTGTACATGGTAGGCTAAGCTTATAACCAATAATGAAAGGTTTTCTAGAGAAATAAACATAGTTGTCTTCATGCTTTTTAATTTATCATGCATTTGTTGCATGATTGTGAGGTCATGAAAGATTTCTGAAATATGGTTGTTGATTTAGAGGGGTATATATAGTATCTTCTTCAATATCAAAATGTACAATTGGCTTGACAATATAACTTACCTTCCAACAACTTTGGTTACAATAAAGAGAACTCACATGTTTTTTTGATGTAATTTTATGTGAAATATGGAAGGCTAAGAATGTTCTAATTTTTTTCTAGTAAATTGTTGTATCCATGTAGATTATTTTCAAGGTCAAGCAATGACCTTCCTTCATCTACCAAAAGAAAGTTTGTAACTATTTTTTAGTCATATCGGTTCAACGGCTATTATTGATATTGTTTTGAGTTGTCCTTCTTTAGGATGTTTCAAAGTGAGTGTAGATGAATCATATATTCAGCATCATTAAAGATTTAAATGATTATTTTCTTATATACTTATTAAATAGATTGAGAGTTCGCAATTCATTTTGGAGTCCTTTTCAAAGTATCAAATTGGGTTTAGATCTTCTATATACTAGTAATTCACATAATTTAAAGTGAAAAAATTTAATAAAGTTGATGGTATATAAAGGGAAAAAAAACTTAGTTACGAATACAATATTGATGAGCAAATAAATAGTGGAACGTGAGTTGCGAAAATGGCAAAGTGTTAACAATATAGCATAGCATGCCGGCTATATTACAATGTACATACCATGATCCCTATTTTTTATTATTATTATTATTATTATTATTATTATTATTATTATTATTATTATTATTATTTACATATTGAGTTTTCTAGCATCAATCAATTTGTCACTTCTTAGTCAGCTCGTGACTGGAAAACTCATGAATTTGATTCCTTCCGTTATCGAATGTAACACACAAACGAATAAATTAAAAGCAGTTGAAAATTAACTCACTCCATCGTTTTCGAGTGATAAATAAATACTTTAAATTGGCTTTAGCCCTCTCCCTATACACAACATAAACACAAAAACTGATAAGATACTCTTTGCTTACCTTTACGTAACAGTAGCGCTGAATAGCAACACTTTAATTGAACAAAAATAAAAGATACACAAAGCATTTATTTGTAACAAGGAAATAGCTAAGCGTCTCTACTCTCTACTTGCTTCTCCGGATCCATAATTTTCTTCACCAATAAAGTACTCTATCTACGGAGTATTTAGACCAACTAAAAATATTACCGACCCCTATAAAATACATAATATCTTCTAATAGTTGTAGTTGCCATCAATAAAATAAAACTACTTTTCAAAATAAATATATATTATTAGACATACAATATACTTTTTTAAACTATAAATTTTATGGGAGCTTCAAATAAAAATAGTGTTATTAAATAAGAGTTAAATAAAGTTTTATTCTCATCAATTGTAGTAGTAATTATTATTACAATGAAACTTCAATGGTATAAGTAAGCAAAATTGTCACTAGAAATTAATACATAAACAAAATAGTTTAAATAAAAGATAAAAATGTAAAATAAAAATTACACAAACTTGATATCCTCTTTATGGTACATATGTCTGATACAGTCATTTTAAAAAGAAAAAATTATGGGTGTACACTCTTACGCCTCTTTAAGATGTTGAGAGAGAGAAATAGAGAGAGTATTGATATATAAATGACATAGTAAAAACATATAAAATAAGATATTTAATAAGTATAAAAAATAAAATATATATATATATATAACAATTATTTCAAAAAAAATGATATAAGAATGGACCTTTATTATTTTAAATAAAAAATAATTTTATAATAATAAAAAATGTAACAAAAATATAATATTTTAATAAAATATATTAAAAACAAGAGATTCACTATTAGATCAAAACTATACTAGACAACTCTTTTTCTATATAAAATAAATTACATATGAAAAATGATGGCAACTCCCATATCTTACATTTTTTCTAAGTTATTCTCCAAAATAGACCTAAGGTAACAATCATAATAAGATAAATAGAGTTAATTGTGAGCAACAATTTATTTTTTTGGATGGGTGCACCTACGACTCTTATAAATCTGAAA
Organism: Cicer arietinum; assembly: GCF_000331145.2. Classification (NCBI taxonomy): domain Eukaryota; kingdom Viridiplantae; phylum Streptophyta; class Magnoliopsida; order Fabales; family Fabaceae; genus Cicer; species Cicer arietinum. The sequence goes on from NC_021166.2 coordinate 1,859,418, forward strand.
TTAGTATTTGAGTAAACAAAATGAATTTACATCTCTCATGTTTAGTCTAATTTATTTATTTTTTAAATTAAGTCGCTTTCATTCTATTAAGGAGATCACAACGTAATTTGCAATTACCATTAAATATATTAGTTTTGATCGTTACTAGAGGTAGGAAGGAGTCGTTGTGACCAACGGAAGTGTTAGATTTAGTGAACGGGTGACCAATGATGTGATGATATTTGAGTATGGGCTCATTTCATGATAAATATTGTATCTAATATTTAATAATTTGAAATTAAATAAATTTTTATATTTAATTGTTTTTAAAAAACTACTAAGAGATGTTTCAAGAAGGGCATTTGTTAAATGATCTTAATTATTTTGAAATTTAGAGTTAATTTTAAGTTTGAATAGATGTAGAATCTGAGTTGCATGTTGATATCATTTACCAAAAAGAGTTGCATGCGGATATCTTTATCTTACGTAGGCGGCTGCAAGCATTGTGGAAGAAAGTTGAAAGAGAAAGAGAAAGAAAAGAGTGTGAGAGATAGAATCTGATTTTCTGAGAATATGTATCGTCCCATCAATTGCTATCTAGTTAGATTTTTGAAAAGGCTGAACATTGTAAGATCCATATATATTCCATCTTCCCTCTCCAATGAGAATAGTCATGTTATTTTACTTACAAAAATATTTACTATTATTTTATTATAGAAAACATTAAAATTATATTTCAACACCATATAAAAATATACTCCCTTCAATTCATAATAATTAATCTATTTAAAAAATATATCATAAAATAATTTATTCTTTCAGTTTTTAATGTACTTTAAATCATCATACATTTTAATTAACATTATTTATATTATTTTCAACATAGTATATTTTCACTATACATTTATGATATTGATAATGTACTAACAATTAACAAGATTAATTTGATAAAAAGAGTATTTATTTTTCTCTTTAATTTGTATATTTTTTTTAATATATATAAAAATATTAAATGACCTCAATTATTTTAGAAAGGGAGGAGTATCATTTATAATTATTAATGTAATTAAAAATTTTTAATAAGTAATAAAATCATTACAAAATATACATAAATAAAATAATGGTAATCTTTTTGAGGATGACAAGAGATAACATATACTATATAGAATCTTAATCTATAATTTAATAATTCTAACAAAATACGACAAGATCTTTGTAAATTTTATATTATCTTACCTATGTAGTTATAATTTTTATTTCGAGTTAAAAAAACTAATATGATACCGTAAAACTAATAATTTACTCAGTTGTCTTAATACAATGTTCTCTATAATATGAAATATAAGCAAAATTAATAGTTAAAATGTTGATGTATCTCGTTGAAATTATAAATTAAGATTTTGATAAATTAAAAATATCTAATTGTAATTTATTATTAGCTCAAAATCTAATTGTAAAAATAATTATAGATTATTATTTAAAATTATTATATTTTGAATATTAATTTAAATTTTAAAAAATAAATATTATTTTTTTTTATAATAATTTTTTTATTTACATGTAAAATATAATTATTTAGCTATCCATAAAAATAAAAATGGCTGAACACAACTAACATTTCATTTAAATTTTTTCTTTTGTGATGAACTAAACACAAAATCATTATAAAATATCTTTCTTCCCATTTTAAACCAAATGTGTATCTAGTTCATCTCCCTCCTCTTTGCTATCCCCCGTTTCATTAAAAAAGTTATCCTCCATTTCCCTAGTTTGGTGGTGTGTTGAAAGAATTAAAGGATTGTTTTCCATAAATAGAATATGTTAATTGACGCTCTCATAAAGGGAGTACGATTGGTGGTTTAAACAGATATTTCTACACTATTGCATAATTAAGCTGAAGTTAATTAAATCATACATTATAGCAATTAATTAATTTATAATATAACTAATTTTCTATAAATTTATGTATTACCGAAATCATTGAAAATTGATTAGATTGTAAGCAGTTGATTTATATAACATATTATTTGATTTGTGTTGTGATCATCAAAATTCTATTTGTAATTAATCTATAAATACATTTTTAATATTGACCATGAATCTTGTTATTAATCTAGCCAACTTTTAAGAGTTAACTCATATAAATATTTTTATCAAGATAAATGTACTATTCTGACATAAATCTATAAAGTTCGTGTGACGTTTTAGTTTATTTTAGAAGACATTTTAGATGATAGGTTAACTTTTTTTTTTTATCATTTTAATGATTGTTATTTTAATTAAATTTGTTTTATATACTTTTATAAATAAAAAAACATATCATATATACTAATAAATTTCTATCATACATATTATAGATGTACTTCATAAAACATAAAAATAAAAAATAAAAATTTTAATTAGTAAATATTAATTTAAAGATAATATATAAATAAAATAAAATATAAATTTCAAAAATTTAATTGGAAAATATCTATAAAATCATTTTAATGATACAATTTTTTTATAAACCATATATACAATTAATGTTCCTCGGCCTGGATCAAAACAGATTTTTTTTTTCATTTTTGGTAAAAAAAATTACTTTTGTTTATGATTCTCAGGAAATAGAAACTATATTAGTTTAAAGTTTCTATTTAATGATTGTTAAAATTAAAATTTTGAAAACAATGTGCATTTGATAAAAGTCATTAAGAATAAAATTATCTGACTAGATGTAATTTTTTTTCAAATAAACCACGAAATCAAACATAAATGAATGATGGTTTCTCTTGATTGTCCTTAACTTATGTAAAAAGGGAAAAAAAAATGAATTCAAAAAAGAAAAGAAAGAAGAATTAATGGGTGGAAATTATGTGATTGGACGAAGATTGAATAATAAAGAAATGTTGTATGTATGTTTGAAATTGAACTTTTTAAGCTTGTGAAAGATGAATTGATTGCATTGCAGGAGGCAGAGGCAGGTCCCATACCGTTTTAACTCTGATTTCCTTTTCTTGGAAGTTCGAGTCCCAAGTCCCCGTAATATTATTATTAATTGATCAATTTAAAACAAAAATCTTAAAATAAATTATTTATTTCGTTTTTAATTTTATTATTTAATTAATACTAAATACATCATTTTTAATATAATATATTTATAATATTAGTATTTAACAAGAATTTTTTATAAAAATTACATTATTTCTCTTTTATATATATATATATATATGTTAAATAAATAAATGATTCATTTATTTTGAGATGCTTAAAGTATTATGCATGCTTTTGTATTTTACGTGACTGAGTAGGTAAAAGATATAACAAGGACAGAAGAGTAGAGAAAAGAGGCACATAAAATTGTTAAGTCACATTGCTTGTCACTGCTACCTTCTGTACTTTATCCCTTCTTCTCTCAAATCAGTCGCCATTTTTCTGATTTTACAATCAAACAAGACTTCTCCCTGCCCCAAACAGAAATATATTTTTGTACACACTCATACCTACAACAATTAAAGTAAAACCTTAAATAACCCGTTTCCTACAGTTTTTTCAAAAAATATTATTTTTAAATAAACTAAGTTATTTAAAAAGTTTTTTTTAAATGATAAATATACTAATTACTAATTATTAATTTTTAAAATGGATAAATTGAAATATAACTTTGTTGTCACACCAACTCTTGCAAATAATTTTTATTTATTTATATTAATTTTTTAAATTAAAATTGAAAAATAATCTAAAAACTATTTTAAAAAAGAAACTGATTTTAATAACTTATAAAAATAATTTATAACCATGTTTGTTTATAAAAATCAATTTTCACAATGATAGAAAAACATTAAATCGCTTTTGATTTTCTCAAAAATTTCTATATTATTAAAAACTAATTTTTTTTTTTTAAATCTATAGTAAACATACCAAAATCACATGTTAAATATTAAATATGAAAATAATATCTTAAAGTTTGTATATTTAATTTTCAAATAATTTAAAATTTACTTTTTTCAACCACAAAAAAAAATCTTTAATTTTTTACAATTTGTCTTATTCTAAAAAAATTAATTTAAAATTTAAAATTAAATTTAAAATGATTAAATATAAAAAATAACATAATAATTAAATATTGAATATAAAAATACTCTTAGATATTGAATTGTTCACATATATCAATGTTTTTTTTTCTTCACTTTTTCCCACTAACCACTTGTTTTTTCTCCCAAAACAACACTGAAACAATAACATTTTTGGGAATGTCAGTAATCCTTCTTTTCATTTATTTCCCCAACTATTTTCTTTTCATTTAATAAATCAGTAATAATTAATTAACTACTTCAATCTACTCCCTCATGCAACTTCACTTGCCTATTTATATCATATATAGCACTTGTTGCATATAACATCATCAGACCTTGTCTTTAAGTTACATTTCCTCGATACTTTGTCACTTCTTCCACTCAATATGTTATTGGTAGGACTTGCTCAAGAATCTCTCTCAAATGGGACCAAGCATCTCCAACTAGCATATACACTTTGTGTAATGAGATTCATTGGTTTTCAATGTAGTAAATGGAAGTAGGATTTTGACGGCGATATCCTCACTGAGCTTTATTATTTTTTTTTATTTTTTTTTATTTTTATATATGTTTTTCTTGACCTTGCAAGGCTTTTTTAATTTTTTATCTTTGTTAGAATGTTTTAATTTTGTTTATTTAGATAGAATTTATCCTCTCATCTTGTCAATCACTCCCATTTTTTTAGTTTTTAGCTATTCCTCCTGAGCTTTGATTTAGCAATATTATGAAGTTTCTTTGTAAACATGGTTGTTCTTGACCATGCATAATGTGCATGTATAAATATTTTCTTTTTGAACATTTTCTCCTCTAGTGCTATGTTAAATTTATGTTTGAATACTAGTTGCCCTGTTCGATTCAAATTCATTTACTTTAATTATTTACCACATATTATAATTATTTTATACTAATAATCTTTGTCTAAAAAAAGAATTTGTATCACGTAGATGAAAGAAGGACGAAACTGGAGTACGGCAAACATGAAACATTCTGAGCTAATTTGATTTCATATTTCTAAGATGTGTTCGTTGTTTGGTTAGAAATTTCCGTTAAGAAAGAATACACAGTGATGATGATAAGCATATGCACGTGGGATTGTGGTCCATTCATATATATGAACTGCTCATAGTTGACACATAACTTTACAGAATTTAATGTTGAACACAACCACAAGGCAAATTTAATAAATTTGTAACCAACAACTAAATCAAAATGGATCCTCTGAAGTGCACATTTTTTTCTCAAAATAATGGTCGACATCACCGAGAAACAACACCACATTATTAACCATATAATCAAAATGATTTTGATTGTTTTTCTGAAGTTCTAAAATATCCAGATTGAAATCCGGACGATTAACCTTAAACAAACGATTATAAAAGTACTAACTCTACAAATTCACCGCATATGATTGGTCTAAAGATGGATCTCGTTTTATTTTTTTGTAAATTTTAATACAATTATATTTATTTTCCAAATTTTATTTGTTATAATTTTTTCTAAAAATAGTAAAATTTTACCCTTTTGACTGTTTTTGTGAAGTTTGTGTTAGACATATCATGAACTAGTTTATAGATTGTTGTGTAAATCATCATCAATAAATGTGAACCCAAAAAAAAGGCTTGTTTCGGCTGAACAATTGGGGTGTTATTTACAACTTGCAAGCTAATAACAGTGTCAACATTGAATGGATGATATTTTGAATGATAAATATTAACTTTGGATATTGCTATTATATTGGTGTGATAATAAAATGAAAACCATAAAAATGACTTTAAAAGTAAATAATTAAAATCAGCATCCACTGCCTGTGGAAACGGATTGATGGAGAGAACAAAACCATGAAGACTTCTTTCTCTCATCATGAGAAGATGATCTTCTAAAACCAGAACCAGAACATCTGGCCAAATGGTTCCTCAAGTTCCTACTCAAACTTGTGCAAGGAACCAATGAAGGACTAACATCAGCTCCCAAACAAAGACTAGAGTTGATTTTGAATGAAGAGAATCTCTGGCAACTCTGCGACCGAAACGATCTCGAAGGGGAGGAAATTTTTGATCTAGTTGGTTTGCAAAATGGAGTCGTCATGTCGGTGGAATCTCCAAGCACTTCACTTGAACATGTGCAAAATGTTAATGATAAGTTTGTTGTTCTTGGCATTTCCTTAGGTAGTGGTCTTGTGCCTGGAAGCTTGACAAACGAGACTATGCCATGGCGGCAAAGAGGACAAGCAATTGAACCTGGGGGACCATGTGTGGTTGTTGAAGCAGAGTTTGTTGAACAAAGGTACAAGGCACATTGTGTGCAGAATTCATGATCACACCCTGTATTATCAGATCCACCAAATTCATGCATTAGGAAACATAAAATCACATATAGATCTCTGAGACTATTAGTGAAATATATGAACCAGCAGTATTCATGCCAATAACAATAAAGTTTAAATGTCAAGTTAGTACTTTATTTTTTTATTTTAAATTAGCTACACATGAACCCTGATCGGAGTGCAGCGATTTTTAGATTGACAAGGTCACTTTTCTCTAAAGAATAAGACTTAAAAAAGCCACATATTCTAAAACACGGACAATGTTGATTTCATAGGCATATTTTTTGTTTTCTTTAGCAGGTTTTTCAGGTTCTAATCCATTGCATAATTTTTAGATTGTGCATGTGGCACATCTAAAAATTAATATTTTACATTTTACAACATGCAAGACTAAATTAAAACATATATAGATAAAGGATTAACTGAAAACAAAATTTAATTTTGCGACAAAAAGGCCAAGAGGTAGATGACAATAGCATGGGTGTAAACTATATAACAACATATAAAATGAAATAAATGAAACAGAAAAAGATCACATGGATTTGACACCATACATGTTCATGGAAAGATAAAAACTGCACAGTGCCTGGTTAGAAAGGGATATGACTGTGCCATAAATAACTTCTTATGGAAACACTTGCAAAATACATCTCTCTCTATGGCTTTATTGATTAACCTTTGATTCAAAACTTATCATTACCAATAGATAAGAGTAGTTATGTTTTTTTCCCTTTGTTTTTGGTGTGATAACATGTGTTGTCACCTTTACCTTTTAATTATTTGATCTTATTATTTGACACATGCATACCACTTATAGAAAACACTGACCAACTTACTTTATATTTGTAAATAAATATATCTGTCAAAATGAAATGACTATATATTGTAAATAGAACATTTTGAAAATATCACCTTTGCAATTGTTGCACATAAAAAGTTTATTTAAGTATCTAAAAAGGCATTTAGTGTTAAATAAAAGGGTGTTTTATTTGTCAATTTAATAGACATATATACCTTCAACAGCGACCATGCATTTCCTTTCCAAACAAACTGCACATGGATCTAAACACGTAGGTGCTAATTCACTTGTCCTCCATCCACATTCTCTGTAACATATGATAACAACAGAAGCAAGAAGAAGGAAAGAGCAATATTAGTAACCTTTGGAATACACAAATTTTTTGTGGCAGAGTAAACTGGCTTTAATCAAATCAAGTGTGGATAAAATCATATAACTAACTTCACTCATTATTTTCAAGTTAAATGCATACAATTAAACATAAGTTTTAGTAAAATTTCCCTAGTATCATTTAATTCTAATTTATATTAGGAACTCTTTGATAACCAAGCTTGTCACCGCATTCAAAGTATAGTAGTTATTGAAACTCATCCAATAGTAGACTTGAAGTCCAAGCAGAGTCAACAAATTCATGAAAAGAAATGCCATCATTAAAATCAAATCAAGCAAATTTCTAGAAAAACAAAATATAACTTGGTTCTCCACAGGAAGACCAAATCACCTAGCAACCAATATCAATCACAAAAGGTTATTAACTGATAGTAAGAAATTGGTTGAATTTTTAAGAGGATGGCAATGAAAACACATACCTAGCAATTCTCACAATGCTCATAAGTGGAAGAGATATATATGGCGAAGGAAGAACTTGTAAATTTTCTGCTGGAGGTGTTTTTAAGGTGTCCTCAAGCCAGTTTCTATGCCATGAACGAGCAACCATCAACGGAGTCCATCTTCAAAACAAAAATCGATAGAGTAAACCAACCAGTTTGAAATTCATCTAAGATACATAGTGCTTAAGACCATAAAAATCTCTATTTGCTTCATGCAAGTACAACAAAACACACTATACAATGTCATGCATAAACTGATATAATTACATACAGTTCCAATATAATTGCATCTAAAGTTCAAGGTGAGCAATGCAATATTCTTATCCAAGAGAGAAAAATGATTTTAGTGCAAGGCTAATTTTTATAGCATATGTTCATTTTCACACACAAAAACCTGGAACGTGAATACTCTTAATCAAATAAATCATTAATAAATTAAACTCAAATTTCTGGTAAAAAGCCAAGTGAGCTAAATAGGGTTTGTTTGAATTGACTTATTTGAATTTATTTACTAACATAAACATTTGTTAGACTGTTTAGGAGAGTTTATAGAAACAACATATGACATGTTCATAAATTGTTGTTAGTTTATTTTCATAAGCTCTCTAGGATAAATTATATAAACATTTTGACTTTTTTTACATGTTTTATAGAAATAGTTTATACAAAAGCATCTATATGATTAGCGTTTATCTATAAACACTTAATTAAGTTGTCTACCCAAACAACTGTTCTAGTAAGTTTCATAGAAAGTTAAAAGACAAGGGGGAGGGATTTGTTTGGCTCTTCTAGAAGATTTATAAATTTTCAATAAACTAAATAGATCAAAATATTTATTTATATCTTTACCATGCCAGGTTATAAATAAGGTAACTTCATCACACATCAACCTTAACAAATATGTAATGATACATACCCATTTGCATTATCAGCAGTCAGACTAGCACCCTTGGCAATCAACAGCTGAACCAAACAAATAATACAAAATAAATAGAACTTCAATTTGAAGAGCAGTAATATACCCAACTAACTTAAAATTTGGATATTCATTCATCTGGAAGAAAAACATATTTTCAGTTCCAAATGTAAATTTTTCTCCTAAAGCAAAATAATATTCTAAAGGAAAATAGAAACACACTTGACAACACTGTGCATTTCCACCACATGCTGCATAATGGAGTGGAGTGCTCCCAGAACCTGCAAGTTAGGGAAAACCTGTAATCAAAATCTCTCACTTTCTAGCTGTACCAATATGGAAACAATCGACAGATAGTAGGAATATAAATGCGGACTTTCCAAATCAAATATTTGACATCACTTTATCACATGAATTAGGAGATGCTAAATAGTTACCAATTAAATCAATAGTAGTTCCGTCCTCTACGGTAACCTCGGATACAGAAGCTCCCAAGTCTAAAAGCAACTGCACACTTTCAACATGCCCATTCAATGCTGCCATATGCAGAGCAGTGATGCCACCATCAGCCGTTTTGTTAATTACCTCGCAAAGACCACTTTTTATGCAACCATTCAAAGACAAAATTAACTCACTGCACCAGTTTATAATGGATGACTACAAATACAATAGGACTTCTAAGTAAAAGTACCTTCGATCAAATTCTGAGATGGATTTGTGATCACCTGTCTGTAATACAGCCCAAAAGTCAGGTATGCTCGGTATATAGTCCACCAGGAGGAGCCGAATGCACCTGGTATGGCCGTTTAAAGCAGCCAAATGGAGAGCAGTACCTCCATTTAGGTAATCTGCTTTATGAATCTGCATTCAAATTAAACAACTGATATATTACAACTCATTCCACCAATAATTTATCACATTGTTAATAAAATGGTACAAATTAGGTTGGCCGTAACGATCATACGTTGGCGTTAAAAATAATCAGAGTCTGAACAACCTCCCAGTGACCATGTTGGCAAGCTTGCATCAATGCAGTCTGTTAATGGTATAAACTGTTAAATAAGTAAAAGAAATTGCTCTCTCCATAAATGAAAGAAACATGGCACAATTCATACCCAAAAATTTAACATAAAAAGTTATAGTCAGGGTGTGTGCTAAATTGAGTGGTAACTTTATAGTCAATTGAATTAAGGAAAAGAACATTCAAACAAAGTAATATTTGATTACCTGACCGCGATAATTCCTGAGATTAATATCAACTCCAGACTCAAGCAAGAGATACACTATCTACATCAATGCAGAACACAATAAATTCGTCGATACGAATTGTGAAAAAACCACAATACAAGAAAATGAGGTGCATTGAATTGAATTGAAAAAACATATACCTCATGGTGGCCGTGAGCTGCAGAGTAATGCAAAGGCGAATTGCGAACACCGAAGGTAGAATACCTTGCAAGGCGTGGATTATAATCCAACAGGGCCTTAGCCTCTTGAACATCTCCATCTCTTGCTGCAGAAACCAATCTCTCCCCAGATGCAGAACACCCAAAAGAATTCCCAACCAAGCTTAGAAATTTCATGTCCCTCAGCAAATTATTAATGAACACAATAATTAACTAATCAGAAAAAGAGTTCCTTCCTTCACAGCCTTAAAAAAAAGGCCCCAATTTTACTTTTTGACAAAAAAATCCCTGACGTGGAATCTTCAAACCTTGATCAATCCGAAATCCTATATGGGATCATTCAATTCAATTCACCAAACCAACAATAACCCTTTCTCAAAACATCAGAAGGAATTGGTTGAAACTGTCAAAGACCACCTTTGCATGATTCTTGAGGTTTTCTCCACAAACCATAAACTGCTCAATAAATATTAAAAAAAAAAACAATTATTAGTAATAATTTTTTAAAAATTAGGTAAACAGATTGTGAATTTCGAGAAACCAAACAAAAAACAAAACGCAGAAATATTTGTACCATCAGAAGAATATCTCAAATATCTATTGAATTCCCAATTCGCCAAGCGGAATTGGTGTGCCTAACATCAAAATCTAAACATTCCTTATAAAGAATGAAAGTTAAAACAGCTCCAAATTGTTCCCAGAAAACAACATTTAGAATCACACCGTAATATACATCCCCAAATATTTCATATAAAAAAAAAAAAAAAGGAATAAAAAGTTTCCCTACGTAGATAGAATTTTGAGACGTTTGTGGTTTGTAGGAGAAAATTGGTGATGAAATAAAATTCAAAGCACCTCCTCCATTAACCGAAGGGGTACGCAAATATTAAATTACAACGAAGATGATGGGAATGATATTTTTGGTTAAAAAGGAAAATTGCTAAAATTGGGGAAAAGAGTAAACTTGAGCTTATTTTAGTTGACATGAGAGAGAGAGAAGAAAAGGAGTTGGTGTGAGCATGATTGAATTGGTTATTAAAAAGAGTCAATTTGTTTCTTTGTCCGTCCCCTCCCTTTGCGGAGGAGAAATTCATTCCTAATATCTATCATCTATCATCTTCATTTTCATTACACCCATTTTTTCTTATTCACTATTCATTCATTTATTACCTATTTTGCCTTTTCTTCATAGGACCGTTATTTTTATTTACGTCCATCCGTCTTTATAGTTATTTCGATTTTATATATTAATATTGTTATTTGCAATCTATAAGTTTCATAAAATTACTTTTTAAACAAATTAGTTCAAAATGTAGCTTATGCTATGACGCGATAAGTGACGATAAATTATTTTATTCCCACCGCATGCTAAGCATTTATATATAGTAGAGGCATAAATAATAAAATATATGTTCAAATAGATTAATTAACTAATAAGTTTAAGATGTCATTTTAAATAAAGATTAAGATCTAGTGTGAAATTTAATATTATAATATATCTGGTAATTTTTTACTCAACAATCTATATAATATGATATATTTTTTCATGAACAAATTACAAATGCTAAAATTAGTGGGTTAAAACAATCAAATCAATTAAAAAAAACAAAGAGACATGAATTATTATTTTTCGTTACTATTTTTTATTGTAATATTTAATATTTTTTTGTACAAAAAAATTATAAAGTTGATGATATTTAAATTATAAAGTTGATCGTTAAATTGAAATATATTATTATATAAATTTTAAAAATACGACCGAATAAAAAGAGAATGACCAACAAACTCAACTAAATTAATGTCCGTATATAAATATGGGTTGGATTAACAACATTTAAGTTTAAAATTATTTTGATTCATTGAGTTTGACTCTTAAAATATCGGCTGACACATGAAATAGTCCAAGATACAAAAATTTATAATTGCTTGAAAAATGTAATTTTAAGTTGATTTAAAAGGTAAGAAAAATAGGTTAATTATTGCATACAACATAAAATAGTAAAATGTGCTAGGACACTGCTAATTATTCTTTTATAAGAAGTGCATTGATGATCATATATATATAATATAATTATAAGTTAATATTATTTAAGCAGTTAGAAATGGTATCTTTTAATTCAATTTTATTTACTTCGTGGTCTAATTTTGGATTATTTGACCCCTTTTTCATGGAAATCAGATAGTTTAATACAAAATAGGTAATTGTTTGTTAGCAATTTCTACTGTATATCATGAAGAAAAAGTATCTACGGAGACTATCAAAATTTTAATTAATAATTGAATTATTTTATTCCTAATTCATCAATATCAACATTTATATATTGCATATTAAAGGTTGATTAAATTATAGTACTTGTATATTTATCTATTGATTTTAATTCTCAACAATTATATAAATTATTTTTATAATTAAAAATCATACCAAATAAAAAAGACTTAAATGCAAAACTTAAAAAAATTATTTTTGTTTTGATCTTATAAAACTTAAAAAAATTCACAGTGCTAAATCTATAATCTAATTACATTAATTTATTAAAACTATGTCATTTAACTATTATTCATTTAATTTAATAGTATTAAAATATATCAATTTGCCAATGTGCCTCAGAACACACATTGCTGGATTTTTAAAACAAAGTAATATTGGGCTTGTATGTTTGACCCAGAACCATATTGGAGTGTGTTGAAAAGCAAAATTTAGCTCGATGACCAGTAAGATTTTCTCTTATTATAGCGATGAAGAAGAAAAAAAGTGTTTATTCTTTCTACTTGTTCCGTCAATTTTAAGGTGTATTTTGACAAAAAATAAAAAGAAAAAAAAATAAATAAAAACATCTATGATTTAACTAATTGAAAAAAGTCTTTTGAAAACTTTTGAAAATATAATGGATTCAAGAAGAAACTACAAAAAAAAAAAGAACTTATCAAAATAGTCATCAACTTCTTTTATAGTTGTGCCTCTCAATTAAGATCATCTATCTTTATTTAACGAGCATTTTCATTGGAGATAGATATATAGAATAAAATAATATTATTTTATTTTATTTTATGCATTCATTTATCTTCAAATAAAAATTTCTATTAAATTGAGATGATATAAACTCATTTATTTACATGATTTTATTGTCTTAAAGATTTGTCCATTTTACAACGTTATATTTAATATAAATTTTAAATTAAATATATAAATTTTTTAAAATATTTTTTTTATTATATTTCATTTCAAATGAAATATTATTTATATAGATTCACTTTTCTATGTATTACGCATCAAAAGCATGATAGCTTAAAACTTATTTGTTTTGGGACTAATTATAGTAGTATTTTAGTACATTGGTAGTATCAATTTTTATGTATGATGTGAACCGTAATACCCTTATCATTTGGTTCTTGTGATTTATTTAGCCCTTTAATGATAATGATTGGCATGACAACAATTATAACTCCAAAAAACACAAAGGAAAAAGGCTGTCTACAACGAAGTAGTGGAGAGGCAACAATTTTGTGATGTGAATTATGGATATCTCATGCTGTACTGCGTTGTCTAACCCAACTCTGCATAGACAATCGGAATCTTTCGTGTTTTATTTTCATTCACATTACAATACTAAAAAGTATAAACATTATGTACCTTCTTCGTGATTCTTTTTTCTATGTAATGCATTATTTTTCTTCAACTTTTTTTAAGACCCAACTCTAATATCATTTATTTTACTATATAAGTCTTTTATTAATCTCGTGTTTTAGATACCTTGAAATTATTTGCACCTCGTATTTCAGTCAAATGCCACATCTGAAGAACATTTCTTTCGCAAATCTACCAATATCACTGTGAATATGAATATGAAAAAGACACATTCAATAAAAAAGAAAATTCAGGTTTTTAAAAATAAGGACTAGTGTTTGTAAACATTGTTTTAAATGGAATTGACTTTTTAAAAAATAATTTTTAAAGCAATTTATGTACAATTTAATTAATGTAAATTTTTTAATAATTTTGATTTTGTTATATTTATAGATTTTTTTTTTATTTTATACTATTGACTTGAACGTTGTGAATTTGTACATATATTCAATTTTTTTTTTAGTTTCAACGACATTGAATATATTTTTAGTAAAACAAAAATATAGCATTAAGGCACGATAATATATAGTAGCTTAAAAGTAATGCTCATTATATTCACTAGTATGACAATATATATATGGCACATTTTGGTCCCTGTCAATTGAGTTTGAAACATCTTTGTAGATCACTATAAGTGGAAATTATGGTCATCCTAAAGCAAGTGTGATGCAAATGATAACCATTCTGTTGCAGGTAAGTTCCTGTCATTAGTTCATGGGTTTGTTGTCTTTTTTTTTTAAGATCATAGTTTCAAGAAATTTAAATATCTTATGCTTCCTTTTATTTTGTTTGTTTGTATATATTATTCTACTTATTTGCACTATTGTTTGGCCTTCATTGAAGCAACAAAGTTTCTTGCAAGTAAACATTTTGTTCCTGCTATTATCTACTCATTTGTTGGCCTTATATTTAGAGAAGTAGTCTTGAAGTTTTACAAATTTTTATGCAGCCTATGATGGATAATTTGGAGACTCGGCCAAATTATGAGGCTTTTGAGAAATCATGAGGTGCAGCAATTCCATCTCATGTGCCTATATAATGTTTGTTTAGTGGGAAATTATGAGCAAATAAAAAGAAAAAAATTAAAGTCAAATTAGACCATTACTTCAAGGGTAGAATGATTTATGCACCAAAATATTAAATTTTGTGTTTTGTACTTCTTCCACAACGTATCAGAGAAGATAATTTAAGTGTTAAGTATCTTGTGTGATATATTTGTGAGCATTTATTCTTTTAAGAGCACTAATGGATGATTAGCAAGGGATATATGGACACTAGGAGATTTCTTTATGGTGTATTGGTTTTTGTTTATTGTCAAAGTTATGATGATGTGTTTAGGGTATGGATCGACGAATATACAATGTACCGATGTAAACTATATAAAGAATGAGTCAATGTTAATTAATATTTTTCTTTTTGTTATTATATGCAACTTATTATGTTTCAAGTGAGCTGATTTATCTTTAGAGGAAGAGGATCATCATCTCGTGCACACCTTTTAAATTTTTTTAGGTTCCTTAGTATTATGTCTCTATAGACTATTGTAAGTTGTATTACCATATTTAATATAGACTAAATAACATTTGTGATACTTTAATTTAATTTCAGTTAATGTTTTAGTTATTTATCTTTTTTTTTTTCTCGATTTGGTCATTTATTTTAATTTTAAGTGACAATTTAATTTTTTATTTTTAAAATATCAACAATGTTATCTTTAATTTTTGCAAAAATTCATCAAAAATTTCAAGCAAACCCAATAAAATTAATTAGTATCCTCAATATAATGCAATTTCGTCAAATTCATAACTTAAATCTTTAAATAAACTCATATTTTTATCTCTAACAACATCAAATAAAGAATGACAAATATGAATTTATTTAAAGATTTGAATTACGAATTTGATGAAATTTATATTATATTAAATAATATAATTAATTTTATGGATTTTGTTTGAAAATTTTGATGAGTTTTTTAAATTTTTGTAAAAAAATAATAACATTGTTGACATTTTAAAACATAAAAGATCAAATTGTCATTTAAAATTAAAATAAAAAAAAAATAAAAACTAAAAGACTAAAACATTAACTAAAATTAAGTTAAAGAACCGGTGTTATTTAACCTTTAATATATAAACTATAGATGTTTGAACCACATGTGTGTTAGATGTTTGAGTCATTTTAAGAGTTTAATTGTTATATGCTGTCAAAATAAAAAAAATAAAAATGACTATCAGCACATTACAATAATTCATGAATATAATTTTAAAAATAATTATGATAAAAATAAAATATCTATAATAATCTAACAATTAAGAATTAATTTAAAATACAATAACTTTTTTGACAGCATATATAAAATAAATCTATAAATATATGGATCATCCATAATCATATTCATAATTAAAAGTGATGATTTCTTCCCTTCCCATTTTCATGTAAAACTCTATAACTTCAGCGATATTCAATTTCTTACAATTTTCACAAAAAAGTGAATGAGATAACATTTTTGTCAAATAACTACATGAGATAACATTTAGATTCCAAATTTATATAAGCCAATAAAATAATAGCATCATTTTTTGAACTTAACCTTGCTAGCTAGATACGTCCACTTTTAATATTTTTCTCGTTGGATGTTTGATTGAACCAAGGGGCAAACCACATTAAACTTGGGACCATGTGGTTTCACGCCAGCTATGGACATTGACGCCAACTCTATCTATCTAACTCCTCACCCAAGAGTCAATTGAATTTAAATGCCGCAATGTAATTCCATTCATCATTGTTAAATAAATATGGTAACAACTTAATCATATGATAATGGTATATTTCAGTTCAGGGTTCATCACTCACAAGTAAGTATATATAGTTGGGATTTCTATTATACATAAAAAATAATTAATATATTTGATACTATTAAAATTAAATATTTAATGACATATTATATATGAATTTTTTATATATTTTAAATTTAACATCATCGAATTTTTATTATTTATTTTTTAAATGACATTTTTTATTATTTTAATTACAATTAAAATTTTAATTTTAATTATGAAAATAATTTATTATTTATTAAATCAAAATTGAATAAATAAATATATTAAAACTTTTAATTTAATTAATTTTAATAGATATTATATTGATACATACCTAGTCAGCTTTTTAATAGTACCAATTTCTTTTATTAATAAATATTAAATCATTTTTTCAACCACAAAAATAAATAAAAAATTATACACTTCTATTTTCATAATATAATGTTATTGAAGTTTTAAATAATACTCGTGATCTTTTCTAAAAGAGATAAATTAAAATTTAATTAATAAAAATTAATATATTTAAATTATATTATAAATTAAATATATTAATTTTCTTTAAAAAAGATAATTTTAAAATTCACTTTACAATTTACACTTTTAATTTGTATTAAAAGATATAATAAAGAGCATTATAATTAACTGACACACTTAACAATATCACATTGGTACGAGAATTTCCCCGTGAATACAAATTGAAAACATAAAATAAAAGAGGACAGTTTCCCAGACTATTTATTTAATGTAATTTAATTTAGTGTGTCCTAAGTCTCCTACTTCCTTTCCGGTGCCTCAACTCCATAGACTTTGTGACTTACTACTAAACCTCTCTTTTAATTTTATTCAATTGAGAGATTTGTGACAAGAATTCAAATTAGAAACGGAATAGAACAACTGAAAATAATTTGATAACAAACTTCAAGATATGGGAAACCGAGGGAGTGAAGTCATCAGATTCACATCACATAGTGTAAATGCAAGTTCTACGGTGTCATCTTAAATGATAATCACGTGTAGTTGGATTCAAAAAGAATATGATTTATCTCTTTAATTAAATTATTTAAAAAAGATGATGACATAGAAATCAAATGTCATAAACTTTCTACTTTTTTATGATGTACAAAATTCTTTAGAGCATTTGTTAATGAAATACATAAACAAAAAATGGCATGTAAATTATAAAATGACTTTTTTAAATAATTTCATTTGTTTATTTATTAAATAAACTATTACAAAATAATGAATTATATAACAAATTCAACTAACTATATAAATTCAATTTATAACTAACTAATAAATAAAAATATATTATCAAACTAACTATTTATCTAATAATGTAAAACATTATTGTATAGTTTAAATATTTTAGATTAAATATATAAATTTTTAAATATCATTTTTATTTGTAACTCATTTAAAAAAAAATACTGACTCACTTATGACAAAATATAAGTAAAATTAATCATTTATATGTTTATTTATATAATTAGTTAATCAAAAAATTTATTATTAATCTCATTCAAAGTCGGTCTAAGAATAAGACCATAAAAACAATTATTTTAAGTTTAGAGAAAATATTTTTTTTAAAAAGGTTCCAAAAAAATAACTAATAAAAAAATCTTATATTTTCACATATTTAAAATTAAAATTAATAAAATTTTATCTAACTTAATATTATTTCAACAAATAATAATAATATTAATTTTACTAAAAATTCTGTTATAAGTTTTAAAATGGCTCATAATAGAATTCACCTTTGACCTCTATTTATATTGGCCCAACCTTTATTTCATTTAAAAGTCAAACCTTGTTATCTAAATTACTTTTCATCTCATTTAATTGCATAAAATAGTGGATATTAAATAGGTTGTACAGATCAAATAAAAAAAAGTTAAAAATAGTCGATTTTTACTTATGTTTTATTATAATTCTTTTTACTCAACATTTTGTTATAATTTAGACATGTCATTTTTTTTTATATTTTTTCATAAAGAGAATATATATTTTAGATATTTATTTACTGCAAATTATTGGTAATATCATTTACAAATATCAATAAGTTTGTATTTCAATTAAGCTTAAATCAATTAGTTAATTTATATATCTAACTGGTAGCTATTCTACTACCTAATATTAAGGTATTTTACCTAAAAAATATTTTATCTTTAAATTAAAATACACTTTCTTTTATATTTCTTCTGACATTCATTAATAGTTATAATCGACTGGCATTGGGCTTTGGGATTGGTGTGTGCAAGCATGGTAAGTAACTGCTCCCTTGGAAGTCAACCTGCAGACAACTCCCACCTCTAAAAGAAAACTGGTTAACCATTCTTTTGATATCTAAATGTGACTTATTTTCTTTTATTTTATTTTTTTATTATTAATTTTGATTAAAATGTCATATTTTAAAAAATAATAGAAAAATATTTTATTTTTTAGTTTGAATTGTTGATCGTAATCTAGAGATGCGATGATGTGAAACAGTTTTTTTATTCTTGCATTCCGATGATCCGACTATGCACTGCTATATATATATATATATATATATATATATATATATATATTTTGTCATTTTATTAATTATGTTAATTATTATTTAATAAATTATAAATAATTAAAATATTTAAAAATTCAACAAACTATTAATAAAATAAAATACATTAAATAATAATAATATAAATTTTAATAATAATAATAATAAAGTAAATTATATTAATTAAATTGAACAAATAAAACACATTAAATTAAAAAAAATACAAAAAATGAAAAGAAAAAAAAATACATCAAATTCATATTTATTATTATTATTATTATTATCATTAATTTTTATCTATTAGATCCAAAACAAAATTGAAGAAGTTGATATAATAATATACCAAAAGAGAATGAAGTTGTTATAATAATGTGTCAAAAGAGAAAGAAGTTGTTATAATAATGTGTCAAAACAAATAGAAGATGAAGTTATTATAATAACGTGTCAAAACAAATAAAATGTCCATTATATTTTGTCAACTTCCTTCTATTCTAACAATTTCCTCATTTGTTTTGTCGCATTATTATAGCAACTTCATTCATTTTTTTTTTATAAATAAAAGTTAATGAAAATAATAATAAAATAAAATATGTATTTTATAACTTTTATTTCTCATATTATTAATCGAGGATGGTTTTGTAAAATAATTATAATTTTTCTTTTTTATAAAATAATGACTACATTTTTTAATTTGTGAAAAATTGTCAAAGTAATACAATTTGAATTGTAGGGTGTATACTAATTACAATAAATATAAAATAAATAATAATAACTTAAGAGTAACGTAAATTATATTAATTAGAGTTATAACTGTAAAAAAAAGTAATTAAAATTATATTTAAAATAAAAAATTATAATATTTTTAAATAAATATCAATTATAAATGCAACGATTATTTTGAAAAAGAGTAATTTTTTTTTTCATTTGTAAAATTTTATTAACCATATAAATTCAATACCAATGCGTTAATTAAATATTAATTATACGGAGTTTGAAAACTAACGCTTTAAGATCAAAATAATAACCTCAAAAAAAAAATAAAATCATACTAG
The DNA here is from genome assembly GCF_000331145.2 of Cicer arietinum. NCBI lineage: Eukaryota > Viridiplantae > Streptophyta > Magnoliopsida > Fabales > Fabaceae > Cicer > Cicer arietinum. The sequence goes on from NC_021166.2 coordinate 1,879,758, forward strand.
TTAATTAGTATAGCGAAAGTAATGGTTGCTAGGGAGATAAACTTTTTTTATCAATTATATTATCTCTATTACAAACCAAACAATAGTGAAAGCAGTGGTTGGTAGGGAAATATAGGTAAAAACTAAAAGTACATGGAGATAATATTTTTTTATCAATTACTTTTATTTGTCTTGATATTCGGTATGTAAGTGTATTTGTTTTCTCTATATACACCTACTCTCTTTATTTATTTAAATAATCATTTTAGGAGAACAATATTTTATAGACACAATTAAATATGTAATATCTTAACTTAATTTTAAATAAGTATTTTATTTTTTTATTTTTTTGATTTAGTTATTTATTTAATTTTATTACAAAAAATTGAAAATATAAATAATAAAAATATGAGTTTATTTGAATATTTGAGTTATAAATTTGATGAAATTTGTATTATATTGAATATGATAATTAATTTTATGAGTTTTGTTTAAAAATTTTGATGAATTTTTGTAAAAAAAATGATAACATTATTAATATTTTAAAACATAAAAGATCAAATTATTTATTTAAAATTAAATAAATAACTAAATCGAGAGGAAAAAATATATAAATGACTAAAATATTATCTGAAATTATATTAAGGAATTGCACGATCAATTATACATATTTTATATATCTACCTATTTATGATTTCCATATTTTCCTTTTGTTGTTGTCAATTACCTCATCCCTGGTGAAAGATTGTTTCATTCCAAACAAATAATATATTATTTGATGTAAATTTGAACCAAATATATATATATATATATATATATATATATATATTGTTATAGAGGCTATATATATTTACAAATTCTCACTCCTGACATTAAATTGATTAAAGAAATATCCATAAGACTAAATTCAACTAATAAATATCAATATCGTTAGAATGTTAAATTAAATATTATATATTATATTTTTGACTTAACTTAACTAATAAATATTAATATTGTTAGAATGTTAGATTAAATACTATATATAGGGTACAAATTCAACATCCTGCAGTGTTTGCAAGCTTTTTTTATAATTTAATCTAGACAAAAAAAAAATTGACGAGTGAGTCAACAAAAAATTAATAATACATTTAAATTTTTTTTATTAATTAAAAGTATTTTATAATTTGAATAAAATAAGCTTAAAAGATATTTCTTTTGGTCCCTAACCTTTAGTCATTTAAGATTTGTAGTAGCAATATAAGAATAATAAAATTAGAAAAATAACTTTTTTAAGTCTTAATTTATTTAACAAAAGTAAAAATTACTTATATGTTATTTTAACATTTAAATATGTTTTTGTCCTTGTAAATATATCAATTTTTTATTTTAGTCATGTAATTTTTTATTTTTATTTATTTAGTCTCTATAAACTAAGAGAGGATTGTTTTTGTTTTATAAAAAAAATTAAACTGTCGTGACACATAAATCTATAAATACACACCAACACATCATCTTTAATGATATATTTAAAATTAAATTGTTTTATATTAATAATTAATAAAATTTATTTATTGATCATTTAATAATTTATGTTATTTTATAAAAAAAAAAGTTTACTTTAATACATATATATATATATATATATATATATATATATATATATATATATATATATATATATATAAATGCATATAGAAATAACAATATAAGAATAATAAATTTAGAAAAATTATTTTTTTAAATCATAATTTATTTATTACATTGATAGTGTATCGATATTTAATAAAAATGATATTTTCTCTTTTTTTTTTATGTAATTTTTTTTTGTTTTTTCTTATTAAATAACATTGAAAACAAAAAAAAAAGTAAATAAAGTACTTTCATTTCCACTATGCGAATTAATTATAAAAAGTTAAATTGGTATGGTATATTTCTTTTAGAGTGAAATATTTTGGAATTTATTTCTTAAAAAAAGGGACATAGGAGAAAAAAATCCTTCTAAATCAATCAAAGTTTTGAGACAGAAATAATAAAAAAAGTTATTGTGTCTTGCCACTTTGTAAACGAAATCTAAATATATTCTTCAGATATTGAATTATTAATAAAGGTTTGTTAAATTTTACATTAACCGTGTATCTTTCCTATTCTACTAAAAAAAATCGAAGAACATTTGGAACGGAGAGAATACTTAGCTTACAAAATAAAAAAGGAGTCTTAAATTATTATTATTACTTAATTTGCATTAGCAAGACCATTGAACTGAATATGTACACACAAAAAAAAAACATTGAATTAAGGGTGATTTTGAACAATGACAGATATATGGGTCATTATCATTCCATTATTACAACGACCTGCAAATCCACATAATTAATTAACAGATTCCTATTTATGATTTATGGTTTTATTTGTAGTTTATAATTTATTTATGTTGACTCAAATTTTATTTTATTTAAAAAAAAATTATTATAATCTCGGTTCAAAGAAACTCATTCTCCCACCTTACAGGCTGAAATGAAATCTACACCTGCTGCAATAAAACAAAAACACAACTGAGGTACACAGATTTCTCCATCAAAACTGTTTTTTTCTTTCATCGTTTTGTGTCTTTTCCCCTGCAACTCTCTCTTTTTTATTATCAACAATACAAAAAAATCCAATAGCATTAGATAGTGTCTTGTCTTCAGTATAAAAATTTCAACCTTTTTTGTGTCTTCAATCAAATCTTGTGCATATGACTGATTTTTCATAAAAAGTTGCAATCTTTTGTGTTTTTTCTCTGACCCTTCAACATGGGAAGGAGTTTTGTTCAATTTAAAGGTGACACCTTTTTGCCTCCATTTGAACAACCACCAAATAATTTTAATTTTCAGCCAAACCCAAATTCACCATTTTCACCCATTATCACCTCAACTTCTAATCTTCGATCTGATAATTTCAGTTTAAATGATAACACCTTAAAGGTTAGTCCAAGTATACTTTTAATCATTATCATTTTGGCCATTGTTTTCTTCATTTCTGGTTTACTTCACCTACTAGTTAGATTCCTTTGGAGACCTCAAAGTAGAGACCATGATGATTTGGATGATGTTACTGCACTTCAAGGTCAATTGCAACAGCTTTTTCACCTTCATGATTCTGGTGTTGACCAATCTTTCATTGATACATTGCCTGTTTTCCTTTACAAAGCTATTATAGGATTGAAAAACCCTTTTGATTGTGCTGTTTGTTTGTGTGAATTTGAACTTGAAGATAAGCTTAGGTTGTTGCCAAAATGTAGTCATGCTTTTCACATGGAGTGTATTGATACATGGTTATTGTCTCACTCTACTTGTCCTCTTTGTAGAGCTAATTTGCTTCATGATTTTTCACCAAACAATAATTGTTCATCCATTGTTCTTCTTTTGGAATCTGGTAGTGATAGTTCTAGAGAGGTTGTTTCAGAAAGAGAGGCTAATAATGCAGGTAGTAGTGATGTTGGCATTGGAAGGACTAGTTCTGTTATGACAACAAATTCTCATCTTGGTTGCTGTGGTGACTGCGAAATCGGAGGCGATTTGGTTCCGAATATTGAAAATGCAAACATTCCTGACCCAATTGTTGGAGTTGAAGGAGATGCTGTGGATAAAGTTGTCACTGTTAAGCTTGGAAAGTTTAGGAATGTTGATGGTGTTGGTGATGGAGAAGGAAGTAGCAATAACAATATGGATGATAGAAGGTGTTTTTCAATGGGGTCATTTGCTTATATTATGGATGAAGCTTCTTCATTGCAGGTACCAATTAGGACTCCAATGAAGAAACAAATGATTAAGAAGAAGAATGTTTTGCCTTTGATTCCAGGTCATAAGCCAGCAATGTCAGAATATGACAGTGAATCAAGAAGAGATTTCAAATTTGCAAGCTTTGATTCAAATAGAGTTGATGATGTTGTTGTTGTTAATGCTGAAATTGGAGGTGCTATTGGAAGGAGCCAAAAAGAGAGTTTTTCTGTATCAAAGATTTGGCTTAGAGGGAAAAAGGATAAGTCAAATGTTGGGTCTTTGGTTGATTCATCTAGAAGGGCTGTTTCATTTAGGTTTCCATTACAAAGGAATGTTGGTAGTTCTACAAATGATTTGAAGAGAAAGAATGGAAGATTTGATACAAGGAGTAATGTTTCTGAGATGGAATTTGGTAAATGGGAAAATGGAGGAGGAAGTGAATTTGGCTATGATGAAGAAAATCGAAGTTGCTATAGTATGGATTCACAAGCTAGAGCACCATCTTTTGCTAAAAGGACTTTGCTTTGGCTAACAGGAAAACAGAACAAGGTTGTTCACTCATCCAATACTTCTTCCACCCTCTAGTTTCTTATCTCTTATTTTTTTTGAGCCATTTTTCTTTAATATTATTACAATTACATAGATTTATATGTGTAGATTTATAATGGTGGAAAGGTGGAGGAGGAATGGGAAAAAAGTTGTGGGATTTGAATGGATTACTTTTCAGTTTTTGCATGAATTTTGTTGCTGTTCCATTAAACACGAGTCTACCTCAGTGAAGGTGAAAATAATGTAGGAGATTCTTTTGTTCACCTTCTATTTGATTCACCTGTTCAATGGCAACATAAAACTTTTAATTAACATTTAGATTTCATTTTTCACATGTTAGTATACCAAAGTTTTATATCGTGTTCGTGTTGAAATTCTTGTTATTGTAGAGATTCAGAGTTAAATAGAAGCTATCAAATTGTGGTAAATGAGACGTCAAAAACCAAATTCAGCTACACTACAACACTGATGCTACAGTCATTGCTATTAAATAACGTATCACAGACTAATAATAATTTGTTCAAATTCTTATTCGTTGTTATAACGAAATATTGTAGCATCACTGTGTGATAACACTTTTTGCATGCAGTATTTTGCAAAATTTAGTTACTGAAGAATCCAATTTATGTTTTTCACATACTATATATAGTGGATTTAGTAAAACTATGTGTCACTATAGAACTGAAGACAGTGTGGAGTCATAAGAAGAAAATGACGCAAAGTAAAATTTTCTGAGAAAGCCATGAATGATTATGTCTTTATGGAAAAGGTAAGAAGTGAGCAGAGTCTGGGCCCTTTATTAAATGCAACATCAGGGGACCTTATTAAAAGTTTTATAATATGGTTGAAATGAAATTTGAAATTCAAATTCAAATTCAAATTTGTTAACCCAAACCAAGTGTTGAGCTGTTGATGTGGATATGCATGAATATAATTATAGATGGGAAGAAACATTGAGAAGTATGAAAAAGAAAGTAGTAGTAGTGACTTTACTAAGTATACATTGATGGCTGTTTTTAATTAAGGTCACGGGAACGGTTGGATGCACCTGTCTGCTGTTATTTCTGTACCTAACCATTTTTATTCACATTATTGAACCTGTTTGTGAAGATTCTTATGCCATGCAATGCTTATACGTGCCATTATTATTTTACCCAACTTTTACAAGTTTTGTTTTATATGGTATAAAACCTGAATTCTGCAACCAACCATTCATCTAAAAGGGGTTAGATTTTTTTCATACGATAACCCGGATTTAAATATTTAATTCAAAATATATTTGTTTCATTTTTGGAATATGATTATCTCAAATCAAATTGAGAGAACCAATAAAAAGTTAAAATAAAAAAAAAAAAACTGAATTTTGCAAACAATGTAGAAGTTGGATATTTCAATTTCATTTGCATGTCCTCAATTGTTGTTAAAGGTCAGCAACAACAAAAGCCGCAAAAAATACAGCAGTTATACTTCTATCAATATTTCTCGTAAGCAACCCTTGTATAAACATTAAATCTTTTGTTAAAATATTTTTTAATTTTAAAAATAATTTTTAATATTTATGATAATGATATTTGTTAATGAGAAGGGAAAATATTTTTTAAATGAATAATTATCTACTCTTAGAAAAAATAATAATTATCTATTTTTCTAAAAATAATTAAAATGTTAAAAAATTATTTTCTTCTGAAAATGCGTATTCATTATTATTAACTATCATTTGATCATGTGTATAACAATAATTTATTTTGAGAGTAACATCAAGATTATGTGCTTTGACACCCTTGTACTTTGAAGTGATTTTTATAAATGAGATTTAAATTTAGCACGTGTACCATCCTTTTTAACTAGCCAAAAATATTTACTACTTTTGTGCATGATTAGTGTTGAAAATAATTAGATGTATTTCTTTTGCCTCTTAATTTTATTCTTAAATTTTTTAGGCCTTATGGTTTTTGTTTTCATTATAATGGGCCTGTTAGTCTATGTTATGTAGAGGCCCATTCCACTTGTTTTCTCTTTATCTTAATTAAAGACAAAAGTTAAACTCTAAAAATGAGAGTATATATGTATATTTTATTTGAAGCTGTAAAATAAAACAGGTTTCATTGAAGTTTTAGTTCACTATTTTTAACTTTATCAATTATCTATTTTAAAAATTTAATTAATATTAAATAAATAATTAATAGTAAGTATACATGTATTCTATGTCTTAATAATTTGTTGTTGTTCTTTTATTTTAATTTATTTTTTAATTATAAAAAAATTCATATAGATTATTTCATATTATCATATTATATATTATATTATAAAAATAGTCATATCACTATTTTTAAGTTTAAAAATATAACACAGACATAAAAAATATAGAATTTTAAAATAAGAGTCAATTTTCGTTAAAGGATAAAAATAAAGGATCAAACTTACAATTAGTAAAGTCAATAATTTTTTTTCAAAATACAATAATAATAAGTTTCACTTAAACTTTGATGATATTTTATAATCAAAATAAAGTTTTGAATATTTTAGTAGTACAATCTCCTTTTCTAATTATAAGTACTTTTTGGGAAGAAAAATATTTATTTATAAATATAAATATTATTTTAACAAGTGAATTAATTATTTTTTAAAACATACTCTTTTTTACTATTAATTTGTCTTGAAATATGCCCATGAAATAAAAAAATTATTTTAAAGTAATAATACTTAAAATAAATATTTTATAATTAAAGAAAAAAATAATAGAGATTAATAAATGATAAATGTAATATAATATAAGTAAAAGTGAGAAACGAGATGATTAATTTGTTTAAAAAAGTTACAAAGAAGTGGTCATAAAAAAAAAAAAAAAAAATTGAATGGAAGCAGTTATAAAAAGAAAAACAAAAAAGAGAAAAAGGAAGCGATAAATATCAGAAGCGTGTGTTTTTGAAGAATTCGATAACACAGGGAAGGTGAAGAAGAGGATCCACAATTTGACAAAGGTCGTGTACCGTAGCGCACCTAGATTTACATCTTCTACAACTACGCCTATCCCTTCCTTTTCTCTCTCTTCTCCAAACTTCCTATTATTATTATTATTCTTCCCACCATTTTCAGCCCTTTTCCCAATCTTCAATTCAATTTCAACCACCATGCCTCCTCTTCATACCCACCCCACCGATGCCCAACCTAAACCAAACCCTAATCTCCTTTCCATCTTCCTCAAACCAATCATCATGCTCCTTCTCACCTCCCTCTTCTTCCTCTTCATTGGCTTCGCTGCTTTTCTCCTCCTCAACCTCTTCCTCCTCGCCGGTGCCCTTCACCGCCTCCGTTTCCGTCCCACCCCCACCCTCCCTCTCCCATCTCCCTCCGACGCTTTCCTCCCTCGTGAAATCAACAAACTCCCTAACTTTCGGGTCACTAAAGGATCCGGACCCGGACCCGATTCACGTTGCCCCGTTTGTTTGGACGGTTTTCGTAACGGACAGTGGTGTAGAAATCTCGCTAATTGCGGTCATGTTTTTCACCGTAGATGTGTTGACACGTGGCTTCTCAAAGTTGGCACGTGTCCTACTTGCCGTACACCCGTTCGATCAAACCCTAGACCTCAAGATTGTATTGTAGATGCACGGAGAGAAGAAGGTTCTTCACAATTTTGGAATTGCTCTGTTAATACTAATGCTTTGACCATTTTATAGCTTGTAAGTTTTAATTTTTATTTTTATTTTTAATTTCTTCAAACTTTGTAACATTAATGTTATATTTACTTACTCAATGTATATTAGTATAGCAGCCTCATGTATGAAGGGAAGTTTATTTTTCTATAGTTTCCCATTTGGGTATTGGGAAAGGGGATTGTGCTTTGTAATTTTACATCTCTTCACCCTAAGTTTCATCATTTTTACATACTTAGTCATTGATCATAGCTGAATTTTGGGCTACTCAACTTTGATTGAATTTGATTGTTGATTGCTTTTGTCGTTTAGTATCAATTACTTGGTGATTGCTATTTTGAATTACTGGACCAAGACTCTAACTTATAAAATTTGATGATTTAATTTATGTTCTTGAACTTGAAGAATGGATGCTTATAGAATTGATCTTGTCAATTGCGAATTGTGGAAAACAGTGTTCAGTTGAAATTTGCAATGCTAAAGTGATATAGTGCTGCAATAGTGGCTATTTGTCAATACTTTTGTACTAAATATCAATTTGTTCAAATTATGCTTTAATGTAGCCGAACCAACGACATCTTTATGAAGTTTGATTACTTTCAAATTAGGGGTGATCTTTTAAAATTTGTTTTTCCGTTTTTTATTTCAAACATTATTTCCTCCTTTTTAACACAACGATCTTTAACATAACAGATATTATGTTTGAAGGAAATAGAGGACAAAAACAAGTATATGAATAGCATTGTCTTTATTGAATAATAATACATTCTGTCATTGATTAATGCCTGCCAAATCGATAATGGTAGTATTTTTTGAAATTGACTTTGAATTGGTGTACACAAGTGGTGAGTTATATATCATTAATCAGTTTATAGTTGTATCTTTTGTTCACATGGACAATTTATGGCTTCATTGTACTGGATAATTTTGATGAAGTTTTAGGGTTTCTTATCTCATTGCTTATAATCTGAATAGCAGTGCAGAATAGTTACCAGGAAGATAGCGTATAATAGTGTGTAGAATACTCTCCAACTTCTGCAAGCATGAATGCAGACATTTTTTTTATTTTATATCTGGATGTAGTTTTCTATCTGTAATTTGTCAATGGAAATTAATTGTATACTATTATGTACTAGTAAATTTTAGATCCTTTACTACAGTGTTCGTGCAATGGCCTCTACAATTCTCAGATTTAAAGAGATACACCATGCAGTAGCCGCTACAATGTTAATAATGAGACAATCCAGGGTTGACCAACCACTAGCAAAAGATAACGTGTGATGTTTTGGACATGCTTACAACATTTTAAGTTAAAAATGGATCTGGATTAGCGCAAGTGATTGGGTCATGATTATGACATCCGTATCTGAATGGGGAGACCATCACGATAGATAATGTAGTTATTTCCTATTGATATTTATCATCATTGTGGCGACTATGAAAGACAAGACAAATTGGTAGTGCTTATCTAATTTTAGGAGAATTTTATGAAATGTTTAAAAATTAACATGTTTTAGTATTATTTAATAAAATTACCAATAATTAAATGATGTCATTTATGAGTTTTACCATATTTTAGACGATGTTCTTTCACACTAAACACATTAACTAAGTCCCAACCATTCAAACATTGCTTAACCATTTTGGGCATAATTTCTCATGTGTAGTTAGTGACTTACGAAAATTCAAAATCCTCATATGCAACTTTCAATTGTTATCAATGAAATGGGTTGTGAGACATATGTAATTAAAGACTTGGGGTGTCGTTGGTGAGATATACTCGACGATAATGTTGTGATAAAATATTTTACATCTTTGTTTTTTGTGTTTCTCATTGTGTTAAAATATCATGTGTTAGTGTAGTACGTGGTTGGAAGTTAAACCTTGGTTGTAAATCATTAACAAACTTATGAAAATATGGATATTCTACTTGTCAAAACAAAATTTCCATGGCTACAAACATGTTCATCAAGTCAACTCGACTTACTTCCTGGTCAAATTTGAGAAAAGGAGGGGATGAACTTACAACTTCCCTTCTTGCCATCTTTACATCTTGTCAAATGAGCTTGTGTTGCACTTGTTTCACAGTTGCACTGGATCATGCGGCCACAATAACTGTATTTTGCTGACCATTTTTTTACCTTGTTGTGGGGGTAAAATGATTCCATGTTTTCGACCTATTTTTACGCTTAGGCAACAACATAATAATGTTTGAGACTGTAGGAGGAGGAATATAATCAAAACTCTCCTCCATCTCAAACTCTATAATGTTATCATGATCATCCATGTTGATGTTCTACTAAAAATATTGACAAGAGATGTATGACAAAAGTTATTTCAAAACACTAGAAAAAGTAAAGTATATTAAATGTGTAGGAAATAATACAACTCACTCATAGAAAAATATCTACCGTTGAGTTGTTGAATACTAAGCTATATTTAGATCTCAAATCTTAATTAAAGTACACTTTTCTATGTACATTAATTTATGATAATAACAAGTTTGTATAATAAAAAGAAAAGAAATAATAAAGAACACGAGAATCAGACCATTGCATTCCAAATAGGTGATTGTTGTATATATATTAATTAATCAATATCGTTGTAGCTATTTGTCCATGTATATTACCAACTAGTCCAAAATTCAAACATTTCCATCTTCTCAACCAATCATTACAATTGTCTGTAAATAAAAATATGGTCTACACTACTGTCAACTCCTATTTTATCCAGTCTGATGTCATGTTACCAAATATCAGTTTGACTACGATAAAATTCACCCAATTAAGAACTTCTATTTTAACTGAGCCATAGAATGTTTATGTACATTGAAACTTATCTAGTGTTGCATTCCAATGTAATACAAATTCCTTCCCTAAGAACATAATATGACTATTATTGCTCTTTCGTTTTTATTTTATTTTGTCAAATTGATTCAACAAACACGTTTCTTTACCAAGAAGTTCAAAAGCTTCTATACTATAAAAGAGCATGAATTCAAAAGCATATATACTATAAAAGGCCAAACAATACAACTAATACCCAAGTTACTTCAACATAATCATATTTACATTAAAATCATCACCAATTTTCCTCAAAATGCAACACCGATTTACTACATGTGATTTGAAGAGGAGTGAAACTAATCCATGCAAAATAATAGTTTTCTTACCTTCAAGAGTTGAAGAGGAGAGAAGTCAATATAATCTCAGATAACACAAAATCTTTAACCAAATCAATTTGCAAATTGAAAATGCTCAATAAATTGAATACACAAAAGGTGTTGAAAATTATAATAAAATGAAAACCCTAAATCACTTTCACTGAAGATGAAGATCACCAAAGTGGAGAATGAGTGATGAATGAAACTTTGTTAGATATGCAATTCTCAAAAATTAAATGAACAAGAATGACGATAAAAACAAAAGTAGCGTGCGACACCAACAGTTTTCAGTTGGAAAAAACTGAACCAAATTAGGTTTTAGTTTAAAAAATCGAACCAAACTGTTCTATAATATAGATCATATAGTTATTTACTCTATCCATCTAACATATAAAATAGAATTGGTTGCTATAACTCTTCTTCAAGTAGTTCTATTTGTAATGGTCTTGTTTGAGATTCAAGTGATATATTCATCAAAATGTTCTACATTAGAGTTGGTTCCTGCTATATCCTTCAAGCAAAACTCTAGGTTTTAAGATTTGGTATTTGTTTTTTGATACATTGAAATGCAAATAAGAATAGTACAACATATTCATCGTGACTTGTAATATTTTTCATCTATATTTTGATATTAAAATTAATTACAAAGGGAAAAAAAGGTCAATGATATACACATAAATTTCAAAAGTGAATGAAAGATAATCAAACTAAAATCTTAATCATAACAACCAAATTAATTTATGTCACATATGACCAATGGTCTAGATTAATATAAGTTCTACAATCTGTCATTCGATCCATATCCTAAAAAAATAATATTTGTTGGTGCTCCATAATATTAATGATAGATGGTTTTTGACATGTCCACTCAAACCCCGAGTTGACAAATCATATGTAAGACTAAGAGATTGTTGACTTTTGTGATACCATCTGTAAACCTTCTACTTAAGCGAACACAAATGACGTCACAAATGATGATGAACAAACTAAACATTGCACTCAAACAACGAAATAAATAATAAAACACGAAGAAAAAAATAAATCTATATAAAAAATCACGTATTTAAATAAAATAACTTAGATAAATAATTTCATACCAAAAAATAATCCTAAACTATTTATCTAATAAATAAATAAATAAAATTTATATTTTTTCTTATAAATTAGAGACAGTGTGGCTACATAAAATAATAATTTCTTTTTTTGTTTTGTTGAAAATTTTAGTTATTTTTAGATTAGATTCAAATGTGGTCGCTATTATAATTTAATGATAATTGTTTATAAATGGTAGTGGCCATAGGAATTGTCTTCTCCAACTTTTAAATTGGAAAACTTATTTTATATTTATTTTTTTAAAATGAAATCAATTTAAACAAATGAATCATATATGCAATTTTTATTGGACTAAAGAGAGGTTCAATTAAATATATAAATATAATTTTTATCTTTTTATATTTAAAAAAAATTAATTAATAATTTAAAAATGTAAAATTTCTGTAAATAAAAGATGAAATATTTATAATTAAAATAATTACTATATCAGAATTACAATTACTGAAATTGAAAGAGAAAGAGGTAAATGTTTTTTATGTAAATGAAAAATATAAAATTAGAAACTATAATAATATTTTGAACGGAGCGTGACAAAATAGGAAACAAAAACTGAAATAGACAACATAACTAAAAAAAATAAAAAAAATCTGAAATCGTATTTTTTAATAATATTATTGGCAGCCCACTAGGGCGGTAGGGTGTGTGACCTTGATGAAGAAGAAGATGAAAAACTAAGCATGATCATGATCATGATCCGCCAATAATAGAAAGAGTGAGAATGTGCGAAGCAGGTGTTGGTGATGCTACTTTATGCCGATTCTTCACCCCATTCAAAATTATCTTCCACTCACTCAAAATCTTAGCCTCCAACAAACTCCTTTTCACAACAATCATGTCTCTCACAACCCTCCCTCTTTCCACTCTCCAAATCTACCAACCCATCTTCACCCAACCACTCACCTCCCAAATCCGCCACCTCGAAGCCCTAGCACACTTAGCTTCAACCCATTTCGAAGCTCGTCACGTTTGGCACGAATCTCGAGACAACGCTATTTCCCTCATTCGCATTAAAGCACTTTT
>NC_021166.2:1893086-1929866 GCF_000331145.2 Cicer arietinum
TTTCCCTTCTTACATCCTCTCCCTAATCACCACCCTCTCCGCCGTCCACTCCTCCCTCCTCGCCTCCCACGGCATCGCCCCCACACTCCACTCCGCCGCCGCGTCTTTTAAACCTAACTGGATGCGCCTCTTCGTAACCTCCATCTTCGTCTACGCTATTCTCTTCGCTTTTTCCTCTTTGCCCCTCTTCCTCAACGCACTCACCGGCTCGCGGATCCTCGTTCTCGTATTCGTTTCGGGTCTCGAGGTTTACTTGATGGCGGTGTTGAGCATAAGCTTGGTGGTTTCCGTCGCTGAAGAGAGATTCGGGTGGGAGGCTATTCAAGTTGGATCCGGGTTGATGGAGGGAAACCGGGTTTGCGGGTGGGTACTTTCGGGTTTATTCGTGTGGATTTCGAGTTTGATTAGGTCTAGGATAGAGAAATTGATGGACGGTCAAGATTCGTTGATAGGTTTTGAAGATAAAGTGGTTGTGATAGTTTGTTATGGATTTGTGGTGATGTGGAGTTGTGTGATAATGACTGTTTTCTATTGCGAGTGTAGAAAAAGGCATCCAATTAAGGAAACGCACCAATTAGATGATGATGATGATGATCGAGAAAATCAACTTTCTGAATTGTAGCAATGTACTGTATTTTTTGTTTTGCTATGTTTATCTTTATTTTTTGTTGTTCAAGTTGTAGATTTAATTTGAAGTTGATTCTCAGCAGCTTCCTGGTTGTTGTTTTTTTGTCACACTAATTACTGTAACAAAAAAGGAAGTGAGAATTTGGGATAGACAGCCCATTAACCTTAATCTTTGTAAATTGTTGTCGAGCCTAGAGACGCTTGCTTGCTTGTTAAGGCAGATAATGTTTGTAACAAAGTTGTCACACCAAAACATAAAGCGTACTTGATGTAGTGTAGACATCGTATCGCATAAGGTAAGTTGAGTAGTGAACTTTTTGGTGGACATGTATCATTTTGAGGCTAAATGTATCATTCTCCAAAAATAAAATTTTTTACTTACATTCGTCTTCGTTTAATTTAATTTCAGTTAATGTTTTAGTCGTTTATTTTTTTTTCGAGTTGATTCTTTATTTTAATTTTAAATAATTTGATATTTTATGTTTTCAAATATATAAATATATTCATATTTTCATCTCCAACAACATCAAATAAAGAATGAAAATATGAGTTTATTACAAGATTTAAATTATGAATTTGATTAAATTTGTATTTTATTGAAGATGATAATAAATTTTGTGGGTTTTATTTGATAATTTTGATAATTTTTTTGAATTTTTATAAAAAGAAGGACAACATTGTTGACATTTTAAAACATAAAATATTAAATTATCACTTAAAATTAAAATAAAGGACCGAGAAAAAAAATATAAATGACTAAAACGTTACCTGAAATTAAGTTAAGGGACCGCATATGTAATTTAGCTTTTTTTCTCACTTTTTTGTAAAATTAACCAATTAATTACTTATATTTTAGTGATTAAGAAATTATTTTAAATGGTTAGTAAAATATTCATGTATTTTAGTTATTTTATAAATTATAAATATGTGGTTAATAAAATATTTTAAGTAACTAAAAAAATATCTATATACTTCTAACATTTTATAATCATATTAAATAAATAATAAATAATTTGTATTTTAGTGATTAATAAAATTTTATAATTTTTGATAAAATAAACTCATTTATGTTAGAAAAACGTAGCTCTATAATTTTAAATTATTTTTTTGATAAAATAGTGTATGAAAAATAATCGTTTGTATTCGAATTTCTGTTTAAATAATATTATTGATTAAAAACAATGAGCAGTCGAAAGGCTAAATTCACTTCAAAAATTACTGGAATGCAAAGTCATACATGTTTACATATTATAGAATTTTTTTGTACATATTATAGAGTATTGTTGTGTTAAAACGTTGACGTTGCTCTGCCAAAAAATATATAATGAAAAAGAAAAGCTTCTTTTCAAATAATAAGAATTAGGACTTTTACCTAATCTGAAATATGTTTGTCAAAAAAAAAAAAAAAAACCTAATCCTACAACATTTGCAAAATGATTTTTTCTAAATCAAAATTTTTCGATTCCACAGTTATTATATTTACTGTACTTTTGATTTCAACTTACTTTTTCTTAGTGTAATTATTATATTTTTAAAAAATACGACATTAAAATGGAAGTGAGGTTATATTGATCTGTATTATGATATATTAAAAGTTTTTAAATTTTAATTTAAATGATAAATATTAATATTGTTACGTTTTGTCTGAAATTTGAATTTGAAATCTCACATTTATGTGTATTAATTATAATTAAATTTATCATCTTTTTAAGATAACATAAATAATAAATTAAAAAATTAAAAAAAAATTTATAAAAAAACAAAGTTGTGAATTTTAAAAAATAAATAAGTATTTTTGTAGTTTATTTTTTAATTTTTAGAAAATATTTTTGTTATTTATTGATGTATTATTTTAATGTTGGATAAGGTTGATAAGTATAATTTCACATGTATTTCGTCAAGTTAATATGTTTGACATAACATAGCATTAAAAACAAGTCATATAATTAAATTTGGAGCAGAAAATCCAAATTGTAGTCTAAAACTACAACATGATAAAAAGCTTAGAAAAAAAAACTTATTTTCATAAACATGACAAAAGATATAAGATAAAAAGTGTAATTAAACTTAATAAATAAAAAGTTGCAATTAAACCATGTTAAAAATTTGTTGGAAAAAAAAAAACTACGTTAAAATTTAAAACTAGTAGTAGTCTTTTTAAAAAAGTAAAATAAAAGAGTATATTAATTTAGTTGGGAAATGAAAAAAGAAGGCAGAAAAGAAATTGGGAAAGGATAAAGCGAAGAAGCTCTGGGAATGACTTCAACCATTCTTCCATTAACCAACGTTCAATTCGCTTCCTTTCATTCTCACCACTCTTTTCCAACCATCGCCAAGTAAGTTCACCTCATCTACATTAAATCCTTTTATTGCACATAAAATTATATCCTTTTATTGCACATGTTTTGCTTCTTATTACTTATTGTTATTATTCTTTTGTATAATAGGACCATTGTATTTCTCTATCTACCACTTTTTAAGGCAAGCAGAAAATCAAAATATTTGCAAGTTTTAGGAATTAGGTTTTACTAATTCTCGAATGCAACACAAAATGATTTTTGCAGGTTTCACAACAAAAATCATGTTTTAAACTATATGAATTCTTGTATCTGTTTAGGCATCCAATTTTTTTGTGAAGGGCTTGGAGAGTTTTAGCAGCTTAAATAAAATTACGAGTGAGTTGCTTTAGGAATTTCAATGTCTTGTTCTTCTTTTATATTATCATCATTTAAGTAACAAATGACATTGCTTTGACCTAGGCCCTTTGAATTTTGAGCTCATTAAATTGCTTATAGCATAAGGGCTTATCTTGTAAGTGCTTATGTATAAGCTATTTTATAACAAAACAAAAGATAAAATAAAGTCAAATTGTTTTTGTATTAGAGATTATGGAAATAAGTTGAACATAATTTATTGACATGTCATAAGTTTTTCAATAAGCCCTCATAAACAAACTTGTAAGTGTTTATGCTAGTAGATAAACACAAATAAGTCAATTCAATTATAATCTTGATATGTTGGATTTTATCTGCTTCAAGAAGAATCAACACGGCAAACTTGCAGGGTGTGGACATTATTTTGTTATTTCTAATTAATGAGATTAACCTCCTTGTTTTAGGTGGGGATGGAGAAGAGAGCAAGATGCAAACATGGCTTCAAATAGAACCCAGAGTCAAGCATTTCGAGTCCTTGCTAATCCCAATGTATGCATCAGCTGAACAATTCCTAGTATGTGTGTGTTGTTTGTTGAAATAAACTGAGCTTGTGATTTTTATTTTTTTTTAAACTATTTATCTATGATCTCAAATGGTTTTCACTTGTGTTGTTTTTTTACATTTCGTATACATTCTAGTTTCTACATCCTATGATCTATATTATGGTTTATAGAATCAACATGTCTCCTCTCCACATGTTCTAGCCACCTAAACTGAGTTTCCACCATATTTTCTACAAAAAGTGCTACCCCAACTCTCTCTCAAATGTTGTCATTTCTAATCCTATATCGTCTAACTTTTCACACATCCAACACAACATTCTCATCTTTGTTACAATTATTTTATCCCTTGTTGGTTATTTACCGCCCAACACTTTGTTACATACAATATTTCCGGTTTTACAACCGTGATAAAAAATTTCCTTTAGCTTGAGCAGTACTTTTTTATCACATAAAACATTTGAGACCCTCATCCATTTCAACTACCCAACATGAACTCGATGGATTGCATCTCCTTCTATTTCTCCATCATTTTGTGCTTTGGACCCAAGATATTTAAACCGTGCAACTTGTGGTATGGTATGATCTCCAACTTTCATCTCTAAGCTAGAAATATTTCGCTTTTTGCTAAACTTGCATTCCGTTTCCATATACTCTATCTTCTTTCTACTCAGGCGAAGCCATATGTTTCTATGACTTTTCTCCAAGTCTTTAACATCCCATTTAATCTGTCCCTTGACTTTCCAAGTCAGACTAAATCATCCGTAGAAAGCATGCATCTAGGTGCTGAGACTTGGATGTGTTCTGTAAGTATGTTCAGAACTAATGTAAAAAGATAAGAACTAATGTAAAAAGATAAGGGCTATTGTTATGAGATTTAGTAAAATTAATTATCATTATTAGTTGCATTCTAATATTTGAAACGCAGCTTTGTTGCTTCCTTCTGCCTTTCTCTGAAACAATATTTTTAAAATTTAAACATTAGCCTCAACCATTCATTCTTGAAATCACTCCATTGTCTGAACTAGCAAACTTGCTATACATTAGTTATGATTGTATTCCAGTTTGCCTATCTGTTTTTATTTATTTATTTATTGTAATAAACTTATTGTTATAAGTTATAACCTTTTCTTGTGAAACCATACTTCTTTTGGATATTATACTTATATGTAAATAAATCAAAATCAAATACATGTTTTCTTGGGTAAAGTATTCCTTCATGCCCCTTTTGATGTAAAATTACCCCTTCTCTATTTGACACGTTCTTTTTATTCATGTTTTAATGAGATATTCTTCTTTTATATCAATAATTATATTATACAGGTATCTTCAGGAAAGGATGGTTCAAATAAGGATGTGATGATGGTTGATCCTGTGGAAGCCAAGCGATTGGCTGCCAAACAAATGGAAAGAATTAAAGCAAAAGAAAAACTCAAGGTGAAGAAGATATCTTAAGTTCGAGTTTGAATCACATAATTCGGTTTATTGTCATTTATTGCAGTAGTATAAGAAGTTAAAGTTGTTTTTCATACCTGTTTGTCAGTCAAGACATAAGGAAATTGAGTAGTATAACTTTAATGTAACCCTGTACCTCAGTTTACTGTTAAATTAACCAACTCAATGTTGTGATTGTAGAGAAGACGCCAAATTGAGGCAATTAATGGAGCTTGGGCAATGATTGGTCTCACGGCCGGCCTAGTTATTGAAGCTCAAACTGGAAAAAGCATTATGACTCAGGTGAACTTTGGAAATACTTTTCTTTATATGTACTTATATTGGGATCATTCATTACATGAACTTAGGTAAAGTCATTCAGCATCATGTTGGCATTATTGCATGCACTCACCAAACACTAAACATATTTTACAAGAAATATCTGATGCATTGATTACTTTTGTAACTTCCATTTGGTTGAACAATTCCTGTTTAATGTTTTGATATGCAAACATCTACTTCATTCTCTCAGCTGCAAGACTACTTTGGAGCGATTTTTCACTTATTTGTGAAGTAGACAGTCCAAAAAGTGCATGGATACACATACTAAGAAATGCAGATTCTTTCTCACATTCTTTGTGAATACATCTGTTAAAGGTTTACTGATAAGGTTTTTTACTTCGCACAGTTAACCATACAATTTTCACTGCTCAATTTTCCTTGTTACCTGTTAATGCAACATATGTAACATGATTTTTCAGAAGAATTGTGCTGCTAGACAATTATTGTTGCTCGATATGGATGTTTACCCCCTCCCCTCTTTGTTTTTCCCTTATGCTGACATTTATTGTTGAATTCTTAACACATTTTTCCCTCTCAGTTTCAATATGAAAGTGTTTTAGAAATGTTTAAAAATAAATAAAAAATCAATCTGATTGGTACTTTGTATTTTTCAAGACACGATAAAGATTTTTTCAACTTATCCTCAAATTAATATTGTGTAAATTACTCTCAACTTATTATACGTCAATTTCAATATGCATTTTATAACAATATTTAACACCAAATGACTACTGGAGAAAAATTTGTAACTCATTTTTTCTTTTTTTTCTTAATATGTGTGAAATTATCTTTATTGACATACATTTTAAAATAGATGTAGTATAAAATCTGTAGATTGGTATCCGGAAGAGATTTATTCTTATGCTCTGCCAGATATAGGTTGTAGAAGATTTATATAGAAAGAATTCACAGAATGCTAATTGAATCTTCCAGAAATAGTTAAGTTTAACTAACTTCCAACTGAAAGTAACAAAATACAACTACTGCTATCAATGTCTGTATGGGTGGTGTCTAGGGTGAACCACCCACTAAGTGGTTCATCATGGACCACAAATTAGAACCGTTGGATTGTGTTAGTTTATCAAAGTTTATGATGAACCTTTTCACACCAAATAATATCTTCTTCCTCTCTCTTCTCTCACTCCCCCATTTCTTTGCAAACCCAATAAGTATTGGGTATCATGGATTCATGGTTTTCTTCCATTCTAAAGTTCTTAAGATAATGAACAGTAATTAAACATTAAAGTGGTTCGATTTGGAAATGTGTTTAGTAAAAAAATAAAGTGGTTCGATTTGGTTGTTTGAAAAGGTTTGAGTTATCATAGTGAATGAGATTGGTTATGAAGATGTAATGAATTTCTGAGAACATTGTTTTCTTTGATCGATCTATCCTGTTTTGTCTCTTCATTTGTTCAAATCCTAAATAAATAAATAAATAAAAGCCTCTTCTCTTCAATTCAATCCTTGGTATATATTGAAATTTAATGTTGTTGTTGATCACTAATTTTTTAGTCAAAAGAAAATAGAAGGATGTTTAATGGAGGAAAAATGCAACGGGAGAGATGGAGATGATTGTTGTACAAGACTAGT
This sequence comes from Cicer arietinum, assembly GCF_000331145.2. NCBI lineage: Eukaryota > Viridiplantae > Streptophyta > Magnoliopsida > Fabales > Fabaceae > Cicer > Cicer arietinum. Next base: position 1,900,294 of record NC_021166.2, read on the forward strand.
TGCAGTTATGTTTTTCAACTTGCAAGGATGGGATGGGATGGGATGAAGCCACTCACAATGAGAGAGAAAAAAGGGAGGTTTGATTTGGTGTGGTATTGGCTACTGAATACATGTGAGTTTGTTTAATCCAAGAGTTTTAAATCATGGTCCATCGGTGAGGGACTTGTTGGAGTCCTCACCTTAGAAGCCATCGTCTCTGTGACTCTAAAAAACTAATGTTATATATAATTTTGAAGTAAGTTTATGTATATTTTACGTTGGTAGGTAGGATCCCTATTACCTAGCACTATAGATTTGTACGTCGTAGGCTCTTTTTGGGAGTTAAGAGCGGGAAATAATAAGGCTTTGGAGGAGGAAAGAAGAGGGAAATAGATAAATATTGATTAATATATTTAGTTTTGGAGTATTATAAAAAAGACAGAAACCATTTAAAATCTCTAAATTTGTGATTTATTTTAAGATTATTGTTATGGGTTGAACTCACTTTTACCTAGGTCAGGCCCAATAAGAATTCGACCAAGCGATGTTACATAACCTTCTCGAAACTAAGGTAAAACGCCTACTTTGATGGAATCCAAAGTGATGGTCTACCCTAGATCACATGAACCTCCAATTACAACCACTAGATGATAATGATAAGATTCAGTGATGAAATGTAAAAGTTCATCTGAAATGTATCCATTTGAGTCACTTCATGGTAATTTTGTCATGATCATAGCCACTAAATGGCGATCACATGTTGACAGGAAAATAAACATGTGTCGATCATTAGAGGACAATCCAAGGATCACTAATCGACCTCTGATGATCATCACAAGAACACTAGAAATCCTAGAAGGAGTCACTATATAATTCGGACCCTCGATATCATAAAGGTACACAAATTTTAACCTAAATATCCCTCATACTCTGACATATTTTTACTTGATCGTCGGAGTGTATGCAAGTAGTCCTCCCTAGACAAGAAACTAATGGAAAAAGTCCGTCGTTTTGATCTCTTCTCATACACTAACATACTCAATGTCAAACTATTATATTCAGCCTCCTCGGTACTAAATAAGTACAGTAATTAGTAATTCTTTTTTGTACAATTGTAGGATTGAATTTCTACAAACTAATGTTATGAAATAAAGTATGCACCCTCAATATGAGTAAGATTTACACAATAAAAAAGTCATTAATTTTGCAGCCCTTCTAAACAATTTATATCGTCTGAAAGTGCATTTAAAGATTGATGGAGGTTTTTAGTAGCAAGGTGAAAAGTAGCTTCCTTAACATTGTCCTATTGGATTGTAGAATGCATATGTTATTTTGGCCCAAATTTTGAGAAACTACATTTTAATATTGGACCAAGATGAACGTACCCAAAAAAGAAAACATAGCATAGGGGAAGAAAAGAGTATATCGATTATAAACGATTGACAGATGTTAAATATTAAAAAAAGTGTTGTCTCTTTCATATAAAGTCCGCGTCTTTGGATTAGAAGGTAATGTTATCAAAATAATCTGAGTCACGAACTAATAGTAAACCGTGATTTCGGTATAAATATATTTTTAATATTCTTTTGTTATTAATTTTATAGATAAAATTGATTAATAAAAAACATATTTAAAAATCAATTTATCTAATTAATGATATATTTGATAATTAAAATAACTAATAAAAAATATTTATATGTTTTTTATTTTAATTTTTGTTTGGCCTAATGCAATGTGTATACACATTCAAAAACTAAAACATAGTTTATTTCATAAAACTACTAGTATAGTATAAACATGTTGGAAATAACGAGGAAAAGGCACCTCCAAAGTCATGGAAAGTAGCTGGTGTGTGCTCTAGAAAGTTTCACCGAAAACAAGGATAGACGAGGTTTCGATGCGGTATCTTTACTACTATTCCATCTTAAAATATATAAAAAATAAAAAATAAAAAAATAAAAACTAGTTAAATTAAATATTTAATTTTAAATTTTATCTAAATAAATTTAGATTAAATATATGCATTTTCTTTTTTATATTTTAAAATGGATGAAGTATCCATCGATCGATGCTTGCAAAGTAGTCTAATGAGAATCAACCTTATCCATAGTGGGTAAGCTCAAAATGAGCTAATTTATATCTGCTTTGATTCAACTTATTAATAGTAGTTACAAAATGAGACAGGTTCACTTGTTCAAACAAATGTCCAGGTGAGGTCACCATCTATTTAGGAAAGAGGAGGGATAATAAATACTCATTTGGTTTCTTTTTAAAGTGTTGATTTTTTTAGAATTTTTTTGTTTGTGTTTTTAAAAATTATCTTTAGATATACACTGTAAAAAGATAAATAAATAAATAAATAAATGAAATAAGACAAGTAATAACTATAAATTATAACAACCATGTTGCAACAACTCTGAATATTTTTAAGATAATACTATGATATTATCTTCTGTGTGAGTTTTATCATCGACTTTCAAACGACTTCAAGAGAGAGAAAAAAAAACTATCATGTAGTATTTGTAAAGAAAAAATGGATAAAAAAATAAATCATAGTACCATATATATTAATGGAAAGAGTCCTTATCCTAACAATAAATCGGTATCCTTTGACTTGGACATCGTCCCTGAATTTAGGGGATGCTTTCTAAATAAATGGTTAATTAGTGGCTTCTTTTCTAGGCCTTGAATCAAATTTGGTAAAATGTTTTATAAGTTTTATTGGTCCAAGTGGATAAGTGGAATAGAATAAACTTAGGCTTCTTATTTGATTCTAAATATATAATTGTTCTTTAAGTAGAATTTTAGTAACACCTTATCTACTACGTGACGTGATTAGGATACAAATAGCGTTCTTATCTAAGAAATAATTTACTTAAGTTATTTTGCTATAAACTTAGGTTTTTTTAACACTTAGCTCGTAATTGGTTTCCTCTATTCTCTCAAGCTACCACTCCTAGTTAGTACTAGTTGATCCAACTCATATTACCTTAATCTTGAAACTTAGTTTACAGTGTATAAATTTGTATGATCAAAATAAAATTGTATAGTAATGATCAAGATATCACAAGTTTATAATATTTTTAGATATGTAAGTTTATATAGTGTTCAATCATATAATGTAAAGTATTTTATATCTTTCTTTTACTCTCTCATTTTTATGTAATTTAAATATTAATTAAAAATATATTTTTATTATTATTTTATATTTATCTATTAAATCAACAACTAATTTTATTAAACACCTGCAATTCAATCTATTAACATCAACTAACTTATTAATTATTTATTATCTATCCAAAGTGATATTCTTATTCTTTTATTATTAACGAGAGCATGAGAATAGATAACAACAAGTTTCCCAACATAAAACACCTATGGTTGTGACTCACATTTTGGTTGTACTTTTCCCAAGTTTTTTATTATTTACAAATTTGTAGCGATTATCTTTGTGAAAAGAAATAATAATAATATTCACATTGGATTAATATTAATTAACTATTAATAATTAATTTTTATAGTCATTTAAGATTTTGAATTGAATGTAATTTATTTTTATAAAATTGACTTTAATATGAATGATATATTTTCTTATAAAAAATGTAGATTTTATATTGTTTCAACGTGATACTTGTATTTTATCCAAAAATTAACATGAAATTTGTATTTTTTCTAATAAAAAACAAATTAACAAGTTAGTTTTCTCTTGACAAACAACACCAATATATTACTTTTGTCCCCTAATTATAAACACTCATTGACAAAAAAATAGTTCCTTAATATAAGTCTCTTTTTAATTGACTAAAGGCTTTATTTATTTTTTCAAACATACTCTAATTAATATTATTATTTTATCTTGAAATATAAAAATTATTCATTAATAATATTTTAATAATTTTTATATATAAATAAACACATTAATTATATATTTTTAATAAAATTGAAATTTGCTATAAAGATTTATAGTTAGGTAGGGAGTATTACAAGAAGAAGCAGCTTCCTAGGAAAGAGGCATTGCTGAATCAAAAGCAACAAGGATAAGGCTAGAGATAATGAAGACCAAAAACATGGAAAGTTGTTGCAAGAAAAAGACCCGTTCCTAGTTCCTCAACCAATCCTTACATCTCCAAAACGTGTTCTTTTTAGTTTTCTCAACCCCATTCCCTATGCTGGACCCACCTCTCTATATTGTGGCTAATTGGTTTCCAACAAATTTATTCTTCTTCCAAATTCCAACCTCTTATAATTTTTCTAATTAAACAATGGAAAATGTGGGGCCAGTGCTTCTATCTTTATCCAGTCTCTTATTAAATCTTAGTGGGCCCCACATACCTTTTCGACCATCTAATCTTTTTCTTTTCTCATATGAATTTAATTTAATTTTGTTGAAATTGACAACTTGTATGGACCAATGTTATGAATCCAACTCACATTATCACGTGACCTCACGTCTTACTAGTAAATATGTTAGATATGATTGACCCCAAAAAAAAATGTTTGGATGTAAACATTAACCAAACTTAGCTGGAATTGTGTAAATGATATGTATGTGTCAACGGTTTGCGTGTATATATGTGTGTTTTGGTTCCACTAATTGGGTTGAACAAGATCCAACTCATTGAAGGTAGCAATTATAGGTGTTTTAGGTACCACCCCATTTGTGTTTTGATTTAGATAATGAGATAGTGAATTGGGTAGTTAAGAATGAGCTATTTTGGGTATGGTAGGGAGGGAGAGATCCACCGATATAGCTAGCCACCTATATCCATAGTAAAGATTCATAATCATATGATTTACTTACAAATAACAAATTAGTACTAGTATAAGAGAAACTATATAATACACTCGAAGGAAAAAAATAAGAAAGACAACTCATTATTTTGACAATTCACTTAACACTCTAAAGTCAATTATAAGAAAAAGTACTTCTTTTAACTCTTATTTATTAAAAATAATAATTAAATGTGTTTAATTTTTTTGATTATTTAAAAAGGAAATACAAAATTTCCTCTAATTATAATGATTATAATATATGAATTAATTTAAAGATATTTTTGAAAAACTAACAATTGAATATATGCATAGATTTGTTGACATTTCCTTAATGAGTCTAAATATTTAAGCACTTATTGTACTTTTAACTGAGTAAGAAGATATTACAGGAGTAAAAAAAAAAAAGAGATTACATGAACACATGCATTTGTCTAATGTTTGTGTCTCTAATGCAATGCAAGGTCTCAAAAATGTTTCAGCAGATTCGACATGAAATAAATATCTCTCTAAACCTTTTTGAAACAGTTGAGGATAAAGTTAATCTTAAAGAGGTGATGTCTACCAGCTAATTAACATTATCATGTTCATAGCTAAATTTGGTTTGTTCACGAAGTGCTTCCTAGTACTCCTTCAGTTCCTATTTACAAAATATATATATATATATATTAATAAAAGTTTATATATTTAGTCTAAATTTTGAATTAAATATATTAATTTTTGTTGATTCAATTTTTCTTATAAATAAAAATGGAAGAATATGAAATAAAGAAATTGAATTGTTTTCTTTACATTTTAATTTTTATTATTTGTAATCTCACTCTACATGTAGTTGAGTCTTTTTTTTATTAAACATCAAAAGATCACAATTTCATTAAAGAAACTCTAACAATAAAGTAAAATATTGCAAAAATATAAGGTGTAGTTTATTCAATTTACATATAATTAGGATTATAAGAAATATATTTAGCTAAATAATGGTAGTTTGGTTGGCTTAACGTCTAACATGTAAAAAAATTAAACTATTAAAATAAACATTAAAAATTAACACAATCTCCAATAATAGAATCATCATAGGTGAGATTGTTGATGAACATTCAATGTCACAATCACATTTAAAGCATATGTTTTCACAGTAAGATTCAAGATATCTTTTGCAAATTTCAAAACCTTTGGCATAGCTAATGCTTCTATTATCTATGAATTGATAATGAAATTACTTGTCAACAACTAGCAGCAACCACTACACCGTCAATATCTCTCAATGCAATATCAATATCCCCTCCCCTAATTGACTTGTTGCGTCAACATTAAACTTATAACAACTACTAAAGGAAGTGTCTGTCGAACATCAAATATAGGTAACACAGGTCCTCCATTTAGCCTCTCCAACAATATTGCACTAGCACTATTAAAATTAGCAATACATATTTATATATTTTAAATAATAATAGTCACATCAACATCAATCCACTCAAAATATTTTTTATTTGTAACATATCATATTTCATAACACAAAGTCAACATATGGACAATAATATTCTTATTTGTATTAGTAATATTTTTTCCAACCAATCCTAAAAGGGTATGTACGTGGAACTATAAAAATTAAATATCAGACCTAATGGAGGGAAGCGAATCATATCTGATTTGATTAGTGACACTCCACAAACATATGAAATTGATTTATTATGTTGCCTACAAAAAGCACGTAATTTGTCACAACTAATTTCTTTTAAAAATAGATCATTTTATTGGTATTTTTACATGTAAAACTCGCTAAACAAATGGGTGTATCTTTGAATATATATTTTTTTTTATTTTCTATAATTTTTCTATGCTTGCTAATCAATATCATGAGTTGAATTGTGAGAGGAAGATAACTCACGTCTTGTCTTTAAGAAACCATCTCAACTTTTCACGAAGAAAAAAAAAAGCAAACCATAAAGCAACTCACGCCAACTCCTCTTGTGGTCGAGAGAAAGAAAATGACAACCAGATAATTTGTTGAGTTTCAAAAGGAAGAAAAAATTTATTTATTAAGAGAATTCTAACATTGAATATCGTTATGTAAGAGATCCGAATACATTTAGAAGACCACATCTCATGATATTTTGATAAGGAAGCCATTATCCCCTTATACAAGAATTAAATATTATGTGGTAAAAAATAAAAAATTAATTATTTACATTGATTATTTAAAAAAACTAAATTTTATAATTTATTTATCTCTTCATACTATTAAATAAATTAATAAGATTCCAACTATAAAAATTTATTTTTAAAAAATTAATATTATTTTTTATGTAAATTATTCATTTAAGATATAAAAAAATAGTTGAGTGAATGTTATAAAAAAGTATATATAATTGGATAAGGTATAAAGGATTTTATTTGATAAGGTCCAAACTTTTTAAAGTAGATTTAAATAATGATGTTTGATTTGTTAGCTATCAATATCCACAAAAAGCAACGTTGAATATATAGCAAACAAAGGGACAAGGAAATTGGCATGAAAAGATAAGGAATGAAGGGAAGAATAAAGTTATACTCCTCTTGTTTGAACCAATCTCGAATATGCTTCCCTTACGTTTAAGTTGTAAATTAGAGTCCAAACATTTTCACACTATGACGTATTTTGTCTTTTTCTTTTCCTTTTGTCTTTTGTCTTTTCTTTTAATCTCATATTTCGGCATTTTCTTAAAATACATTTTAATAAAAAGAAAAAAAAAAAAAACTTAACCAACCAACCTAAAATTCCAATCTTTCACTACTTCACATTCTTATTTGCTGTGGAATACAAGACAAATTTACGTTACATCTTCGTTCAAACTTTTTAAATTATATATAAATCACTTTAATTACAATCAATAAATAATTTAAACTACTTAAATTTAAACACAACAAATAGCAATTGACTTGGTTAAGTTAAGCATTTAAAGTGTATTATTTTATACAAGGCCGGTATTGAAATTTAAGTGTGAATTGAAAAAAATAGAGTCACACATTCAAAAGTTTTTACATATTTATTAACTATCAACTTTATAAATACAAAAGTCCGACAATAAATAGTTTACACATATCAGATAACTTTCATCGTTATATAAATAGTGTCAAATTACTATGAAAAATACACAAAAATTTGATGTCATTTCCAATTTTTCTCTTCTCTCTCTTATGCTCGAAACACTTCTGAGTCACTTCTCTCATATTTTTATGCTACTTCGATATTTTTACAGTGGTCATAATATCATTGTTCTTTTGGTTTTAAAGTGATTTTTGTGTCATAGTCCTTTTGATTTATGAGTAATCTTAGTACCATACTTTTAATTTATAGGCTACTTGTTTCATTGTTTTTATTTGAGTCGCCGATCAAACTCTAAAAACAAAAATGCCTACATTAATCTGAGGTCTAATCCTAGCATTCAATAAAGTGGTCATTATGGCCATATTGGAGATATAATTCTATAACGATTTTCTACATTGCAGTAGAATTCGGATACAATTTGTAATTAGACTATTTTATCTCCTGGAGACATTGTGGTTGATTTGTTTGCACAATTTTGGACAGTCTCACATAATGTCTTAAAGAGAGCAATCTAGTTCGCGATTTAACCCAATAATATCTTCAGTGACTGAAAATCATTTTTAAAACGGTTTTTCAAAATTCAAAAAACAAAAATTTGAAGATGTTTCATTATGTCATGTCTATTGAAGATATTATTGGATCTAGCTCTATTGACAATGTTCTGAAATATGACATTCTAGTGGTTTCATAAACAATTGAACAAATAGAAAATGGTTTATATATCCATTATGCCAAATCTATGAAAATCGAATGTTGTCATTAGATGGATGGTTGATGAGGAACCGTATTTAGGAAGAGTTTTTTAATTTCAGAACAATATCTATATATTCATATTTATGAGTATTCAAAAGTCAAAACTATGCATACTTCTTCTCTAATTTGAACTTTTTCCCTCATGAAACCATCCACAGGGGGGCAGGTACACAATCTAAGCCTTAAACATCTAAAATTTAGACTTGTATTGGTATTGGGAATTTACGTTGAATTTTCTTAGAAAATATGATAGTTTCAAACAACTAATCTTTTAGCCCTTCTCATTTAACATACTTTGTTAATATGAAATAATTGCATCATATTCTTCTAAAATGAATGATAAAGTTGAAATAATAGATATAATTCTTATTGAACTAGTTGTTATTATTATACTTAACTATGTTGATGCATCTCATTGGTGGAAGAAACACTATTGATTGTCTATTAAGTTTTGAATAGAATTTCAAAATCTAAAAGTAAAATGTCTTCTTATGGAATTTTGAAGAAAAGACAACTCAACGTATTTTATATTTGAACTTAGGGGTGTCTAGTTTATGTCAGAATATCTCATCTCAAGCGAGTTAAACTCGCTAGTAGAACCTATAAATATGTATTCATTTGATATACAGGAAACAACAAAGCGTATAGATTTTATGACCCAAACTCTAAAGTAATAATATAGTCAAATGATGTTAAGACTTTTATGGAAATAGATTCTCTTCTAAATAAATAAATAATGAAAAAAAGTGAGAGATTATATTAAAGTTGTAATTCTAAAATGATATTTTATATTTCGGTAAAATACTGATACATTTGTAATTTAATTTTTTTATTATATGGATATCATGGTTTAAAAGAAATGAGTAATGTTTAAAATTCTAGAAAATTCCCAACGAAGGGGGAAAAGCAACATAATTATTTGGACACATGCGGAAAAGGATCATTCGATGCATTTCTTCCATAACTGGAATCCACTTTGTAAAACACTAATGATCTTTTCACCAATAATTAATATATATATATATACAAGTAAAAACAAGTAATACTGTTATTAGTTTAATTTGACTGTTATTAGGATTCCATTGCATATTAAGGATTCATGTTTTAATTTATATATATTATTAATATAATTTTTTTTAATATATTATTGGTCAACCATGAATGTTAGATTATTAAAGATATTTAATTTTTATTAAAATTATGTTTATGAATAGTTGTAACATACTAATTTTTTTACATCAAGATATATATATATATATATATATATATTGATCAATCCTATTTCAAATACTCCTATATAATACAGAGCAGATCATGTTGGATTTCAGGCTGCTTTATTTTAATTATTTTTCAAACTTAGCGATAACTACAAATGATGAAGGTTGTCAATATTGTCTTGCGCTTTTGAAATGGATCGAGTACTAATGTTTTGTTTTGTCATGGATAAGGCTGGAAACAAAAATTTGGACATACTATAAAAGTCTTTGTCAGCTGCCTTATCTAACAAATTCCAATAACGCATGCTAAATATTTTTCTGTTCCAAAAGACAAAAGGATAGCAAACAAGCTAGTCCAAGGGGAACACCAAGACCAAAAAGACAAAGAGGACTAATGTATACTATTATGTCCAAAAACCTCAAGATTAGTTAGGAATAATATTCTTTAGGTATTAAACCATAAGAAAAGATAAAAATATAGGTTGTTATCAAGAAAAAAAGATATGGAAAGATGGCCGGAGGGAATGCGTTATACTTTTGAATATTCTAAATCTATCAATCATCCTAATATTCAAAAAGTTTGTTTCAATTATTTATGCATACTAAAATAATTGATTATACCCACAAACTAAAATAATAATAATAAATAATAATAATAATAATAATAATAATAATAATAATAATAATTCCAAAATAAAATTTAACCAAAAATGATTGTTTAAAAGTTCTTGTATCTGGACTACATAATTAAACATATCAATTTTTTAAATACAACTTTTGTTTACTGTTATATTTTACTTCATATGAAATAAATAATTATATCTAAAATTTGGTAAGTTATCGCAAACTTTTATGAAGTTATTTTAGATAATATGTCCTCGAATGTTTTGAATTTATATTAAACATTGTTATTATAGTTATCGAATATATTAATATTACAAAATGCAATTGGAACACCTTATTGCAACGGTAAAAGTATTTGATTTTCAAATTTATCTTTTATAAGACAACTTTGTGCTTCATATCATTTGTATCAAATTACTAACAAAAGATATATTAGAATTAGACATAGATGTATTTAGGAGCATTAAATATGGCCTCGGGTAGTTTGACTTACCCCTTAAAATTCTAATAGTCTTAATTATTATTTCTTAATGTCATTTAAAATTTTTGTATGCATATTAAGAAATAAAATAATTAAGAGAAAGAAGAAAATTATTTTACAAAATTACTTATTTTAACTATTGATATATTTTTCACCATTACTAATGTAAAATATCATAATATTTTATAATTTGTGTATATAATAATTTTTAAAAAGATGTATAAAAAATTAAAATTATATTAAAAATTGTGAATAATAATTATTTAAAATAGAAATTATTTTTGTTAAAGTGATACTAACTAGAAGATGAAAGGGATATTATTTGCGTAATATTTGTCATTTTACATCCAAGATATGTTTAATGTCTAATATTAACATATATGATTGTTGAATAAAAAAACATTTAATTATATTTAATCGCTTTATTATTCTTATAAAAAAAATGTTACTATTATCTATATGTCGGTGCTGTAATATTATTAATAACTTAAAGTCTTTAGTAATAAAATATTTTACTTTATTATATTGCATTAATAAACTATAGTGATGATTGACTCACGCGTTAAGAGACTAAAATAAAGATTTAATCGAAACTTTCTGCTTATTGGAAAGAAAGCGTGATTGGCTGACCAACTCAAAGGAATCAACAAGGTGGAATTTTTTATTTCGCCATATCAGAAATAGTTGGCAGACTATACAATATGTTTCATACCATTTTGTTTGGTGGGCTATAAAGAATGTTGATTATTAAACATTGACAAATAGGATTCAATTTTTTGCAAATTTATCCCGAAAATTTTAAACTCTACATATTAATCTCTAAAATGTTCATAATTTTCAAAAAAAAGACTATCAATTGTTTTAAAATTTTGATTTAACTCAGTTTTTTAATTTTTATTTTTGTTTACATTTTTTGAAATTAATAAAGTTGATCCAACTTTATATAAACAATTTATTTTATTCAATCTAACAAAATTTATAAATGACATAAATGCAATTGAAACATTTAAATTGATTACAATTTTAATTATTTTTAAATTTTCAATCACTCCAAATATTACTAAATGAGATCATAAGTTTTTTATGAAAAGTAATTTCTTTTTAGTATAATGCAAATCCTTCGATGGAAAACACTATTAAAAATTCAAAGATTCTAAAAAATTATGTAGGAATGTATTTAGAGAAGATCTTAAAACTTATCACATCGGGTGTAAAAAAAAAAATATTAATGTATTTACTTCCACGATTCATTTTTATATATTTTGTATAATGGAAAATTTTGGTAGAATAATTAATGTGTATATTGTTTGTATAATTATTATTTAATTATTTTTATATATAAATATCTTTAATGTTAATTTTTTGTCTTTTAATATAAATTAATAGTAGTAATAAAAAATATATTTAGAAATAAACAGATTATTGTATCAACAACCAATATAAAAATAAATTTATATTTAGGAACAAATATCTTAGACTATAATGGTCGTATTTATTTTACAATTCCAAAATATTTAGTTTCAAAGATTCACATAAGAATTACTTTGTGAAACATTTTACAGAGTTAAGATTTGAATATTCATATTTTTTTAACAATCATTTTGATAGAGTCCTACAAAGTTGATGATAATTTTAGTTTTCAAAATTACGATATCGCCTTTCACTAATAATGTCAAATTTAAAAGATAATTTATAGAGTTAATGATGAAATTAATATATTTATATTATTGCGCACCAAATTGAGAGTTTCGTAAAAATTATAAGTTATCTAAATTAATATAGTCATTGACTCTATGAATTTCTAAAAAATAATACCATAGTAATATAAAATTCGATTAAAAAATAAGTAAAATTCTAAGAATAACTTTTTTAGCTAGAAAATCCCAAACTTGAGTCAGGAAAAGTGTGAATAGAAAAAACTTATAAATTTTTATCTATGTAGTGAGTCAAATCGAAAAGAACTTATAAAATTCCACTTATATAATAACTTACATTCAACAACTAAGAGTCTTCATTTTCATCTTTTTATTTGAAATTCAATTCTTTTTTATTTTTCATCCAAATCGCTCTTCCTTAATAAAATGGCTCGGAATAAACTAAGACAAAGTCATTCGTTATTTACTATCTTTTTAAAATTTTCTCAAATAATTTATTTTTAATTGAAATTTATTAAATACTATTTAATCACTTAGTTATATAGACTACTTTTACCACTATTTTATTTATTTATTTATGACATGTTTTTAATATACTTAAAATGCTAAAATAAAAATACATACGGTAGGAGTCTTAATGAGTAAAGTGCAGAGAGGAATTGATGGGTCCCAAGTTGCAGCTACAGCCTATGAGATAGAACATCATATGCCGGCCACGTGAATGGTTACCTTTTGAAGCAATAATAACTTTGTAGATAAAGTGGGGCCCATCTATGCCATGTGATCTTTTAATTGACCCCACTCACTGTGATGCATATTCCGACAGAGCGGTGCAAATCTAAACTACCTCACCCATTTTTCGGTGTTCCGTTTGGAATTCTTGCTATCAATTTCTTCAACAACAAAATATACCATTTTTCTTTTACAAAAAATTGTTCATCAGTCTCATAATTAATGTGATTTAATACTAATATATTCTGAAATTATAATAATAAAAAATAATAATTGATTTTATTAAACTATTTTAAGACAATTTAATTTTACTAAAATGATATTTATTGTAAAAAAAGAAAATAACATCTTTAATCTCTATGAATTATATTCTTTTAGATTTTTTCCATGAATGTTTTTTTCTTGATACAGTATGTATTGTAATTATAATTTTCTTCCAAATAAAACTTATCTTTTTATTTATTTTTATTTTTAACAAATAACTTAAAATCACTTGTTATTGTGACCCATTTGATATACGAAAGCTGGGATGAGAAGTGCAAATATAGGAAACGTGGATGCCAAGTTGGCAGTCAAAGTTGTCCATATGGATAAGACGACACCCACACGCCACGTTCCTTAGCCAGAGAACCATGTGGTTACTACTTACTACTTACTACTACGAATTCATCTACCTCTTCTATACCATACCATGTCATATTCTTTCACATTCATACATCATCATAATCCAACCAATACTCAAATAAAAATTTCAATAATTTAATTTAATAGTAAAAAGTATATATCCTGAGCTCAATCTCAATTAATATTATTAAAGAAGATACATATAAATATAAGTATAATAAGATAATTTTTACTTTAGTCTCAGTTATCATTTTTTTTCTTTAACTTTTTTAATTAAAAAAAGTCAACAATAAATAAGAGAGCTGCTAATAGTAACATCATTTTCAACTCACTATTTTAATAATTGTCTCTTACTTATTCAAAATTTAAATGATAAAATATAATTGAAATAAATGCATTTTGATCTCTGTTTTCGCTAGTTTATAATTTTAAATATCAGTTTTAAAATTCAAAATTGAGTCTGTTTAATATATACAAATAAGCATAAATTTATTTTTATCATTAAATTGATAATTTATATTATGTTTAATTTAATTTAATAGTAAAAGAAACTTATATATGATACAAGATTTATTTCACCTTGCACACCATTGAATTGGCTTCAAAAATAATAGTTCATGAGTTTCTAAATAAATTTTCTATATAAACTAATTTAATAATTTTTTAATATATAAAATAAATAAAAATAATATTCATTTTAATACGGAAATAAAAGATAAATAAAAGTCTCCAACCAAAAGTCTAAAAAAAGTGTAGGGTAGAAGAGTAGGGAGAAACAAAAGTCAGCTAAGGAAACTTGCGCCATCCGTGTGAACACGGAAAAGGATCTTGTTGGCAAGTGATCCTCTTTTCTTTTCCCTTTTTAACAACGCTTCGATTTAGGAAACACCTGTACAATCAACCGTCATCCATATCCATTCATTTTTTAAAGATAGATAAATATATAAAAGAAAAAATAAGGTGCATTGTAAATTAATTTCATATAAATTATATTATATAGTTATAGTTATATTAATGTATAATCAAATAATGTTACTTGTTATAAAGTAATCGTATATATAATTAAGAGGTCATTGGACATAGATAGTTAGTGTAAATAATATTATAGCTTTATGGACAACACAATACAAATTGTGGATTATATTGTTATTTTATGATTATAGTTAGAATTGGTGATACTATAAAATTGACGATTTTTATTGATAATTAATGTAAAATTAATTTACACGATAGCGTATTTTTATTTTTCTTTAAGATTAATTATTAGTAAAAAAAGATATATAATTAGAAATCTTATTCATTTTTATTTTATGTTTTGCATTAAATAACTAGAAGATAACTTGTTTTCCTCTTTTGTATTCTCTCATTTTCTTATCAAAATTGGCACTCTTGCTCCTCAATAATTATACAAGTTTATGGTATATAAACATAATATCTGTGTATAAAATTCTTACTACTTGATATACATTAATACACAATATCTTTTGTTAAAAACTAGAACTATAAAATTCGTACTACTGGATATACATTAATACACAATATTTTTTGTGTAAAACTAGAACTAGAACTATATCTATTTTTTATTTTATATATGTCCTTTTATAATTCAATAAAGTATGTAATTGTTTTTCCTATTATATCTCTAGCTATTCATTGTTATTTCCTTTTCATTTTTCGCAATCCCAATTCCGATACCTTATATAAAAAGATTTAATTAAGAATATTTTATAAAATAAATTATATTTTGACTAAAATTATACATTTTTAAAATCAATAAATTTTTTTGAGCCAACATAATTATTTTTTTGACACTACCAAATTAATAATATTTTTTAACTTATATATTGTTTATTAAAATGATTTATATTGTAAGAGGAATAGAGTAACACTTTTGATATTTAAAATAAAAGTATCTATTTTGTAAAAATAATTGAAAATAAAAGTGTTTTTTTGAGGTAAATTATGAGCCAATTCTTATAGATTATTTTTAAAAATAATCACTTTTCAGAGTTTTTATCTATTTGTTATACCTCTTAAAAAATTACAATATAAAAATAATTTAAAAACCATATTAAATGAAAGATTGTTTTGTACAACATAAAAAAGTCATTTTAGAATTAATTTTTTTAGAAAAATGGTCTTTATTATAATAAACAAACACAAAACAACTTCTAATTTTTATTTATTAAATCTCTAAAAAATAATTTTAAAATTATTAATTATCAATTATAAAAAATATTAATTACCAAAATCACTTTCTCTATAATCTATAACAAATGATCTTACATATCATTTGAGTACAAGTGTAAATATTTTTCTCAAGTCGCTTAAAATAAAAATAATTACAAAGTTTAATATCACAATTGTATTTTTGGTTTCTATTAAAAAAATAATCGTACTTTTGAGGCAAAATGAAAACATGTGTTTAAAGCTAAATAAGATTTAAACAATATTTTTATACTCTCTCTATTTTTAATTATAAGAAATATTCCCCTTAAATATAAGTTTTAGTTTAAATTATTATATGTATTTATTATTTGTCTTTTAAATTTACTCTTATTAATACCACTAGTTCAACTAAAAATTTGAAAAATTAACATTAAATAAATCTATAAATAATGAGTAATTTGATAATAATTATATACAAAATATACACATTAATTAATGGATCAAGCTAATAGATACTCTAAAGAAACTTCTTAAATAACTAAAAAGAAAATAAAACATAAGTTTCAAATAAAAAAAATATCTTTTTATAATTTTAAAATATAAATTATACAACTTTCAAAATTTCACTTATATACAAAATATTTACATTAATTAATGGATCATGCTAATAGATACTCAAAAGAAATTTCTTAAATAACAAAAATAAAAAAAAACATAAGTTTTAAATAATTGTATTTATTTTTTATAATTTTAAAATATAAATTGTACAACTTTTAAAATTTCACTTGTCAAGTATTTCTATTAATTATATCATTCACATTTCTTAATGTAAGTGAATTGAGGGTTTGTAAAAAGTAAGTGGTTTTTGTAATGACAAGATAATAGTAGGAATTGTTCCGTCAAAAAAAAAAAGTAGGAATTGTATTTTGTGTATGTTGCCGTAAAGACCACGTGATCCTATGAATTAGTATTAAATGAATATTTTCTGTTTATATCCACATCCTTATCCGTTTTGACCGGATATATCCGGTAACTTTTCAAAATCCAGAAACAAAAATCGCACATGCTTAGTAATAAGTTTCTCTACTGAAAAAAAAAAAACTGAAAGATAATGTAACGATAAAAGATAGGGTGAGATAGAGAAATAGCAGGGTCGGTTACAGTTATCACCATTTGTCAAAAAGGATGGCGTACTACTAGTACTAACTAGTCCTACTACTAAGCTAATAAGATAGGAACAAATCTACACCGTTCGATTAACCAGAAAATAAAATAAAATAAAATAAACCGGTCCGGTTTCGTTTTTATTCTTATCCTCACTCATAAAACACAATTTGCAGAGTCCTTAGTTTTATTTTTCTTTTCTCACACAAAAACGCTCCTCTCTCATTTTTCTTCTTCTTCTTCTTCCTCTTCTTTCTTCTTCTATATGGAATGTGTATCACACTATCTTCAATTTCAATTACTCAAATATTCACCTATAATAATCATTTCATTTTTTCTCCCTTAACAACCCAAAACCAAATTTCATTCATATATTTTATTTTCTATTTAAAACAATGCTTTCGAGATCTTGTTTGGGTTTATTAAATCACGTATCAGTGAATAATTACGAAAACCTAAGCAACGTTCCAAACGTTATGTCGGTAAGCGAAGAAGATTTACCAAAAACGAATAACAACGTTTTAGTTTCTTCTTCTTCGCCTTTTTTGAGTGAACGAAGAAGAATGATAATAGTGACGAATCAGTTACCAATAAAAGTTTCAAACGAAGGTCAAAAGTGGAATTTCGAATGGGATTTTGACACCATAGCTTTTCAGCTAAAAGACGGTTTCTCTTCAAACGTTGAAGTTTTATACGTTGGTTCGTTAAAAACAGAGATCGAAGTTTTCGAACAAGATGAAGTTTCTCAGGTACTGTTTGAAAAGTTTCGCTGTGTTCCAACTTTTTTACCTTCAGATATTCACAACAAATTCTACCATGGTTTTTGTAAGCATTATCTATGGCCTCTTTTTCACTACATGCTTCCTGTGTCAAAGAGTCAAGGATCACGTTTCGATCGTTCTCAATGGCTTGCTTATGTTTCAGCGAATCGAATATTCGCTGACAAGGTTACTGAGGTTATCAACCCTGACGAGGATTATGTTTGGGTTCACGATTATCATCTTATGATTTTGCCAACTTTTTTGAGGAAGCGTTTTCCTCGTGTGAAATTGGGTTTCTTTCTTCACAACACTTTTCCCAGTTCGGAAATTTATCGAACAATTCCTGTGCGTGAGGAAATTCTAAGAGGTTTTTTGAATTGTGATTTAATTGGGTTTCATACTTTTGATTATGCGAGACATTTTTTGTCTTGTTGTAGTAGGATGTTGGGTTTGGATTATGAGTCTAAAAGAGGTTACATTGGACTTGATTACTTTGGTAGAACCGTGACCGTGAAGATTTTACCTGTTGGGATTCATATGGGTCTTCTTCAATCGGTTTTGTCGTTGAATCAGACTTGTAAGAGGGTTTTGGAGTTGAAGGAAGAGTTTGAAGGGAAGGTTGTGATGTTAGGTGTTGATGATGTGGATCTGTTTAAAGGTATTGGATTGAAGTTTTTGGCTTTAGGTAAGCTTTTGGAGCAGCATGAGAAATTAAGGGGTAAGGTTGTTTTGGTTCAGATTTTGAATCCAGCTAGGAGCAGAGGGAAAGATATTCAAGACGTGAAGAGTGAGATTGAAGCTATTGCTAAAGAGATTAATGGTAAATATGGTGATGATAAAGATAACTACAAGCCAATTGTTTGTATAAAGGGTCCGGTTTCGACTCAGGAGAAGGTTGCATACTATGCGATATCGGAATGTTGTATTGTGAATGCTGTGAGGGATGGAATGAATTTGATGCCTTATGAGTATACTGTTTGTAGACAAGGAAGTGTTGAATTGGATAAAGCACTTGGATTGGAAAAAGATGAGGCTAAAAAGAGTGTTATCATTGTTTCTGAGTTCATTGGTTGTTCGCCTTCGCTCAGCGGTGCGATTCGTGTGAATCCTTGGAACATTGATGATGTTTCTGAGGCAATGAACTTGTCAACCAGAATGGTGGATTCTGAGAAGTGTTTGCGACACGAAAAGAATTATAAGTACATAAGCTCTCATGATGTAGCTTATTGGGCTAAGAGTTTTGATCAGGATTTAGAGAGAGCTTGCAGGGAGCATTATATCAACAAGTGGTTGGTTGTTGGTTTAGGACTTAATTTCAGAATCATTGCTTTGGATCCTACTTTTAAGAAGCTTTGTGTTGATGACATTGTTTATCCTTATAGAGATACAAAGAGTAGGTTGATTCTTTTGGATTATGATGGAACCATGATGCCTCAGGACACATTAGACAAGGCTCCAAGCTCAGATGTTATCTCTCTCTTGAATTGCTTATGCAGTGATCATAGAAACATAGTGTTCATTGTTAGTGGCAGAGATAGAGATTGTCTTAGCAAGTGGTTTTCTCCTTGTGACAAACTTGGTCTATCTGCAGAACATGGTTACTTCACTAGGTAACATTACTCAATTCAACTTTTAGTGTAGTAGTGTTACTGAATTAATCCATCAGAGTTGCATGACGTTGGTGTGTTTTTTGCTGATACGTTTTTGTGGATTCTGTTTTGAATGATGACAGGTGGAGTAAGGATTCTCCTTGGAAGACATGTGGATTGGCATCAGATTTTGATTGGAAAAATATTGTTGAACCGGTGATGGCGCTTTATACAGAAGCAACTGATGGTTCCTTCATTGAACAAAAGGAAAGTGCAATGGTTTGGCAACATCAAGAAGCAGATCCTGATTTTGGATCATGTCAAGCCAAGGAGCTTCTTGATCACCTTGAGAGTGTGCTTGCTAATGAGCCTGTAGTAGTCAAAAGGGGACAGCATATTGTTGAAGTAAAGCCTCAGGTATCATAAATAAAACCATACTATTTTATGTATATGGAACTTAGGCATTTCTTAGTTTTCAAGAAGAAGATCAATGATGATCCATGGTTTAAATATTCTTTTAGTCTATCCAAATATACCATTTTTCATTTTTAGTTTATGTGACTTTTATTTTTGTTTTTGATCCTTATAATTATACAACTTTTTTTATTTTGGTTCTAATCTCTACAAAATTTGTTTATTTTAAAATTGATTTCTGTAATACGAAGAATATTTAATTTTAATCTCTGGATTATAGGGTGTGAGCAAAGGTATAGTGGTAGAAGACCTTATATCAAGCATGAGGAATGAAGGGAAGTCACCAGATTTTCTGCTATGCATAGGAGATGATAGATCAGATGAAGATATGTTTGAAAGCATTGCTAATTTAGCATTGCCACATATATCACAAGTGTTTGCCTGCACTGTTGGTCAGAAACCAAGTAGAGCTAAATACTATTTGGATGATACTGCTGATGTTATCACACTGCTCCAAGGACTTGTTGATGCATCAGCAGATTAACCACACTCTTCAGGAATTTGAAAGGAACAATGTAGAAAGAAATCTATACAGAAAAACTATCTTGTACAGAATGAAATGATAGATACCTTCTTTAGGTTCATTTGGGAAGAAAAAAGGTTGATACTTTTAGAAATTTATTACATATTAGCTAGCTTATTCATGTAACTAGCACCAATTTTTTTTTCTTTTTTTTGAATGACAAGGATTACAGATTTATGTTTTGTGAAATGAACCTTTACCTAACAACGATATTTCATGAGTATGATGTTTCAGTTAACAAACAAAAAGTTTATCGATAATGATGTTAAGTGGATGCTTGGTATGATAGTAAATTTTATAAATTCACTATAATACCAAAAATACTAATTCGGTGGGTGGATGCTGTCTTGGCTCTGGTTGTCATTGATATTATTGTTTTTAGAATACTAATAAATTTAATATTATTTTCGTTGACTGCTAGTTGAAGCTTTCTTGATCAGAGTGAAAACTGAAACTAGCAATGCTTAATATACATTTTTTAAACAATTTAGTGCTGGATGTAGAACTACTACAAATTATATGAGAAACAAAAAGGTGCATTTTGGATGGTAAATAAAAAGCACAAGCATAATTTTTTTTTTTACTCAAAGGCACAAGCATCATATGAAGGTGTTCAGAGCACACTGGTGGAGTCCAGAAAAAGCTGAAAGTACAACTAGCTGTTCTTAACAGGCTGTCAAATTTATGTTCCATTGCAAACATGTTGGAAAATTTAATAACTTATTAGTCACAGATTTTAGTGTTGTTGAACAGTTAATCATTTACAAGTCCTTTACCAAGACTACTAGCTGTTAAACATTCACTCAAGAATGTGTCGGCAGAAACTTGCAATGCTGTTTCCTAACTACTTGTTCCTTTTTTTTCTTCCCAAGTGGCTGGCTCAAATTACAATACCAAGTTTCCATGTATTGGAGTGGTTGATCCTACCTAAAAGCATTTTTTTGTTGAACAACTTAGAAGCCCAGTAATAATTTTAGTTTAAAGAATTCATGTGTTACTTTACTTTAAATAAAAATGATCCAATAACATTTGTCCATGTAAACAAGCATTTTTTATGCACGAAGAAGAGCTTAGTTAGAAGTCAAATTTGTATTGATGTTGTAGTATGTCATGAAAAGAGTTTGATCATATCTTAAGCAGCTTCAATTTTGTTGACACATGGCATGGAACTAATTGGATTGACCTTATCCTTGTGAAGCATGCTTGGATTGGGATCGCTTGTTTCTTTATGGGAAGCTGAGTCTTACTCTTACATTGATGGACAGTGACTACAGGCTTCCTTAAACTGGTAGTAGTTGAAACTTATCTTTGATTTCAAAATTTGGTTTCTTAATTGGATATACAAATCCAGCATTGAGGTCAAGTTCATTGCAACGTGTCACAACTTTGCTTCTCTAGAATATTATAAAGTAAGAAAAGGAGAAATAAAATCTCACAAATAAAAAGGGAGAAAAATAAGAGATATGTAACCCATTTATATTTACCTCATAATAATATGGTATCATATTTACATGAGAAAATTATCCTTCCTAACAATTAAATAATTTCAAAAAATCCACATACATTACTAAATAATTTTGTACAATTAAAAAAAGAATCTACAAACACTTCTAAATAATCCTCGGCCACTAAATTATTTCAAATTCCTAAATAATAATAATTTATAAGATTTTGTTTGGTAAAACTAAGAAAGAGCTTTATAGCTTATAAAGTTATGAATTTATAATTTATAATTTATAATTTATAGTTTACAATGTTTTGAGCTTATAATTTATATGTATATGAATTTATTATTTTTCTTTCAATTTTACTCTGATTATTATAACTAAAATATTTTTCTATCTTTTATATTTTATTTATAATAATTAAAAATAATTTTAATAAATAATATTTTAAAGTAAATAATTTATTTCTTATAACTTAAATTTAATAAACTAGCAAAATAAAAAATATATATCATATTAATAAATACTTTACTTATTATAATTTTATATAATTTATAAATATTAAATTTAAAATAATTAATATTTAAAAGTAAATAACTTATTTATTTAATTTAATTTTAAATAAATAAAAAAGATACAAAAAAAATTTCAAATTGACAAATTTTTTTACTAGTTTTAAAATATTTTAAACATTAATTGATAAAATTTATTTTTAATTTAAAATGTCCTATATTATTTTATATTTTTAAATTAATTCAACCGATAATTTTACTAAACACGTCAATTAGTTTAACAAATGTCAACTATAAGCTAGAAGCTATCGGTTGTAACCTATAAACTATCAATTTCCAGCTAATTTTATCGAACAAAGCCTAAATCCAAAAAATTCACAAACACAAAATAAATAATTTCAAAATAAAATTATATATATATTACTCGTAATTATATTTAAACATTTTAACTCTTCAATATTCATTTAACATTTCTTCTTCTCTTTATTTCTATTTTTATGGTATCACCATATACTATATCTATCACTCACTCTCTATTTCTTTCACTGTCAAGATATACATCAGGGGTGTGGATATCCAAATATCATTTTCCTTCTAATACACAACCTATAGGTTCAAGCCTTTGTCACCCATTTATAGCATCCTCAACATTGATCTCCATATTTGGTTGGCCATATATATATATATATATAACCTATTTACAATTTTGTATCCTAATATCTACAAAACATTCAACTCCTCTTCTTGAACAACTCAAAAAAGTTTATTAATTTCATCAATAACTCTATATTATTATATTTTAACAAAAATATAGTAAATAACATAATAATTTTAAACCTGTATCTAAGAATTCAATATATTTAATATTAAAAATACGTGAAATCTACATAAAGAAAAAACGTTTTCATTAAAGTCATCTCCTCAATAAAAATCAAGCAATTTTTTTTTCAGCTTAATTCTATATTTTTTCTCTTATGTTTATTTTAAGTTTCATTTTAATCTTTTACGTTTTAAAAATTTCATGTTAATAATGTCAGATTTGGTTAGTCCCTTTTGTTAAATTTTGACTTAACATTGTGAAAATTTATGACATGTCTAACACAAATCTAACGTGATAATATGTATTTTAATTTAATTTATGTTTGATCTCTTATGTCTTATTATGTTTCATTTTGATCTATGAGTTTTAAAAGTTTCAAGTTGATCTATTTACGTTAAAGACAAATCTTAAGTGTATTATGTTAAGTACTTTTCGTATGGTTCTTAACTTAATGAACCATGATTTTATTAAAATCATGATTTCATATTTAAGACATCTATGTTGTTTCTACGTATGAATACACATATGTTAATTTAAAAGTATGTTAAAGATTTATCTAATGTTTCTATAATTTGGTTAATTAACAAAAAATAGTCGTAATTGTTAACGAGTCTTAATTAACAAATTTTATTTGTTTTAGTTCATCTTTTAATGACTACTACTGCTTATTTTTTTTCTTCCTTTATAATAAACTTATTAAATCTTAGTTATTTGTTTCTTTAAACATTATCCCCTACACTACTAACAATCTAATTTAGGAATACAAATAACTCGAAAAATGATTTTAGATTTTAGTTTAGACCCTACTAACAACCTATTTTTAGCAATACATATTTATATTTTAGCAATAATGATTGTAAATAAAACAATAACTTTAAAATTGTATCTAAAAGTTTAATATATTTAATATTGAAAGTACTTGAAATTTGCGTAAAGAAATAATGTTCATTAAAGTTACTTTGTCAATAAACATCAACTCATTTTTTTCTCTAATGAGAAGATCTATTTTCTGCCAATACTTATTGGGCAAGGATCCTTCAATCGAAGATGGTCTAACATATTTCTAAAAAATTACGATAAACACAAACATTTTTCATGGCTCCGACCACTATTGAACGTATTTGTCATATTTCTTTAAAAACAAATATTTTTCATACATATTAGATCATTGCTGATATACAAAACATTTTCCTTTTTGCTATATATAAAAAATAGGAGGGAGTACTTTATAAACAAGATCTATGCTTTCTGTTATGAATACTTATACAATATCTTCTAATAATGTCTTAGTTACTTATGAATATTCATGTTTTAGAAGGATATATTGTTTTCAATGTGCACATGAATAAGTAGCAATTAAAGAAAATATGACCTTGACAATTAGAGAGGCCTAGCTCTTTCCCATCTCACTCTCCTTCTATTCTGCTTTTCTTTTCCACTTGCTTCCAACACTCTGTTCCTACCACTTTTGCAACAAGTCATTAAATTAGAGAGACCTACTTAATTTTTTTCTTTTGGTGATCATTAACTTACTTGTCTTAGTTTTTTTATAGACAAATATTATTAATAAATTAATAGGTAGATTAATTTTTTTGATTTAAATTCGCAATCTCCTTTTTATAACACATTTGATATCTCTTAACTCACCAATCAAATTATCTAGGCAAAACAATTAACTTATTAATTTACTATTGCTTCTTAAATTTCTTGAAATCTCTGCCTCTAACTTACAACTAAGTGACAAATTACTATGATAATGATAACTTAATTATTGTATATTTTTTCAGATATATCTTTTTTTGTTCCGTATCGTTGAATTGTAAGTATTTAATTTACTTACAATATATGAATTTTGTGATGTGTTTTATAGCACAAATTTTAATGATTATTTTATTATCGTAAAATTTTCCAAAGCAATAATAAATTGCAAGATTCGAGAGTTAAACAGAAACCAATGGATCGATCCTTTTGTAAGTTATTTACATTAAAATAATGTCATTTATAATATATATACACTATAAATTTTTGTTGTATTTTAGTGTGAGAGACAACTTATAAATTATGAATGGGATATTATATTATAATACATATATTAAACATTATTTTTATAGATATTGTTGATTCATGAACATAGGTACGAAATATAAAGAATTTTTCAACAAATTATATTAGTTAATTGTGAAATTTTTATATATATTGATATGATAATCTTATTTTATTTCAATATTTATTGAGGTATTTGGAGACCCAAACAAATTCAATGACGATCAAGTAAAAGACGTTTAAGAACGTTTTGCGGATTTCATTCTTGAATTGATGGAAGCAGATAACAATGTTTGAATTAATAGGTGTGTGATATTAACTCTATTAATAGATGATAATTTGTGAAGCAAAATGGCAAAGTTTGAGTTTTGTCACACTACTCTTATGTAACTTTTGTAATGAGTTATTTTGTAATATATCTATTTATTAATTTGGTATGAAAATTTGATTTATGGGCAATAGTTTGTGTATTGGCTATATATTAAAATTCTGGTTTTGTGGATTGATATAAATTATGGACATACGTGGATCGAGTTTATAGATATGATCTTAATACGGTTTTGTATATTGACTTATTTAACAAATATGATTTTTCTAACCAATGTTATTTTTTTATCTATACTGTGCTGAATCAAAATATAAGTTTTGAGTCGGGTTCAAGGAATCAACTCAACTAAAATGTTTATTAAGTCGGTTTTCAAAATCAAAATAAC
This sequence comes from Cicer arietinum, assembly GCF_000331145.2. NCBI lineage: Eukaryota > Viridiplantae > Streptophyta > Magnoliopsida > Fabales > Fabaceae > Cicer > Cicer arietinum. Next base: position 1,926,430 of record NC_021166.2, read on the forward strand.
AACTTAATATTTGTTAAATTATCTCTTATTAAATTAGACATATAATTGATTTAACAAATTATTTTTAATCGACTTAAAAAGTTAAATTTTAGCCTAGTGGATGATTGGAGCTGGGTGATGAGCATGTACATGAGTCTAGAATATTACAACAATATTTTTTATTATAATAACTATATTGTTATATTATGAATTTTTTGAAATTCATAATTTGATTTTAAATTTGTGATATTTTAATTTTATTTCATATTAATAATATATATTATTATTTATATTCTTTATTCTTATTATTATACTCTTTATAATGTTATTATTTATATATTCTATTTTTTATTTAATTAAATAAAATAGTATTGATCTATAGTAATAGAATATTTTTCTTTTTCATATTCAATATTTTATGTATATGATATAAGAAATAATACAATGAATTCAATGCTCTTTAATACGGTTTGGTTTAGTGAACAATTTTTATCCACGTTTTCACAAGTACTCTCTCCAATTCCATCACAATTGAGGGTCATTTTTACTCTTTATACACATATTTAAAAATAACAATACATAAAAGAATAAAATAATAATTTTATGAAATTACCATTATTATAATAGATGTGTTTTTATTATCATATATAAAAAAATAAAATAAAATAAAATAATTTAAAAATAATTTAAAAATAATTCACATGATATAAATTAGAGAGTATAATTAAAATAATAATAATTAATTTTAATATATGTAAAATTAAAAATAAAATTTATTTTGAAATAACTTTTTTACTGATGTGAGACGGAGTGAGTACACGTTTCTATCTATATTTCCTTATATATATAGTAACACACGTTTTTTTTTTAATTCTAGTTATATGTCGAAATAAATTAAATGGCAGTAGTTTTCACTCAACCACTTTTTGTTAAAGATAGAAAGATAAAAATCCAAAAATAATGAATGACATGCTGACTCAAAATGGTCCTCTAGCTAGTTGGAAAAAATTAGCGTTTCAGTTTGCCTGATGTTTAGTGATGTGAGAAATATATATATATATATATATATATATATATATATGATCAAAACCACAAATAAAATTATTTGCGCAAACACATAAAATACACGTTATTTAATTATTTAAAAAATATATATTACTTAATCATTTTTTCTTTTAATTTATTTTATGTGTCTAAAGTCTTATGATGATACAAATAGAAGTTTGAATGATCATGTCTATAGAATATGTAAAAGATATAAATTAGAAGACATTGCAAGCATAACAATAATAATTAATTTTAATTAATTTTTTGAGGTTCATTTACAGTATTGGTGGTCCGATCCGGCCATGAAAAACTTTGTTCCTTTCTAATGACGGTTACTACAAATGCTTGAAATTGTTCATTAATTTCGATTCAAATATTGGTAACTGATCAACTCATGCATCCAGTTGTAGAGGAGGAGAAAAAAAAATCCTACCACGTTTTTCTTGCTTGTTTGAATTTTTAAGAGAGGTATTAATGCATCCTTGACAATAAAAGTAACTTATTTAGATGCACACTGGAGACAATTTTTATTTAGATATATAGAATATTATTTTAGTCCCTTAAAAAATTTATGATACTCAATTTAGACCCTGAAAAAATAAAAGTATTTTTTTAGAGAGATTTTTAGTCTCTAAAAATTAAAATCGGAATAATTTAATTCATATATAAACCATTCAAATAAAATCCACAATAAGAATAAGTTATCTCAAATAAATTCATTTATTAATATACTGTAACAATAAAATAAATTATTAATTAAAAATAATTAATTTAGTTATTTCATCATTAACAACAAGAAAACAAGGATTTTGTGAGGGTCAAAAGCCCTCACAAAAGGGGAATTTGTGGCGGACTTAGACAATCATAAATACAGTGGTCACAAACATTTGTGGCGGCCAAAACGATCACAAAGTTTGAAAAGTACGGTGCCTTTTGTGAGGGCAAAAGCCGTCACAAACGTCTGCCTTTGTGAGGGCATAGGCAGCCACAAAAGACAGACTGATTTTAAAAAGTTAAGCCTTTGTCAGGTTCCAGGCCGCCACAAATGTTTCCCTTTGTGAGGGTTTAAGCCGCCACAAAGGATCATCCAGATTAAAAAATTAATATTTTGTGAGGGCTTAGCCCGCCACAAAATATTAAGTATATTAAAACATTAATTTTTTAAATTCAAAATTAATACTTTATTATAATGTTATATATAATAAATTAATATGAATATAAATTGAAAATTTAAATTTAAATTATAATTAAATTTAAATTAAATTTAAAATATAATATCAATATAAAATAAATTTAATATATAATAAACTAATATGAATATAAATTAAACATTTAAATTAAAAATATAATATTACAATTTAATTATCATTTAAATTAAATTTAAAATATAATATTTAAATTATAATTAAAAATTAATTTAAATAAAAAATAAATTAAAATTAAAATTAAATTAAATTTAAATTTAAAAATTAAAATAAATATTACATATAAATTACAATTAAATTAAAATTTAAATTAAATTTAAAATATAATATCAATATAAAATAAATTTAATATATAATAAACTAATCTGAATATAAATTAAACATTTAAATTAAAAATATAATATTACAATTTAATTATCATTTAAATTATATTTATAATTAAAGATTAATTTAAATTAATAATAAATTAAAATTAAAATTAAACTAAAATTTAAAAATTAAAATAAATATTATATATAAAAATATAATATTAATAATAATTAAAGTAATTACTACCAACCCAAATAAATTAAAATCAATAAAGTAATATTGTTTTTTAAAAAAATAGTTATATTAAAATCAATAAATATTACTTTATATGTCAATTGGGGGAGCATTAATTAATTTGCAAATAATATAATAAATTAGTGTCAAGACTAGTATAATTATATAAACCGAAATAAAATTTTAAATGATGTTTTTTTAATAATCAAGACTAACAAAAAATATCAAGACTAACAATCAATAAACTATATTAATATGTATCAAGACTTATAACAGAAAAAAAAAATATCATCAATTTTAATAATGTTTTTTAAAAAATAGTTATATTAAAATCAATAAATTTTACTTTATATGTCAATTAGGGGAGCATTAATTAATTTGCAAACAATATAATAAATTAGTATCAAGACTAGTATAATTATATAAACCGAAATAAAATTTTAAATGATGTTTTTTTAATAATCAAGACTAACAAAAAATATCAAGACTAACAATCAATAAATTATATTAATATGTATCAAGACTTATAACCAAAAATAATAATATCATCAATTTTAATAATGTTTTTTAAAAAATAGTTATATTAAAATCAATAAGTTTTACATGTATTTGAAACTTTTATTTATCATATATTATGTTAACAACATAATTTCTATTTTTTTT
>NC_021166.2:1930050-1956785 GCF_000331145.2 Cicer arietinum
TAATTTCTATTTTTTTTATAAATAAATCTATAATAACACATATTACTAATCTATATTTTAAAAATAATATAAATATATTTATAATATCACATATATATTTACTAATCTAAATTTAAAATGTATAAAATACTAACTTGATGTCGGGTAGTGTCTGACTTGAAACTTTCACGTACAGAGCTTAGAACTCTTCGAAGTAATTAACAACCACTATCAAAATAAAAATTCAATAATATTAATTACATAAATAACTTCAAATACAAAATAAAAAACTAAATATATAATATAATATAAACTTACCAAAATTGAAGCAACGATGGAGGAGTATTTTTTTGTAGAGAGAAGGTGGAGAGAAAATTTAGAAGGGGTTTAGAGAGAAGTTAGAAATGAAAAATGATAAGAGGAGTGGAGTAATATATATAGGACTTGGTTGATCCTTTATAACGGCCAAAACAGCCACAAAATGTAACATGTATAAAACTTTGTGGCAGCCTGGGCGGCCAAAAAATGCCACATAACTTTATTCTTTTGTGGCGGCCTTTGCAGCCACAAAATGCAAAGACTCAGGTTTTTGTGGCAGCCTTTGCAGCCACAAAGTGTAACGTCCCTTCAGGAATTTGTGTCGGCCTTTACCCTCACAAAATTTAGATTTTGTGGCTGAAAAAGCCCTCACAAAAATCTTAAAAATTTAGGTGGATTTTATGGCTGCCTAAACCTTCACAAAATCACAACGTTGTGATTTTGTGAGGGCTTAGGCAGCTACAAAATCCACCTAAATTTTTAAACATTTGTGAGGGCTTTTTCAGCCACAAATAAAGACCAATTTCAATTTTTGTATTTGTGAGGGCTTTTTCGGTCACTAATTTATGAGAGTTTTTTTTTCGGCTAAAAAATATTTATAAAATTAGCCACAAATTAAGATTTTTTTGTAGTGATAGGAGACGACTCATAATTAACTGAGAGTGGTCTTTTGGCAATTTAAAGTGTAAGACCTAAGACCTATTACTATTTGATTGGTTTTAAGGCTTGCAATTAATATGCCCAAGACTTAATAACAGTTGTTGGATTAATTTGAGTTGCATTGTGCTACAAATTTAACAATTGTGTCTTTTATATATATATATTTGTTGTTGATCTATATATTAAATGTGATGTGAAAAATGAAAAAAAAAAATTGAGGTTATAATTGTATGGGTTGAATAAAATTCATGGTTTTTATTAATCTATTAGCCTTTTCAGAAATAAGTCACATTATTTTCAAAATTCTTAACACAAAATTGGTTTTTAAATTGATCAATATATCTAACTATATTTAAAATACTGTTTTTATAGGTAATAGATAAGTTCACGCTTTTTCTAACTATATCATTACAAAAAGTTCACACTTTTTCTAACTTGTATAGTCAAAATAGTATCTTGTAGGCTAAATTACATTTGTGGTCCTTTAACTTAATCTCAGGTAACGTTTTAGTCCTTTATCTTTTTTTTCTTCCCGATTTAGTCCTTTATTTCTAACAATATCAAATAAAGTATGAAAATATGAGTTTATTTGAAGATTTGCGTTACGAATTTGATGAAATTTGTATTATATTGAAGAATATAATTAATTTTATTAGTTTTGATTGAATTTTTTTTTTTTGAATTTTTGTATAAAAAAGGATAACATTGTTGAAATTTTAAAACATAAAATATCAAATTGTCACTTAAAATTAAAATAAAGGACCAAGTCGGAAAAAAAAAAAGATAAAGGACTAAAACGTTACCTGAGATTAAGTTAAAGACCACAAATGTTATTTAGCCTATCTTATATGATATTAGAATACAATTTTAAACACAACCATCGTATATTTACGGCGCACTTATAAAAATGTTTTGCCAAATAGAGACTTAAAAATAAAAACATTATTTTTTTTTCAAAAGAACAATAACATAAATATATATTTATAAATGTATATTTATGTCTTTAATCATTGAATATTTTATTAACCATTAAAATACATGTTATTAATCACTTATTAAATATATATTTTATTAACTGTTAAAATACATGGCATATATTAACGATTTTAGAGTACTTTTATTAATCACTAAAATACATGTTATTAATCACTTATTAAATATATATTTTATTAACTGTTAAAATACATGGCATATATTAACGATTTTAGAGTACTTTTATTAATCACTAAAATACATGTTATTAATCACTTATTAAACATATATCTCATTAATCGCTAAAAAAATTACATATATTAATGATTTTAGAGTACCTTTTTAACCATTAAATTGCATTATTATAAAATAATTAATATCTTATATATTAGTAGTTAATGGTATATATGTTAAATAAATATTAATTTTTATATTTAAGTAGTCGATACATATTATAAAATAATTAATGACACAAATATTTCTCAATTATTAAAAACATTTAAAAAGTTATAAATTTTTTAAAAGAAAAAAATACTGTTCATCTTCTAAATATGGTAATGCGGTAAACAATATAAAAGGCATCTTGACTGTCTAATTTATGTTAAAAATTATGTCCAAACATTTGTAAATATTATTAGTTGATATGTGAAATACATCACATTTTTTCACTTGGAATCCAACCAATTCAATTTGAATTGGGTTGAACAGTGCATACCACTCAATGACTCAAATGTTATAAACCGAAGAATTGGATCAGTTAATGAATTATTTTGTCATAGCGAGATGAAAGGCCCAAAAAAAACATATTTACAGGCTCCTAGTCCTTCGTGCTTGTTATCACTTGCAAGTGCACTATATATAAACAACCAACTCAATGATCTAATAAATATAAACTTTCAATCTAAATCAGTTAAATTAATTTTAATTTGTCTATATTCAAATCTAAACTAAAACAAACCAATTAAACTGAGCTTCTATTAGTTTCATTTCAGTTTCATGTCTTTCAGAAAAGTTATTTATTTATTTTTTAAATTAATTTATTTAATTTTTATATTGCAACTTCTTTAACTTCTATGTGTATTTAGAAAACATAAAAGTCGCAGGTGCATTACTTCTTAGTTTTATTTAATAATTATTACGATCCATATAACAATAACAATGTAAATAATTATTTTGTTTTAAGATTAATACATTTTTTATTTTTTAAAAATGCACAAATAAAAGAGTATTAAAATTGAATTTTAGATAAATAAAAAATTATCAATTTTAAAAGTTTTGGTGAAAATTTGTCACCTTTTAAAAAGGAGATTAAAAATAATTGAACTTATGAATTTTAGGGATATAAATAATTGAACTTTCCTCCGGAAAAAACATAAGTAAATGTCAATTATTTGTTTACTCGATATTCTGGATGTTAAGTTGTGAAAAAATTCGAACAAATTTAAAGTTTCAATTTGTGATACATTTTCAATTTTAAGATTTAAACTAGTAGTTTAATCAACGTTAAATTCTTAAAATTAACTAAAATTTATACTAATAATAATTATTTTAATATGATGACTAAAGTAAAACTGAAAGGAAAGTATAAAAGTTTGTTATTATATATCGTTAATTTGATGATTATCTTCAATCAATTGTGAGGAAAATACAAAAGAATGATTGAAATAAATAAATAAATTACGTGGTGGAGTAGTAAAAACTGGGAGGTGTGAGTAACAATATTAAAAAAATAGTTATTGAAAACGCGCACATGGGCTCAATTAAACACACTTGTGTTTGGATTAACACTTAACAGTGCGTCATACCATGAACAAAAGAACATGAACTAACAGGGAACAAAACCTACTTACAATTATATGTTTCTGGAATTAATTTTGGCTTATATAGAATTGTACATCAACTGTACATACCACATAGTGTTTTGAATAGTTATTTCAATCACCAATCAAGCATGTTTTCACTAGTTTTATTTTATTATACACTTGTTAGTATATGTCTTGTTCCACCTCCTCAAATCTTATATTAATGCTGGATATTTTCTCTTTTATTACTACACGTGTTATTATTTTAATTAGGTTGAAGGCATGATCTTTACACCTTTTTGTAATAAACTATAGGTTGCGGTTTTATTACATTTCATTTTATATGTCTCGTTAGTTATGTGAAAAAGAAGCAATATACTATTCATTCATAAAAAGGGAAGCAATCTACGGGACGTTAATTTACCATGTTGCCCCTTGTTGCTCACATGCTTGTCCTATTGGTTTGTTGATTAATTGCATGATCTTCTGCTGAGAAGATTTTGATTAAAATATTATGGACTCATGCATATAGCAAATGATAAGCATAAAAATTATATACCTACCGCATATACTATATATCTACTCAAATTAATTGTTTACTTTATTGTATATGGTCAATTATGGATGGATGAGCATTTTTTATTTTTTATATATTAAAAAAATTAAACTCCTTTAAATGATTTGGTCACTTTTAGAGAATATATTATGTAATAATATTAATAATTATAATTATTATATACACATGTATAGTCATTTTGGAAATAATATTAATTTTTAATTTATTCAATTTAATAACTTTTCACTTTAGATTATTTAAATCTAAAACAATTGTATTATTAATTTGTACAACTAAAATTTCACAATAACTTTTAAAGATAATTAATATAATTCAAATAAATAGTTAATTATGATCAATAAATAATTAACAGATATATTTTAAGTGTCAAAATTTATTAATAATCTCACTCAAAATAAATTTTTTATTAAGCATCAACATAAATTAACTAATTACAAATTCAAAGGCGAATAATAATAATTTTTAAGATATTTAATTTACAAATTAAACACAGAAAGTGTTAGACAAAAAAACAACACATAAAAAAGTATGGTTAAATAAATTCAAGTTAATCGTTAATGAAATTATATTGATAAATGATAAAATACGAGACATATTATTTTGATTAACCATTTATTAACCAATAAAACTTAAATTGTATTAACTATTTAAAAAATTATTGCAAAATTTATTCAAATTTAAATTTATAAAGTTCAATCTCAAAAAGAAAAGGTGCTGCCAAACTAAGTTGCAAACGTGATGGTGCTCAAGAGACTCAATTCGATTAGGTGCCATGTGTATTCACCAACAATGAGGAAAAGTTAAAAGAAAAAAGAGTTGATTAAAAGGTTTAATATAAAAACATAGTGATCAGGGGACAGGTAAGCATGGTGCTCTGAAAAGCCTGCATATCTTTAAAAAGATGAACACTTTAAAAAGCCATGTTTTACAATTCGTCGGCTACTTGTTCCATTATCCATGCCTCTTAAATTATTACTATAAATCATTTATAAATTATTCTTAAATTTCTTAAATGAAATATAAATAATAATCAATATATTAATTTTTTAATTATTATTTTTATCTCGCTTTAAAAAATATTTATCTATCTTTATATTATATTATATTATAAATTAATTTATTAATTAATTAACATTGGCCGGAAGAGGAGAAAGGAATAATAGTTGACAACCCTACCTTAGGGGCTTCCTAACTTTTTACTTACTAAAATAAAATATTTAATAAGCTAAGATTAAATGATTAAATTTTAGATGTCAGCATTTGCTATTAAAAGGCAAAAGAAAAAGTTGATTCATTTTAGTTTTCCTTCCAAGACAATCCTTTGCCTTTATAAGGGTTTAGGTAAAGAAAATGAAAAGTTGGAGGTACACATCATTGAGGAGAAGTGAGAGAAAGGAAATCATAGTGTATCGCAAATCGCATTTTTTCCTCCCGATTCAAATATATAAAAATTTAATTATACAACTATACATAATAATCTTTCATTTCGTTCATAGTCAAATAACCTTTAAAATAACTTCAAAGTTTATTATTACTAGTAATATTAGTAAATGTTAAATAATTCTTTAAAAGTATATAGAAAATTAGTATTATTCTCATTGACGATGAAATAATGTTTCTTTTTTAGTAAAATGGTGAAGTACTTCTTAAAATATAAGAGTTTACAAAAGGTTTGCTAGTTCAAAATAATACCATCAAGTTATTAATTTAAAAAACAACTGTGATGAAACTACCTTTTGATTTGTTTGGTAATTGAAACATCCAACATATTTTCAATGGATTAGAATTTATATTTGTAGTCAAATCATCATCATAAACAACAAGGCAAAGTTGCCTTAATGGGAAAAATGAACTGATTGACTCGTCCATTGGTTTATAACTCGACAATCTGTCTTTATAATTTCAACAAAACTTTTGACAAACTAATTTGTACTGGGGACCTCCATTGTAATTGCAATTAATTCTCAAATTTATTGATTAAAATATGTAATCAATTAAAGTTAATATAGCGATTATCAAGCAATGACAAAAACGAGAAAAAATATTATATTCAAAGACGAAAAAAAAATTAAATTTATGTGAAAACTACTTATTGAAATAAAATATAAAAAAAATTTGGATAAGTGATTCTAGAAAAAAAATATTTATAAATCACTCATCTCTAATAAAAGTGTTGAGAATAATATCTGTAAGTATTTTAAATTTTAGAATAAAATATAATTAAAATATATAATTTTTATTTTTATTTAGAATATATTTAGATTTTGTTTATTATTTTAAAAATATAATATATTTTTATATTATAATTTAATTTTATGTGTACAACAATAAATAAAAATTTAAAATATGAAATTTTCTGATAGAAATATTACATTTAATTCCACCTCCAGTTAAAACCTTAAGTAAAAAATTAATTAAAAATTTAATATTTTAACGATTATATGAAATAAAAAAATTAATGATGGATTGCCTTTATAATTTTTTTAAATATACACAAGCAAAAGATTTTTTTTTCTTATTCGTTAAATATTATTTTAACATATATACTTGAAACTCGGTAAAAAAAAAAAAAACATCAGTGGCTTATATTTGAAATAAAATCTATAATAAAGTTTAAAAGCCATGCAAGTTACCAACTAAATAAGCAAACAACTCTGAATAATTGTATATTAAGTATCTTTTTGAAAAAAATTAAATAACTTATTTACTAGTAACATAGATATATTTTAGTTTTTTTTATTCAAATCAACTAAAATCATTTCATTAGTGATAATGAAAAAAATACAATAAAAAATATAATAAAAATTAGGATAAACTAAAAATTTAGTCCCTTATAAAGCGTTGTCATTGTGGTCCATAACTCTATAAAAAAATCAAATTAATTATTGAATCATCAAAATATTCATTGAAAGATACAATTTACTATTATAAAAATCTTTGAAATATATAATTTAATGTCAAAATAGTTCATAAACATTATAATATTAGAGACTAAACTGAATGACATTTTGATAATTCGATAAATAATTTATATTTTTTGCTAAATCAGATATAAGAATGAGACCGTCATATACTTTTAGGTATTAAAATAATAGTTTACTTTAAAAATTATTACAATGAACATAAGTGATAGATAATATAATTAAAGAGTAAACACTACGACATTTATTTTAAAATAATTAAGTTATTTGATCATTTTACATATATTAAAAAAATATATAAATGATAGAGAGAATATTACTTTTACCAGATATTTGGGCATTATCAATATTATAAATATATAACAAAAGATAATGTATTGAAAACGATGCAAATAATATTAATTAAATATTATAATTGAAAAGAAATATATTAAAATTTTAGTTTCTAAATACATTTTAAAAAAAGTAAGTGAAATATTAACAAATTGTAACATCCCTCTTTGACATAAATAAATTGTAGTAAATTTTTTTATGTTTTACATGTTAGATAATAATAATAATAATAATAATAATAATAATAATAATAATAATAATAATAATAATAATAGTAAAGGGGAAATTAGTAAAGTAAAATAAATAAAACAAATTAAAACAAAACAAAAGAAAAAGAGGAAGGGGAGGTGAGAACGGCAAAACAGAAAGTAAAGGGAGAGAAAAAAAATGGTGAGATAGAGAAGAAGAAAGAGAGAGAGAAAGAAGAAGAGAAGGAGAAAGAAAAAAAAAACAACCAAAAACATTGACAACCCAAGAAAAGAGAAAGGAAAAATGCAATTTTGCTAGAAGTCAATGTAGAAAGAGTTGAGGGTACCATCATTTTCTCCAATCTTTTGTAAATCAAGAGGTGGGTTTCCTTTTTCTATCTCTCATTCATGCATGTATGAAATAATGTTTTCCATAATTTAGGGATTTGGGGTTTAAGAGTGTGAAATGAAGAAAATGATTTTTATTTTATTTTTGGTTGGATTTAGGGATTTTGAAATAGATTAGTGTAGAATTGAGTAAATTGAAATTTTGCTGCTGTTTTTGATGTGTCTGATTTAGTCATGATTTATAGCATTATTGTTGCAAAGAATTGTTAGGAAATTAGTGCGATAGAAGGAATGTTATTAACTTGAATTTCACATGACATATGTGTGATGTTTTGGTCATAACTTTTTCTATAGACATCCGTTTTGAATGATTTTTAGTTTTCTGGAAACTAGACTCAATTACCTTCAAATTGAGTACAAAATTCGTGATGATTGATTGAGTATTGATGTTGAAAAATGGGTTACAAGCTGGACCAGAGTTGCTATTTCTATTTTGTTTTCTGTTATTGTGTTTTATTTTAATAAACTGCAAGAATTAGGACTAAATAAAAATAAAATAAAATTTTATCTGTAAAGTAGACATCATAAGCTTTTCAAAGAGTACTCATTCACTCAATTCTGATATTTGTAAGTTTATGTCGGTTGACTCTGAAGTTAAATTCAGTTTTGAGTTGTTATAACATAAATTTGGGACTGTTTTGGGAAAAATTCACCTTAAACATTTCTCTGAAATTTTATTTTACATTGTGTGATTTGTATCATATAATTGACTTAATAGCTTATGTTATCATAATAATTTTCAAGGTTGAGTGTATGGTAGTCTTTAATATATGTATTAATAGATGATGTTATATTTGTGTGTATATGTGTGTGGATTGTTATATATAATTCCTATATATTTGATTAAAGTAAGAAGTATATGATTCATCTTAGCTAGATGAATTCTCCGTCTATATACAACAGAAGCGAGGGGTAAGCGAGGGTAAGTGGGGCACCACTTACGGACGTAATTATGTCCAATCTTACCAAAATAAAGTTGCTAACAAGAAGAGGGCATTAGTAAAACTAATGTAGTCTTTATGACATGCTTGTTATGTAGAGTTTAAGTCGTTAGATTACTCACGTCTAATGACTTGAATATTTAAAAAGAGTCAAAACTTTACATTGAAGAGAAACTCAGAAAATAAAATATAGTCCCAAATTAGGATGCTAATTGATTTAATTTCATTTATTGGGACCCACTGAGATGTAATCTCATCCAACTTTATTCAAATGTGTTACAGATAAAAAGGCTTACATCACATGTTAGAGAAATGACGCGTATCAGTTTACACTATAGTCTGCTTATAATTTATGGAGAATTATTTTGAACTATGGATGTGTTATGTACTCCATATTTCTATGTTTTTCTTTGAAGGATTAATATGTGTATGAATACATTTTTATGACTTTGTGTCGGGATTGTATTAATCATCTCTTTTGTCGAATTATGTTAATGCTCAAGTTATATTCTAGATAATTAACTTATGGTATTACACAAATACTTCTATGACACTTGATCAAAATTCAAATATTTGTAAAATAATATTAAAAATTGTAGGATTCGAACTTTATAAGTGTAAAAAATGGTAGTCTGCATTCAAAATTTAACTTTTATTTTTATTTCTCTTTTTTGATTATTTAATAAGAGCACTTGTTAGTATAATAAAAAAAATTAGCTTATTTATTTGTATGCTCCAAAGTGATTGCTTGGTTGGCTGGTCCTTGGGCCGACCATGCGAATAATGGCTAACTACTATAATCAACCAGCTCCTTTGATTTGTCATATAAAGCCTTTTCCTCTATCAAGAACCATTCATTCCTGGAAAGGAAAATTCACAGTAAAGTTAAGGATTCTGATTCCTACAACCTCAACAAGTAGGACAAAACAAAAATGAAGATAGGTAACCAGTCTAATCGATCAATAATCATATTCACAGTCACACAAGAATATAAAGGCTCATTTCTATTGTAGCAACTTAAATGGACCTCTATTTCGGTTAAATTTTTGCAGCAAGTTGGAAGATGTGGTTCTGTTTTGACCGTGGTATAAGAAGAATTTCGAGATATAATCTAAATCAATTCAATTGGTTGATTTTTTTTTTCCTTCATGTTCTAGTCGGTATTGAACTAAATCAAACTCAATTTCTACTTATTCGGAATACTAATTTCATTTTTTTTAAAATCGATCATCTTATATTATAATTAAATCATTATTTTTTATTACTACTTTTTTAAAATATTTTATTTGTAATTGACTTGTCTCGTATTTTTTTTCTTCATAATATCAATAAAATATTAATATATTTTTTTCACTTATTAATATATTATAAATGAAACTTATTTTGTTGATACAATTAATATACACAACTAAAATAAGATACTTATAATGAAATAGAGAGAATATTATTTATTTGATTTCATAAATATTATTTTTTGCTATTTCTATATGTATATAAATCCCTTTTTTTTTAAAAAAAGAAATTGTTTTTTTAATAGAGAATAAATCATAAACTTTAACTTCAGAGTGGCAGAAATATAAAGTTTAATTAATCTAATTACAGATATTTAGAAAATTAATAATAATATTAAATTTATTTATACTGATATTATTTTTACAATTTTTTTAAAAAATTAATTAACATTTTTATTATCATATTCATTATTAATGACATAAAATTGTGTAAATTAATTACAAATATATTAATAAAGAAATCATTAGTTTAGTTTTTCGTCTTCTTTTTACTTGAAATCAAAGGTATGCTTAAAAATGAAAAAAGAATAAGAAATTTTTAAAGAGAGTGAAGTTATTTGTTATACACGTTTTCCTTGCGACACTAGGTAGCTAGCTAAATAAACAAGTGCAGAAAGGATAAATTATTGAACGACCGTAGATAGATAGATGCATTAATTAATGGTGTTTATGGTTGGAACGGAAACGCAAAAGGTGGAAGTGGGAAAGAATTGGACATTATAGTGGTTGGTTGATGGATTGTTTTCATTCTAAAAAGCCTAAGACGACAACAGGAACGGACATAAGTATAAAGTTGTAAAGTTATGTGTGTCACTAATACGACACCTTACTGCCTTTTTTCTCTTCCTCTGTTTTATCTCTGCATCTTGACAAAACCAAACGTTTCATAAATATTCCCCCACTTTCAAAATCTTTTATCCCTTTAATATTTGGAAAAACATGCATATGTAATAAATTGAAAAATTGATAGTTGGAGTTTTTTTATCTTTTAATAGGACATAAGTGATATCTACTAATATTTTAATTTATATAAATTAATTAATTATTTTATTAAAAATTTATTTAGCTTTATTGCTTAATTTAATAATAAAAATTATTGCAATAGAAATTTAATTTATATACCTTCATTAGATTATTAGTATCCTTTGATTTTTATCAAAACTACACATATAATTAGTTGTAATTCATCAACATTGTATTTTTTACACCGTACATAAAAGTTAAATTCTATTATTAAATAATAAAATACTTGAATATATTAATTATTATAAAATATTAATATAGATTCTCTGTAGAATGAAATATAAATAAAAATGATATTTAATTAATTTTTATCCATTAAATCTTATAACGAATGATGCATGGATTGTTAAATTAATATGACTAAGCAAATTAAGATTGTATCATTAGCATATACTAATATAGAGAAAGAGAAGAAAAAATATTAGGGCAATATGGGACAGAGTTGAATAGTTTAGTTGCACCTTTGTGAGTTGAAAAAATTAGAGAGATCCGAATAGATCGAGAAATGTAAGAAAAAGACGTAACAAAAAGGATGAAAATAAATGAGAACACGTGTGCTGTTGATGTCTTAAAGAAGATGATTAAGTCAACAATAGGCAAATATGAATGAAATGAATGTGAAGTATGCAACAAGCATCACTTTGTCTTGTTTTGACCACTTGCATTTTATGGTAGAATGGTAGTCCATCTTGACAAAAACGTACTATAACTAATGCATTAATGGGTTTACGTAGCGTTGAAAACATGCTTTAGGTGGTGGCTGCTTCTCCGATTCCACAATCAGTTTAATGTACATGTTTATCGATCACTTGTTTTCAACTTTTTTTTGGTAATATTCTTTTTTCTAGATAAAACTTTTCAACTTTTGATATCTTTAGTAGTTTCTTTGGAACCAAAGACATAAACTTTAATAGTGACACATATACTTGAGATACTCTCAACCCTCGGGATTTTATCTTTGTCTTAATAGTAGGATTATTTGGTGTAATTGAAACAAGTATTTAGTTAGGAACATACATTCTTTTAATTACTAACAAATTTCATTTTGCTAATTGATAAGGAAATACGTCAACTGAAAAACATTCATTTGTGTCGGTAGAGTTGTGTTTGGTAATGTTCATTTTTCCTTAGCTGCCAATAGCAATTAGCAACAACGTTCATGAACCGATGTACAAGGTTGGTGGCAAACTAACAAGTAAGGATTGTGCGCTACGGCCATATATGTGGCTTACGAACTGTATCGCTTTTGTCATTCAAAATTTGTCCTTTTTTATGCTTACTTTATTCCATTATATCTCCAAATCAATTGAGTGTATCTTTGGAGTGACAATAAATTTTAAACATTTTAAATAAATAGCTAGATATTTAATCTTTGATTGTATTTCATCATATTTTCTTTCTATATATACGAGAACAATAATTATATCTGAAAATAAGAATAGTTATTTTAGTTATTATTTTATTTATAAAGTAGTAAATTGAAAAAATAAATGAATTTTTTATAATTATTTTAAAAATATCAATTAAAATTATAATTATAGAATAAACACAATCTTTTAAGTAGAGTCTATTTTATTCTTTCTTAAAACTGCAACAAGACAACTTGCTTCTCAAACAAATTAGATCCAAGATTTGGTAAAAAGATGTTGGATAATGATTGGTTGAAAGAGATTGTTAAATTAAATCAAGAACAAGTGAATTAAATACCATATATTTACTTAAGATTTTAAAATATTAAATATATAAATCATAATTATATGATGTTTAACATCCATTTTTCATCAAATATGAAACTTAACTCGGATTTGATACACTGACAAGAGAGATGATAGAAAATGAAGAATGGAGAAAGCAGGAATCAATGCTCCATGTTATTAACATTTGATAATCACCCTCCTTTTAATTGATAAATAAATATATCTATGCTTACAGAGGAAAAAGAACATTATAAAGCTTATAAGACAAAAAATAAATAATTTTTTCTAAGGGGGAAAAATGACACATACCGACCCTTGTTTCACCTCTAACGGTTTTTCACGATTTTACAAAGGGCTTTTGACTTTGTCCTTCCAAAGAGATCTATTTACATTTCTATAACCAACAAAAACGGATATTACCACTCATGTCCATTGTGTATTAACAATCAATATTCAATATTCCATACTTAACACTATCACCACTACTCTGCCGCGAGTCTCACACAAGCAGGTAGCCACTCCTGTGAGCTCCGGCGATCGGAGTAACCATCATCTTCAAGCTTAACCAGCAGTGAAGACTCGTGATCATCATAGGTGCTTGTATTGAAGTTCTTGTTCAACTGATGGAAGGAAGGAACCAACACCTTTTCCATCCATTCATCTATTGTGGTTTGGCCTAACCACACTCCGCTTGTGATCTTGTCAAGAGCCTCCTCTTGTACTTCAATTGAGATCCCATTTCCAACCACAGCAGAGAATCTTTTTGCAATGGATGCAGAGAAATTGCGACGGATAAGATCGAAATTCAATGGCTTGAAGACAATGGCATCATCCACAGAATCCAGAAGCTCGCGAGGTTTTGAGGGTGACCTTCCATTGTGATTGTTGTCTTCATGGTCCACTGTGAAATCACTGGAATTGAGTGATCCATCTGCCCTGTCTTCATCACCATCCGCGGCTTCATTTAGATCAAATGATAAACCTGAATTCACTTCCTTTCTAGGCTTCAAAGACCTGTCTTCATTGGATAACCAACTGGGTCTGCGCTTAGATACCTTCTTGGTCACTGATAACCGCAGTTGCCAACCTCCACTTGCTGAATTTGCAAGCTTTTCTTCGTCTAGTGAAGTGCCATTGGACAGGTAGCTGAGGTCCTCTGGCAACCAATTTGAAGTGAGGATAAACATGACATTTCCAAGACTGATTTCGCGGCCATGAGAATCAGGGAACCGTCCTTGCTCCATGGCTCGTTTGATGTTCCCACGAAGAAGGGTGTTGGCCTCATCAATATCCTCAAGCATGATGACAGAATGTGGGTTCCTTCGAATGGTCTCTACTATACGATCAAGAACTGTTTTTCCACGGAAGTGATGGACATCAGAGTCTCCATCCCCACGTCGTTGTGCAAGAGAGATTACTACTGGACTGGATCCTGATACCAGTTCAGAAAGTGCCCCTGCCATTTTCTTCTTGCCAATTCTGTCAGGACCCGTGAACAATAACCATGTGTCGCCCTTTGACCTTCTTTTACCATTGCCTAATTTGCACTGAGTCACTGTGGTGGCCACCGCAGATGCTGCATCCTGCTGCCACCACACCTTATCTGACAGACTTTTCAGTATCCTCTTGAAAGAGTCAGCATCCAGTAATTTTTTGCTATGTAAATCATCAAACTTGTCCTGTGACTCAGAAGACAGGGAACTCAAAAAGTCATTAATACGCTCTCTCTGTGTCTCTTCTGGAATGGCATCAGATGGCTTGGTTTGTCCAAGAACCAGCTCAGTGGTTACTGAACTTAGTCGTGGGCTCACCGTGGGTTCCAATTGCTGGATAGGCATTGAGTTCGAGCTCAATTGAAGAGAGCATCCCAAATTTTTATTTGGAAGTACTTTGGGTTGAAATTGGCGCCCCAGCAAATTCACATTATATAGGTTAGCCATTGAAAAAGGAGTGGGAGCAATCCTCTCAGTGCTCACATTTTGCTGATGAAATTTAGGATGTAAATTCAAGCAGGAATCTTTCCATTTCTTTTGTATTTCTTGAGTCCTCTTCTTTTCATTCCCTTCTTGGCTATTGCTCTATTAAAAGACAAAAGAACACAATAATTAAAACTCAGTCTATTATTTCTTAACACCACCTACCAACCAATATAATTGTTTTAACCAAATTTACCTGGGCCTGATCCATTACTTTAGCATTATCGTTGTTACTTCTAGCATTTTGCAACCATTGTGGAAGGGGCGCTCGAGAGGCATCTGACTTGTGTTCAATATCAGATTTCTCAGTTTCTTTCAACACATCCGCTACTTCTTGCTCACAGTTCTTCATACACTGTGGGCAACAAGTTGATGCTGATGTAGGATCTACATTCTCTGAGGCACGCCTCAGTGGAGTGATTGCCGTAGTTTGCAGGGCCTTTAATGGGGACAAAGACTCGAGTGTGTTGCCGAGAATTCCATTGGTCCCAAGCCTGAGCACACAAGAAAATAAAATTGTCACACAACAAACTAAAATTGTCACACAGCCATACCAAATTTGGGAGACAGATTAACAGTGTTTCATAGCCGTGTCAAGCTAATAGAGCCAATAGTACAAAAGTAAACAACAAGCTAGTATTCTCCTGTCTTATAAAACTGTCTCTAAAAACAAGAACATCCCACGTTTTCCTTTCAAAACAAAATATGAGGGGTAGTCAAAGCAAACTAGTGAAAAAATTTAAAAAGAAGAAAGGAAAACAGAACTAACATATCAGATAAGAATAAATTCTCTTAAACTTCAACCATAATTGATTCTGTCAAGAATATTTCTCAACTCCATCCCATCCAACAAGAAACATAAACGTAAATCCAGTTAATTGATCTTGCAACAAAACAGACCATTTGAACCAAAATAGTGGAAAAATAAAATTGTCTCATAAACGATACAATTAGATGAAGATCTAAAGCTTCTCCATCAAATACTAGACTTATACTCATCCTTCAATTATCAAAACGTTAGAACAATATTACTTTATGAACAATAAAAAGATCCGTAAAAGAATATACAAATTAAATAAATACCTTGGAAACATTCCAGGTAGAGGTGCTCTGTTGGTAATTGGAACTGCTTGAAGATCCCAATCATTTTCCATGGAAGGATGATAAACCTGACACCTCAAGTAAGTCTCACAAGTAGCAGTACCCAACAACCAAAGCCTGCCACCACCATCCTCCCCAAACTTGGCAACCAATCTTCCCATCTCCGCCACGGCAGCACGGCCAGCCTCCGCAAGTGCCGGTTGCTGCATGTTACCCAAACCAAACCCAACAGGCTGTTCTACCAGCCATTTCAAATCACCCAAATTGATAAACACACCCCCACCACCACCACCCGCACCACTGGTCGAATTCGCCAACCGAGACTCAATCAAATCCCCTAACTCTTTAATTCTTCCAGGTATCTGAGCTCTATCTGAAGGAATCTCCTTCTCTAAATGAATAACGTGCGCATTGCTAAAAGCACCCTCCCCTAATTCCTTGTTCTCAATCTTCTTCAACACTTCTTTAATAGCAACTTCAGGCTCCGATTCACCAACCAATACAGGATTCCTCTTCTTCGTCCTCATCAATATATCCACAACACGTTTTACTTCCTCACCCCTCTGTTGTCCCGACTGAACTCCTACACCCCCCTGTTGCAACCTCGGATTCATATACAAATTCCTCGCCGGCGCTCCTCCCGGTGTAACCATCCCCGGCCGGAATCCTAATCCGATAATCGGATTGGAATTAACAGCCGGAGAAGGAGGAGGAATAGAATTAAGAGACTGTTCAATCGTCGATTTCACCGCAGGACTAGAAAAACTAGCTTCTCTCATCACTCTACTAACACTTGGATCATCGAGAATCGATATGATGAGTTGTTCCAATTCAACTTTCACGGCGAGAAGTGGTTGTTGTTGTTGTTCAGGGTATCCGCGACGTTGGTGAGCTTGAGCGCGTTTTAGTGCCGCCATCAAAGCATTCGAAATCGGCGGTTCCATCGCCGACGGAGCTGTGTTCTGCGACGTCGGTAACCGTTCTAACGCAACGCTGAAACATAATTCCAAAGCTCTACACTGAAGAGGATGAGATGAATTCGGATGAGATTTTATACACGCTTGCCGGAGAAATCCTGAAGGTGACGCTAGAAGCGTCGCCGCCACATGAAGTGGCGTTGTTTGGCCGTGGTTTCGCCGTCCGGCTTCGGCGATTGAATGATTTAAAACACTAGCCGCCTCCGGCGTTAGGGTTTGTTGGATTGTACTTAACCCAGCTCTCATTTCACGAGTTGAATTATGCAACTCGATATCGATTCAAATACAAAGAATTAATTGATTTAATTTGATTTTGAGTTATTAAAATTGAAGATGATGAAGGTTGTGTGTTGTTTCTGGGGTAGTTAAGTTATTACTTGACTTTATGAGAGAAAATGAAATTAGTGTGTTGTGGAGAGGTGAGATAAGATAAGAAGAACACTTTTTCTTTCAATATAGAAGACAAATTAACATTTTTGTAAGAGAAAGGCAAAAACAATCAAAACAAGCTTTTTACAACAAACACAAAAAAACAATGAAAAAGAAAAATGGAAGAAAGTAAGTAATATAGGGTACTAGAATAGACTTGCTTTAAGCCACTTTTTAACTTTACTTTCCTTTTTATTTCTTTCCTTTGGGGATGGATCTATCTGGGATCTAATTTTCTCCTTTCTATTTTATTTTTTTTTTTCCACCTTCTCTATAATAGTACTACTACTCTACCCTTCTTCACTTTTTTTTTTTTTTATCTTTGTTTCCTTCCGCTGCGTGTGACCCCAAAAAGTGTGTTTCGTAATTCAACGCGAAAAGGAAATATCAGATCCTTTCCTTTCTTCACTTCACACGCACGAACATGAACTTCTCTTTCTCTCCCCGTTTTTCTTCTTTCTTTCTTTCTATCTCCATCTTTAATTAATTAACAAACGTAATAATATTGTCTCCCTCTCCTTTTCAATACACAGAGCGCGGTGAATATAAATAAAGTAACCCTTTTTTCAGTCACACAGCAAGCGCATGAATCAATTAAGCAAAGTAGTACTTATAATTTCATTTTAACTAAAAGTATATCCTAGTAGTAATATTATTATATTCTACTAATCCTAATTATTAATATTATCGGTGTATTACAGAGTACGAGAAAGAGAAAATAAAAAAAAAAAGGTTTAGTTTACTGTTGCACAAGAGAAGAGAAAGAAAGATACGGAAGTGGAGAGAATTTCTAGTAAACGGAGAATTGATGGATGGAGGAAATGAAAGTACTATCGGTTGCAAGGATTTCTGGAAAATATTGCTTTGTGTACAGAATAACCTGCTCTCCTTTTGTGTGTCTTCTTATGCTTTTTGATTAATTTATTTTTTGTTTTATTGTTTTTTATAATCTGTAATCATTATTTTATTTGACACTTGCCTTTGCATAATGTTTATTGTCTGCATTTTTATATTATTTAATTTAAAGGTTAATTTGTCTCAACGTGGTAGATTAGTTATGATGGAGGAAGCAAAAGCACACTTTTCGCATAGGATGATGTATTAATTTAAATATATTTTTAAACACGATAACGACATAAAGTTTGTGTCAACTTAAACTTAAAAGTTTCTTGTAACAAAAGTATTTCTAAAATATAAGAGAAAGAAGTTCTTAAAAAACATATATACAAGAGAAAAAAAGATACGCACATGTTATTTTAAATGTGTATTTATGATAGAATAATTGATTTCAATAATAGAAAGGTGTAAAATTATTTTTATTGTTAATGTATAATTATTAGATTAAAAAGTAATATATCCAAACTCTTTTATTTTTAGTAATTATTTCATTGACTTATAGTAATTTATTTATAAATGATCATTCTTTCATTTTTTTATTTTTTATTTTTTATTTTAAAAAGTTAAATATAATATTTCATCATTTTAAAATAAACGTCATTTAAAATGTTAATTATTTTAATATTTTAAAATTTTAAATATTTTACTAAAGTATTCAAATTAGCTATTGATTTATTTTATGTTATTATAAATATAAAGTAAAATTAATATTTTTTAAAAAAAATATACACTAATTATTGAAAATAATAATTAATAAAATAGGTTTTTTAATAAAGTAACACTTCTTTTAAAATACTCATATCCGTGTCTGTGCCCCTTCTTAGTTATCGACTTTAATACTAGTACCCTTACGCTCTTGGTACTTAAGTGATCGTACTTATATTCATTACTCACGCTTTAACTAAAAAAATTGATAAATAAATGATATTGTTGTGATTAAATTTAAAAATTCTTCAAATATCTTAAATTCAATCATAAAATATTATAAATCAAAATATTTTCTAACTAAAAGCATTTCAAATGAACATTCGTTACAATACATATTTAAATATCCATAATAATATTTTATTAAATTGCAACTCATACGACAGTATTATCTGAGATAATTGATACAAAGTTGCAAGTATAATTATAAAGTTACAATTAATAAAATATAAAATCATAATTATTTACCTATTTATCATAATCAGATTTTTAGAAAATTTGCAAAAGTTTATGTTTCAATTATAAATATGGTAGTGGTTCAATAATATTAATAGATGTTAAAACATAAAAAAGCAATTAATTAAATTAAACACTAATATAATAAATAAATAATATATTTATATAAGTGCAGATGCGGGACAGAATGTGTACTATTTACCCTACTCATTATGGGTTTTTTGGGTGTACCTATTAAGTTTACGTCTAATTGTCATCCCTATTTAAAATGGAAGAAGTGTATAAAAAAGATTCTTCAAATACAAATTGAGTAGAAAACAATACTAATTATGTGCAAAAATGCTAATTCCAAAAATAAACTAAGCAAATACAACTCTTGAAATTAAAGAAAAAACACTAAAAGACATATAAAAAATAAATGTTCAACTAAAAATATTATTTTATGTTTATCAATTAATTTACCAAATTAATAAATTCAATTTATTAATTTATTATTTATCAATTATTGTCTCATTTATTTTCTATTCATTATACATTAATCGACTATTACTTTTGTTACTTCTTGCATGTCTCAAAATATAAATAAATAAATAAAAATTAACAAAAATAATGAAGATATTTATTTCAAATTTTACATTAATAGATAAAAAAATTTAATCTATTTTTTTATTTATATTTTAGATAGATTAATATCATTTACTCTTACTTTTTACTAAGTACTAGCATAAAAGATTAATATACTATTGTTTAATTTAGAAATGATTCTTTGGATAGAGAAATGTAAAAAAAAAATGGAATGATAATGATGATGGGAGAGAGATACTTGAGGACAGTGGTCTTTGGAGTTTGGATTGACTGCCTTTTTAGTTTTTATCACACACTGTTTTGTTTTATTCTTAGTTTCTAAAATTCGAAGTAATGAAAAAGATTAAGGAAACATCTCCCCCACGCACGTAATGGGAGGTTTAGCACACGACCAAAGATGTATTTGACACATCCTTGGGGGGGCCTTACGCGCCTGAAAAATGTGACAGTATCTCTCACACCTCAATTTTGCCTTTCAACAAATTTTCTGTTTTTTCACACGCAACACCACAAAAGGTATCTCGCCACTTTAACCTTTCTCAACGTTCACACTTTCCCCTCGTTCTATCTCTTACTTTATCTCAAGTCCATCGATATATATATAATCGTTTGGCAAGTCACCATTACCGCATCAAAAGAGGCACTTATTTTCTTACACCAATCCTTACGTAATAGTCATTCTCTTTTTCAAACAAAAAGTTAATAGCTATTCTCCTCCAAATTTTCGATTCTTAAGCATTTAATTTCTTGTAATAAAAGAAAAGGAATATAAGCACAAGATGAATTACCATAATCATCTAAACTTATCGTTTCTAAATGTAATGGAAAATAGTTTTTCATTTAATTTCAGCATAAAAATATTATTTTCAAAATAATTGTTTTTGAAAAAAAAATATTACACAACTATAATTTATCTTATTTATCATAGTAGTAATTGATGGTAAAAAGATACAATAATAATGCTTATTTAAATCAGATAATAATTAATACACATAGAATTTGAAGAAATATCTATAAAAGTAATAATATATATATTCCATGTTAAGACAAGCTTTATCTAGAAACAAAGGTATTAGTTACTTTAAAAACGTAAGATATTATATATTCCATGTTAAGACATTATTTGATGATTTCACATTGATTAAAAAAATATAAATTGTATTAATTTTGCTTATTTGATGTTAGATATTCTAAAATTGCTCTTTAATTAATGTTTTAATTAAACAATGACATAAATTGTATTAATTTTGCTTATTTGATGTTAGATATTCTAAAATTGCTCTTTAATTAATGTTTTAATTAAACAATGACGACAACATATAATTAATAAATTAGGAGTATGCTTTGTAATGATAACACAAATATATATAGTAATTAATAGATCAGATGTATTATTGGAACACATAAGTGATATTGTATATATACGGTTTATTTTTCACTTTTTTTTCTTGTAAAAAAATATCATATTTTCTTGTAAAAAAATAAAAACACTTTTGTAATGCAATATATAGATTTATTTTATTAATTATTTTAAATATTTTATTAACTATTAACTTTTTAAATGAGTACATACAGTTAATTTTGTGTTAAAATATATATATTTTTTAAATATACTTATATTTGAAGATAACAAGGTCATTGACTCAAATAATTAATAAATTTTAATTAAAAACAAATTATTTAAAAAAATCGAATTCAACTCTTAGTAGAAAAAAAAGGAAAATAACTTGTATTTAGAGATACATTTTTTTGAATATAAGATTTATATTCAGGGATAAATTTTTGTATTAAAAAATGGAACTCATAAATAATAAATGATAAAAAAAAAATGAATTAAACTTAATTTATATAATTCTTTTAAGAGAAAAAATATATACATTATGAATGTAAATTAATTTTACTTTACATTAATATAAATTAATTTTATATTAATATACGTTTAATAAAAATAGAATATATAACATTATTTTTTAAAATTAATTATTAAATAAACATATATATAATAATATGGTTGATTCTAGTTAAGGACGTTATAAAACTATCATATCTATTACACTCTTTTTTAATCGGTAAATAAGAACCCGTCAAAAGAAAAATCTGTACCGTAATTTTTAACCACCAATTTAAAATTGAAAGGGAGTACGATTACTAAACAATACCGCGCGTCCAAATCAATCCAAGTTTTATTTTTAGCAATAATTCAAGTTAGTACTTTTGTCAACAGAAAAAAAATAAGGATAGTACTTCGGACCGTTACATTGTTAATTATCTCCTCAGCAGTGTAACAATTTTTTTAGGGACGGCACAAAATTTCAAATTCAACTTTAAGCAATATTATTTTAAAGTATAATCATTTAAATGATATTAATATGTGTTTGGCTCATGTCTTAAAGTTTAGATATAAATAAACTCTACTTTGGAATCAAGTTATTGCATGACTTCATGTTTGGTATGATGAAAATGATAGCCTGTTATATAATCTCATTCGGTTTGCTTACTAATATATTTGACTTTTGGTTTCAAGTTTGATAGATTGAATATCGACCCTTGGTTTAGTGCTTAGATAAATTCATTTCTAAAATAGGTAGTTTACTTTAGACCTAGAAAAAAGGCCTTGGTTAATATTGACTAATCATGATGACAACCATTTTTTTAATTCTAATCGTTAGATTAAACTGGATCATGTGATCTAATATATTTTAAAATTTATAAACTCATTTAATTTAACAGCTGTTTAAATACTATACCTATATATACTCATGGTTATTTATGAATTTTTATATATACATTTTATTAATAAACTAGTTTGTTTTGAAAATAAGAAGTCAAAGTTGATCACAAGAAAGGATATTTGAAACACATGTACACATAAAATAAATACATTAAACACAATACTATATTTAATAATATCTGTAAAATTAAAACTAAAAAGGCTTATAAAAGGGCTGAGGTAATATAATTTAATGTGGAACCACTTGTTGTGGTGGTCCACAATCTTCTAAAGATGATGGATGGCGAGGAGTTACTTAAGTTTGAGTCATTCAAAAGTAAGACGACATTTTGTTGCTCTTAATTTTAATTTTTAGTAAGTAATTATTTTACGTATTAAAAATTAATTGTCAAATCAGTTTCTGTAATTTGTGCTGAAAGAGGAAGTGCATTAAATGCATTGAAAATGGTTGTGGCCTAACCTTCCCAGGTCCAGCCGCCCAATTATATCTAGCATTTAATTCAGTGGACAAATTCAACTTGCTTTTATATGGACCGACCTTCATTCAATCACAAAATATCGATCTTTTTTAAAGAAGAAAACGACTTCGACAGAACACTTTCTTTAATGTATTTCTTTACTTGCTACTCATTCTATTTCCATTTTATTCTAATTGATAAAAATATTAAACAATTTTAATTTTATGTTATTTTTGCATTTTTCAGTTAATTTAAAGATTTACAACCCAATCAATTTAAATTTTTGGGTCCATTGTTACAAAGCAATAGACAATATAAATCATCGTATTCAATTAGATTTGGTGCGGGTGAAATGGATGAGAGCTCAATTTAATACAATCGAATATCATCGTATTGTACAAGTAATAAGCTTAATCGACAATCAAATAGATGAGAATAAATAGACGTAGAATATCACGTTAATAGACTTTGTAAAACACATCACTTATAAGATTAATTATAATATATACTTGGATTTTATAAAACTTAGGCTGATCACCGAACATGCATGCCTATAAATAGGCCAATCGGGTGGACCAAAATTAAACCTTTAAAAAACATCATGCAAAGCCTAAAAAATTCTATAACAAATAACAAGTCATATATTATATCTACCAAATCAATGTAAACAACTGTTGAGCATATTCCCACCACCGCTAGTGTAGTTATATAAAGTTATGTGTTTTTGTTGCGTTTTATATCGTGTGAGTGTGACACCTATTTGGGTAAAAGTTAACATTTGTATGTTTTGTCATGAATAAAAAAACCCCACTTTGTATATATGTCTCACAATATAAATGTCAAAGGGCATATTCGATATTGTTGGTTAAGAATATTACTTGTACAATACAAATAAAATGTACAAGATTTTGAATCAATAGTTGTTTTGTCAACACTTTTTATTAACCCAACAACATTTGTTAAACACAATAAACACTTGTGAGTTGAACACATAAAATAAAAACATGACATAGAAATGGAATTCAATATAAAAAAAAATGACAACGATTGCTAATGATATAATACTTGTGATTGTGTAAGCAAGAGGAATATGTACATTTTGACAATAAAAGTGTAGTGTGTGTGTATATATATTCCATTACTCATACATTATATGTTTTTGTGTGGAAATAAATTTATATCATTTTATAGGTGTTTTATAATATTAATTAAAAAATTAATATAGTTAGAATGTCAATGTTTTTATAAAAAACTTAGATTATTTTTTTATTTGTGCAAGTCATTTTTGCGTAGGAGTCATGTTAATCTTTTTTATTGAGATGTCCATTTTATTATGTGATGTATCTTTACTCTAATTTTTTTCTAAAAAAAAAAAATATTAACAATAATTTTCTACTTATTGTAATTATAAAATTTTAAATTATTGTAATTAATATGGCAAAGTAAATGGTTGTTTTTTTAACAAAAAAATTAGACTGCATAAACATCACATGATAAAATTGATATCCCAATTATATGTTGGTACTTCAAAAATATCATTTATCATATGTTGCACCATGATAAATTTATTAAATAAAAATAACAAAATAATAAATAATAAATTTGGGGGGTTAAGTCACAACTCAAGCAAACAAGAATATACAACATTTTCTCATTAAAAACTTTACTTCAAACTTAGAGGGATAAAATATAATTGAAGAGAAAAAAGTGCAACAGAATAACAAATAACAGGCTTAACTAAAACGGAAAAAGGAAAGACTATAATAATTACAGTAAAAGTGTTTCTAAATACAATGCGACGACAAATCCCACTAAATAAAACATCAGGTAAAAAATTAGTGTTAGCAAACCTATTAGAACATATTTTGTCTTTCTTGTGAAAACAAAAGATGTAAAACTGCATTTGTTTTATTAGAGTTGTACAATTCAACCAATTTATATGACACATAATTTGAATTATTGAAAGATTAGACGTTTAATAAAGTATCACAATTTATCTATAAACACTCAAATAACTTGAGAAGCAATGTAATTGAAATCTATAAAAATAACACCCAATAATAAAAAGACAAAAATTACCTCTAGAACTATCATCGGTATTACATTTAATTTAGAAAATGGATGCTTAGTAATATATTTGAAAAACGTGTGATAATTGTATTTCTTAATTATGTGTTAAACTCTTAAATAATATAAATTTCATGTAATACAATTTAGCTTTTGGGATTCCCAACTTGTTTTATGTAGATATAATAGTTAATATATTATTAGAAATTTTCATTACGATATTTTAAATTTGAATTTAAAATATAATATTTAATCTAATAATAAAATTTAATAACGAAATCACACAAAGAACTTTGCAAGAAAAGCTTACAATAACTGAAATAAATTGTCATTGTTGCTTTTGGAAAGGCACGCCCTCCAGCCCCTCTGCCTTTTCTCTCACTCTTCGCGTTTTCGTTGACTCCCAAATCACAACTACTTCAAAGTTCAAGGTTTAAACTTTATATGCACTCACTATCACCAAGTGTTTCTATCTCTGATGTAGAATCCGAGGAAATATTAAGTAATAGTAATATTATTACATTTAATGATTAACATTGGATTGTTTGTTTAAAATTTTTTAAATAGAAATTTTAATTTTATACTTTTAAAATTAATTTTATTGATAATTTATTTTAAAATAATAGAATTTGTTTCAGAATTATTTGTTATTGATTAAAAGAATAATTTTAATATTCAATAATTTAGATATTTTAATATGATTAAAATTTCTTTTTTTAGTTTTTAAAACAAATCTAATAAAATTATTTTTTTAAAGGGTTTCTCAAAATAATTTTTAATCATTTTTTAAAATTATATTATTTAAAAAAAGTTGTAGTAAATAGATGAAATACTTAAAATAATATTTTAAGATAAATTATTTGAATTAATTTTTCATTTGAAGCTTTATTTTTTTAAAAAAAATCTAAAAATATTATAACAAAAATGTATTCAAAATAATATTAAAAAAATACTATAAAAATTATTTTTTAAATTATTTTAAGCAAATAGGTCCATTATTTCTTCAAATTTTATTTAGGATAAAAGTTTAATTTATCTTTCCACCATAGTATTTATTTATTGTTACATAAAAAAATGTTAAAGAAATAGAGTCAACTTAAAAAAAAATGAAAATGTAATTATAAGTTTTGAAGATGTCTTATGTTAAAAGTCGGAGACCTGTGGTAATCTTATTCATAAAACCATGACTTTAAGATTATAAATTTAAGTTTTTATTCTCGTGCAATAGAATTTAGGTTTTTC
>NC_021166.2:1956920-2006316 GCF_000331145.2 Cicer arietinum
TAGAATTTAGATTTTTTTATCTATATCTCATATATATATATATATATATATATATATATATATATATATATATATAAACTTAAAAAGTATATTTTTTATAATTAATATGATAAAATAATAATTATTATATAATAATAAAATAAAATAAATATTTTCTATAAAGATAAAAAATTTCATATTTTAAAAAAATATTAAGTATATTTAATATGTATATAAAATTTAAAAATTATAATAATATTACTTGCAGAACGAATTATGATACGAGTGCGGGGTGAATATCATCATTCCAAATCCATCTCAATCTCGAAATTTTAATTTCAAAAAAAAATATGAACATGTATCCGCATCCAAACAATTATATTTTTTCCATCAAAATCAAGCGAATTTGGATAGAAAAAAAAAATACTAAAAGTTTGAAGGGCTGGGTTTAGAAAGAAAAAAAAAACACTTAAAATCACTATTTTTTTTTAATATTAACAAAATAAAAAAACTAAGTTTTTTTATTAGGGAGAGGCAACTGCTTTATAAACGGCACCTTTCTATTTCTAGTAAAAGCACATATCTTGAGGCAAGATGGTGGGTAGCTGAGTTGTCCTTATTAACCATTAATAATGTATTTCTTTTATTGAAATTTAAAGGTTTAAATATATAATTGATTTTTGTAAATATATAACTTTTTTATTTTAGTTTTTGTAAGTTTTTTTTACTTAAATTTAGTTTTGTATAATCAGATACGGTGATTTTGATCTTAACGTTAAATCAAAAGTTATAAAAAATAGCTGTCAAACTGTCGTGGCACATAAGAAAGTGGTGGGTTTTCCAAAAATCCATAAATCTCACTTTTAATTTCTAATCATATTTTTTATTTATAAAATAACACTAATTATTATATAATAATTAATAAAATAATAATATAAAATATTTTAATTTTTAATAATCACAAAAGATGATGTGTTTATGTACATTTATAAAGCCACGTGTTCCGACGCTCTTTTTTATAATGTTAATTTGACGTTAAATACCAAAGTTGATCGTCTTTGATTTTACAAGGATTAAATCTAAACAAAAAAAAATTTAGATGGACTAAAATAAAATAAAAAATAATATATTTGCAGGAACTAAATACATATTTAAATCAAACTTAAAATTGACCGTATTTTTTGAAAACTCTTTTCTTTTCAAATGCGTACGTTATTTTAAAACTAAGGGAGTAACTCGTAATTATTTTTTTCATACAAAAGTAGTTACATTTTTTAATTTGTATCAAATTGTTATGTTGATTTATAATTTGAGACTCATGGCACTAACATATTTTGCACAAAATATTAGGAGAATGACAAATATTAATTAAAATATTATAATTAAAATTCTGTCATTTTCATTTTTGTCATTTTTTTTTTGAAAAATACTTCAATTTTCTTATGTTTAAACATCGTGTCACTCCTATAAAAGATACACAAATTAATTAAAATAGTTCACTAATTAATTAAAACAATTCAAAATTAATAAACTGTATCATACCATATCATGTATCAACTCTTACCATGTAAAATTTTGTTATAGTTATTTAACAAACAGTAGTTGGATTGTTAATTAGAGTGTTATAATTTGTTGTTCGATATTAGTTAGTTTATCATGTGATATTAAGTAGTTTATCTGTATATAAAGCTATTTGTATTAATTTATTATATTTTACTAGTATAAATTATAATAAATTTCTACCTCATTTCAAGTTTATCTCTTCAATCGCGTAATTTATAATATGATATAGTATCGTTGTGTTTTAATAATAATTTAATAATCTCTTTTACATTATGGTAAAAATACAAAGAATGATTATTACTCACAAAAACTATTGACATTTGTTTTTTTTCCTCTCTATTTACCGAGTAAAATCACTTAATTAGAAAAGAAAAATAATAAGAACTTAAAAAATATAAGAAGCATATTGAGATAGTCTAAGGATTAAGACCAAGAAGCGATGCTGGCATTCGCTTGCTGCGACTGAGAGGAGTGTCCAAGAGAATAGAGGGAGAGCAATATGCGAGGTCAATTTCTCAAAATTCTAAAGGTTTTGAGAGATTTTAGTAACTTATAACCGTTATTTTAATAATCTATCATTATTATTTATGATTTAAAAAAAAAATATAAGAGATAACGTGGTCTATATCTGCTCTTGAGAACACCCGCGAGTGATCGAGGGAGTATTATAAATGAATTGTTCATTTTATAACTTATAAAGTATTTTCTTTGTCCCTAAATATAAATATCTATTGTATATATTACTTTTTATTAAAAGGGATTAATAGTTTAGTAGATATGTCCATTTTATGTATAGATGTATCTGAAATACTATTTTGAATTTGTATATAGTTAATTTTGACTTAATATATTAAAAAATGCTTAATGATGTTTTTTTAAGCAAAAATAGAATGCAAAAACATCATAAGATTAATATTTCAACTATCTTTTAACACTCTAAAATATTATTAAAAGTAAAAATAAAAAATAAAATAAAATAAATGATGCTTGAGACACTGTACTAAAATTCAAGAAAACACAATATACAAACTATTGTATCATTAAAAATCTTACAAAGAAAACTCACTAGAATAATAATTATGAGATTAATTGAAAAATAACCAATAAATATATATAATAACTTAACATTTTAATTATAGTTACTTGTAAGAGTTTTTAGATTAACAATAAATCATAGTCATATGATGTTTGACTTGTATAATACCATTTTTTAAATTTAATGGACATGAGTTGTTGTGATGTTTTGAGAATATAAGATATTTTACATTGTGAGTTCATACAAATTAAACTTGCAACTTAAAAATGAACTTATATTTAGAAATAAACTTTTAGTCTTATGAATGTTTATATTAAATAATAAAAGTAATTTAATTTATTTAATTATTTAGTTACTTGAGAAAATAAACCTTAGTAATCTAGAATTTAGTTGAGTGGTAAAGTAAAGTTTACCTATAATTATTTGAGCTATAATTTGAGGAATAGAGATAACTTTTTTCTCTCTCAATAAAATAAAAGAGATAATTTAATTTTTTTCCTTCCTCCTAAAATATTTGAATTATTTGATATTTTTCATTATATTAAAAATAAATGTATAAAAAAAGAGAGAAAAAAATTATCTCTATTAACAATTGATACATTATTAATATTATATTAAAAATAATTTAAATAATATTAATTAAGTTATTTAATAAAAAATACATTAAAAATAAAAAGGTTAATGATTTTTTTATAAATTATTATAAGACGGAGAAAGTCGTATTTTTCTATGTAGAGAAATTAGTTGGAGTTTGATGGAATTTTTAGTAAGTGTGAAACGGTGGAGAGAGAAGTAAATGAGAAAAAAGCTGACGCGTGAAACTTTAGTGCTTTCCTTTTCGGCCGACCCATAAAAAAGTGATCCTTTGGATTTTGGATTCGATGTTAGAACTTAGAAGCAGAGAGAACCGGAGATAACAGGTCTCAACTTTATGCATTTATTACTTTTTAATAATATCTTTCTGCATTTACTACACTCTATTGCCGCCAAACTTATTCTATCGTTTTATTGCAAATAGGCAATTATGCAAAATTCATTTTTACACGTTTGAATATTTTGACTAAAACTGATATTATATTTATTACTGATTCGAACTCACAGCTTTATGTTTGAATATTTTTAAGTGTAGTTGTATATTTTATATTCAATTATTTGTCCGTAAGTTTTATATTTGATTTATTTTCAATTAATTTTAAATTTATGAAATTATTTTTTTTTAAATTACTTTTTTACAATAAAATTGAATATGTATATATTTAATTTATAAATAAAGGAGAGTAAAAATTGATTTCATAATTGTGAAATTAAATTTGATATTTTTGAGTATTATCAAATATAATTAATTTTGACATGAAGTTAAAATTTATTGTTTTTTATTTAAAACGTAATTTTACATTTAAATTTATTGATCGACTCTACTTTTATGTATATATATCATTTACTTTTACCTCAATATATCTAAATAAAATCACTAATATTCAACTCATTTTTAAATATTAGAAAATTAAATATAGATATTTTATTTTAGAAATTGTGTATTCAACTTTTTAAAAGTTTATAAATTATTTTTTTTGACAAAAAAAAAATAATCTATTTTTGTAATCATAAAGGTACATGTTAGCGAGACTATATGTATGCTTCCAATTAATAACTCTAATTATTTAATTTTAAAATTGATCTATATACTAAATTTTGTTTACTCCTTTTATTTTAATATAAGTTAGGTCAAAGTTTTTAAAAAAATATAAATTAAAATAGTTGAAAAAGTATTTTAAATCTATTTGGTCACTCTACTAAATTAAATATTGATAAATTTTTATTACTATTACTATTATACTAAATAATCTATTTTTGTAATCATAAAGGTACATGTTAGCGAGACTATATGTATGCTTCCAACTAATACCTCTAATTATTTAATTTTAAAATTGATCTATATACTAAATTTTGTTTACTCCTTTTATTTTAATATAAGTTAGGTCAAAGTTTTTAAAAAAATATAGATTAAAATAGTTGAAAAAGTCTTTTAAATCTATTTGGTCACTCTACTAAATTAAATACTGATAAATTTTTATTACTATTATTATTATTATACTAAGTTTTATTTGTTTTTTTTTAAATCATAAATTTATTACATTTTATGTAATTTAAAGATATAATCTACATTATTATTTGATATATCTAAAGGTACTTTTATAAAATATAATTAATACAATATAGTTTAATGTTATATATCCTAAAATGCTAGATTTGAAGTTAAATTATAACTTAAACTCATTGACATAATAACTTATTTACCTATTTACAAAAGTATAATATCGAACGTCGTAGATTTTCATAACATAATAGTGAAATATATTTTTAAACAAATTTTGTAGTCTTGTCAAATTTAAAAAAAAAAAAGTAAAGTCAAACGTTCATAACAAGTCTATGTCAGATAATAGGTCATATTAGAGTCTAATATTTTTAATGTAAACCAAACTCAAGTTTAACAAAGTCTAACTCGACAATTAATGCAATTCGCACAATAAATATTATATTAGTCATTTCAATAACTAAGTCACAATTAATAAATACGACACAAGTGATGAATACTTAAATCTCTAACTATCTGATAAAATGTTCAATAACTAACTGTTGCATATATAATACATATGTGGAGAGATATAAACTCCTTAAATAAATCTCAATTACTTCAAAGAATTATTAATCTTCTCAAATACGGACGAAGATACCTTAATATTATTAAAGATGCCTCAGAGATTGTACCAACAATATTTTGTCCATTCTGTCAAAGAATAAAAACTATATTTTGTTCATATTATGCAATTTGAACACCTTAATCGATCGATTTTGAATGCAAATTTTATCGGGTCTAAACGGGTGGAGTACAAAGATTAGAGGGCAAGGAGGAACTCTATGCTTTTGTTTGGCAAAAAAAATTTGTCTTTAAATGAAGTCCTATTTTATCAATTTTAGTCTTTACAAATATTTTCTTTTATATTATGGAGTTCTCAATTTAGTTATTTGTAAGACTAGATATATCAAAATATATAATTTTCACCAAAAGCATCAGATTAAGGATTAAAATTTGGCCATTTTTTAATAAAAATAATTTTAATAAAATATATTAAACTCTTTTGCTTTTGTACACACACTCTCTCTCTATATATACGAATAAAAATGAATCAAATTATATTAAAAGACTTAAATTAATCTTTACATTCAGTCAATGCTATCATATCTGAATTTTTTTTTAAAAAAATTAACCGTTGAATTAAAAATTACTATATACATATAGATAATTTCTTCAAAAATTGAGATGAATCTATAATTATTATCTATGAGAACAAGATCGGTCAAAGTTAACTACAAAGACGTAGTTGTACGTAACGTTAAACAGAGCCGACTGACAATTTCATCCAATTATCTATCACCCCCAAGAACAAATTCATTCAAACCATCAACTATACAATAAACTTCTTAATTGATTAGAACCAATCTATTAATTTAAAAATATGAATGAATATAATTCATCCATTTTTTTTTGTTAAATCTAATGGATCACATATTTTTTTTTAATAAAATTCAATAGATTATATTTATTTATTTATTTTCACATAGATACCTTTTTAAAATATTATTATACTTACTTTTTACAAATATTTAAATTTATTTTATCAGGGAATAAACCTTTTTTATTTTAAAAATAAGTAATTTCTTAAAAATAGTTTTTTCATCAATTTTTAAATAATAAATTTATTTTTAAAATAGGAATAGTAATTTAAATTTTATAAGTTATTTATTGTCAATTTAATAATAGTGGTAATCAAAGCCAGCCGTTTGTCAGAATGCGTGGTGGTCGTTAGAGCTTCACTGCATGCCATTGTGGTGGTTTCCTGAGTTCCGATACGCTAATATAAAAAAAGTTTTTTAAAATAATAAAAAACTGTATTTTCTTTTCAAAGCTAGAAAACAATTTTAAAAAATTATTTATTTCTAAAATAATATATATATTTTTTTCAAAAATAATTTATAAAATATGTTTTTATGTATGAAATGGTTTTTTAAAGATTATTTTAAGAAATAATCAAAAATTGTATAATTGTAGATATATAATTTATTATAATGCTAAATAAATTATTCAACAGTTTACTTGAATATTCGTCCATTAAAATATGATAACGGATGAATCAGATGTGCTTTATGTCTAATGAATAGATTGTATAAAATATTTTTAATTGATTTTTAGTGAATTGTTTTAATTAATTTTTTTCAAATTTAAACTTGATGCATCTTGATAATATAAAACATGATCTTAGATTAATTTAGATTAAATAGATCTGGGTAGTTTTTGTTCATAATTTTTGGGCTGGAAGATAACCTCTTTACTCTTTATAAGTATAACTGTAAAAAGGTGTTGTTGCTTAATAGATTGTTACTTTATAAGAGAAAAGTTTGCCCCACTATACACTCTCCTCATGTGCCTCTGCATTTCAAAATCATTTTCTTGCCAACGGGTAAATAGAGAAACTATGATAATTCAGTCCAATTCATACACTCATTACTTTCCTTTGAAACAATACCCTTTGGTTCCATTTCAAGGATCCTTCTATAACTACTACTACTACCTCTGTTAATATTATTATTTTTAAACATTTTATAGATCTGAAATTTCCACCGTCATTTAACAATTATTATTTTTTGTTGAAAAATTTATAGGGTATAAAAGATGAATTTTTCACTTTCAATTAAATTTTCTTTATGATCCGTTGGAAATGATGACGCTTTAATAAAAATTTATTGAAAATAATGATGACATTTATGAGGGATAGTGTTGTTATGAATTGAAAAAAATTAAGAATTTCCACACGATATCAAACACTACTAGGTATATAAAGTGGAGGTACGAAACTTGGGGAGGGTCCCAAGGGGTACTCAATTTTGTAAAAGAGGGAGAACGCAAACAAATTGACCACCACACATGCGCGCGTGTTGTCGCTGTCGTCCGACTGACTTTGGTTACGTGGTGTATTATTATATTTAGCATTTGAAAATTAATTAATTATTTAAATTAACTGATTGCTTGCGTTTTATCTCAAATTGATACGTTAATTACGTAACCGCCCTCCACCAAGTCAACATTACATATCTGATCCAATATTCCTTCCTGAATTCGTACGTCGTTTTTTGCCCCGTCAAAACCCTAATATTTGGTCTCACGTTTCTGTTGTTGTCCGGTCAAAACTCAGAGTCAAAACCCACGTTTTGGGTGGTCAACAGCTTTGGAGCAAGTTTCTGAGGTCACATCTTGGAGCGCACGTTGTGATGGTTCCTTGATTCTCTCAGATCCAGTTGCGGATTTCCTCTATAAATAGAGGGTTCTCCTCAGTTGGAAAAGCATATCAAAAACTCTTCGTATCTAAGGCTTTTCTCACTTCTCCCCCTTCTTACTATTTCTTTTGTTTCTTCCGAGTGACAGTCACACGACTACCATATTAAGGGTGTAATTCTAGAACGGTTTTCTACAGTGTAGTAGAACTCCGATACAGAGTATCTTGGTTGTTTTATCCTGAGGACTTCGTAGTTGATAGTCTGCCTTGCACAATTTGAGTAGTGTCTCGAAACATCTTAAAAAGAGCGACCTATCCGCGACTCAATCCAGTAATATTTTTGGTGGCATAATTATTTTTAAAATATTTTTTCGAAATTAAAAAACAACATGATCAGATAATAAACAATTGATCAATTGTTTAAGATGTCCAAATTCTTTACTGCTTTGTGTCGACCAACCCATTATTGATATGCATCACCCTTTATTAAAATTACATATATCACTACTAGAAAAATAAAATTAATATAATGAGTGAATGTTTATTATTTGTATCATCACAAATTTTACAAAATAAAATTAGTGACATAATTGATAAAGACTAATACAGTTGTGATTAATTTTTAAGCCAAAAAATACAGTTGTGATTTCCTTCAATCACCATTAAATAATTTTAAAAATGGGTGTACATGATGAAATGAATTATGAAGATGATAAACACAATTCTCATAAGTTATATGATGAATAGGTGACAGATGCAAGATCTCCTACAAAGGCTAATTGATGGAATATAATGAGGCAAAAGGTCCCATAACACTTTTTGATATTGCAAGGCAAACCCCACCTTAGCATGCTTTTTATGATTATTGTTAAGCTATGTAAAAAGTATACTATAATCATGTCATCAAGGTCAAACTTTAAGCAAACAAATGAAAAAAAGCAAATGATTCACAATTGAGAAGAAATTTGAGCCAACTTCTCTTGAAAAGTTTTTTGGTAGCTTCTTGCACTCAAAGCAAGTAGACTTTTGTGCCTCCCCTTAATCTCTTCTCTTTCCACACCTATTTCAATCCTTTTCCCCACTTTTTTCATCTCTTTTTTCAAGTTTAGATTAGAATAAAAGAAAGTGGTTTTGCTTTTTGAAGAGACGATATCAGTCGGCAGTGCAGCACCAATCAAGCAAAAGAAGACTGTTGGTTCCCTCTTTTTAGACTACAAATATTGTACCATAATTTCCTTTTTGCAAATATAAAGTTTAAATATCATAGTCCATCCATTTTAAAATGTGTTTTCTATTAATTTTGATTACTTATTACATAACTACATAGAAAAATATAATTTTGAAAGTGTTGCATCTAACAACTTCAAATTTTAAAATTATTATTTTTCATACAAAATTTCTCTTTTGTTTCAATTTTTTATTCTTTAACAATAATAACATCTTCCATCATTAAAAAAAAAAAACAATTAATATAGGATGAATAACAACTTACTAAAAGTGTAATTAGATTTACTTTTTCACGTTCTATGTATCTAATTGTAAGTATCTTTATTTTGAAATATGAAAAGTTAAGTTAAATACATTTAATTATGATTATATTTACATATATATTTCAAAATGAGTGTTATTCAGGATTACACTCCATCCATTTTTTATTATTCAATAATTTGCAGATTATCTCTTTTATAAATTTTTAAGAAAAATAAAAATTATTTTATTTTTGTCTTTCACAATAAAAATGATATTTTTTAGAAACTGCTAAAAATAATTTCTGATCATTTATGTTTTTCAATAATTTTTATAAATTATAGATAAATAAAATATGATTGAAAAAAAAACTATCACTAAAGGTGACCAACAAAATTTCCGAAAAAATAATAATTATTGATAAATCCAGTAGATATTTCATAGTTCACACTAATATCATGGTTAAAAAATAATACTTCACATGATATACTAAGAATGAGTGTAAATGAAATAAAAAGCATATTCCCTCTCAAAAGTTGAAAATGAATTTGTCATTTATAAATTATGAGGTGTATCCATGTATTACTAACATAATTGCTCTATATATATGATGACTCATGGTTCCACAGGAAATCATAGATTATATATTAAGGCTAGCTTGCTCCTTATGATGAGAGGAGCACCGTCCCATATATATATATATATAATACCTAAGCTATTATTATACATTCCACTTAATTTTTCTACACTTGTTACATTATTTTCATCATATAGGGGATGTAGAGAAGATGCCAAATTCTCACCTAAAAAAGCTTTTGTTTGAATGAACACAAGGCATCTTCTTTATACTTTGAAACTTTTAGATTACTTGGAATCCTTAAAGTGTTACTAACTATAGAAAATCCCACTTAGATGAAGCCATATGAAAAGGTTACTTTTTCTCCACTAACTATAATTTGGTGTTGAAGTTTTGTGCATGCTCAAAGCACTACTAAATCAATAATATCTCTCCTCAATACTTTACACACAAGCTTTTAGCTAGCTTTCTAGTATAAATCAACAAAAGCTTTTCTGACGTGAAAATGAGTCACTCGGTTACATATTGAAAAGGAAGCATGCTTTGCCTACGTAATATAATCACACCACCTAATCCTTTCAATTCAACTTGTAGTAATTAATAAGATTCGTGTAAGCCATAAAAGCAATGTTTTTTAAATGTGCTCATTAAAGTTGCGACAATAAACTTTTAAGACACCCATTCCTTCAAGGGGCCTACAAGACTTCATATAGTGATAATTACAAGCTATACCAAAGGCCCTAATAAATTTGACTGTACTACACCATAGCTACCAATACAAAAGCCCATTAACAATTGTTCTGTTTTTTTTTAACTGTCTTGATTAATTAGATTTTGTTACTATTTGAACCCAACGTTAATTATATACTAAAATCTATTATGTACAGACTATGTTTATTTTAGATAGATTTTAATAATTAATTGATAGATCTTTCTACGTATTTGTTTAAGCTTTTGGAAATAGTTAAAATCTAAATAAAATTTATATCTGACTATCGTGAAAAATAAAATTTATTTTCTAATAATTTTTTAGATATAATAAGATTTTAAATATACATTAATTAAAAAGTAACTTTTATGATTGCAAATGAACGCAAAATTAGGTTTAGTTTAATTTAAAAACTCTAAAAAATGATTAGTAAATTATTTTGGGATATACTATACTTTTTAATGTAAACAAAACGGGCTCTCAGTGGATGAAGTTGGCAATTGACCATCTTCATTGAACTACCAATTTTTATATCTATTTAAATCTTTCATTTTAAAAAAACATCCACTAAGGGTTTGTTTGATTGTGTTTTATATTTTATTTTTAAAAATTATTTTATAAATAAATTTTAGAAAATTGTTTTAAAAAAAAAATTTAAAAATTATGTTTGGTAACTCCAATTTTTAAAATAGTTTTTGATTATGGGGTAAAAAAACTGAAAATTGAAACACCATTTATCTTGTTTTGCTTTTTAATTTTAAAACACATTTATTGTGGAGTAAAATTTTATGGTGTTTATAAGGAATATAGTGGTTATAAAATTACCATCTATCTCTGAAATTCAGTAAAAAGAAAAAATAATTACTATCTATATAGTTTGTTTTTTAGATTTCGTTCAATAAATTATATTAAAATATATGAATATTATTAAAATATAATAATATAAAATTAGTAGTTCATCCATGTAGGAATTTTTTATGCAATGTTAAATTAAAAGAATTGAATATTTATTGAGAGTTAATATTAAAAAAATTATTAAATAGGTGATGTGTATTTGTATACTCATTAAAATACTTCAAATCAAAGTGAATTTTCTTATCTTTCGTTTTTATTGCCTTTACTAATCAACACCCATTTTTATTGTCCAGTTGCACCCAAAAAATATTGTATTGAATCGTCAAGAGAGGGCTGTTTTTTCTTTTGTTGGGTTAGTTTAAGAGAAAAGAAATAGCAAGGAAAGGAAAAAAGAACCAATACATGAGGAGGCATGTCCATGGCATCACCTAAAATTAAAAGTATGCTAAAGCTCTATTTATAAAAAAATTAGTTGATAACGAATAAGTTAATTTATAGTTAATAGTTGATAGTATTAAATTTACAAGGTTTGATAAAATTAATTATTGAATTAACTGATTAATATAATATAAAATTAAATAAAATTATATTTTTAATTAATATTTAATTTTTTATTAAGACAATAAATATAAAATTCAGAGATAAAATGATATATCATAAGCATAAATTCAAAAATT
Source organism: Cicer arietinum (assembly GCF_000331145.2). Taxonomy (NCBI): domain Eukaryota; kingdom Viridiplantae; phylum Streptophyta; class Magnoliopsida; order Fabales; family Fabaceae; genus Cicer; species Cicer arietinum. The sequence goes on from NC_021166.2 coordinate 1,969,117, forward strand.
ACTTGTAGGAGTATATAAAAACACTATAAGATAGTAAAACAATGCTTTACGCTCATGAGAAAAATTGTAATCTAACAACTTTATTTTAAAATATATACTTATATTTTATATATCGTGATTTGGCCTTCACAAACATAGAGGAGGATTACTCAAAAGACTACAAGGACTATCACTTATTGCCCGTAGCTTTGGGACCTAGTCTGTGCAAAAGTTAATTGCCTTCTCAAAACATTTTTATGGAGAAGAACATTTGTACAGTAGCTCTTTCAAAAGTTACATAATAATTTATCTTCAACATTTTTTCTCCATTATTCACTACCATTTTTTAAAATTATATATCAATTTATAGTACTTTTTATATTTAGTTAAAAGTCATATTTTTAAAATACGACTATATAAATAACAGTATTTTATAATTTTAACACTAAATTATATCTTTTAAGATACTATTATCTATTATTTTTATATTTTTAGTTATTATTTTTGTATTTTTAGTTTGTTGAATGGATGGTTGCATCTTTTTTTTACTCAAAGATGGTTTCATCGGATGCCACCCTTTAATAGTTTTTATATATTTAAAAAATCAAAATTTTAGTAAAAATAATTAAAAATATTAATTATTCACAAATAATATTACTTAATCAATTAAAAGTAGTATAAAAATATATAAAAATTACATATATTGAACAAAAATATTAATAATGTTGAGATAATTTTTTCAATTATGATTAGATATCAGACATAATTCGTACTTTTCTAATACTTAATTAATTTCAATGCTTAATGTGAATAAAATTGTGCTTCACATAATTGGTATAAAATCATTCAATTAATATATTACTCGTTGGTATAAAATCTACAACAGACACCAGAAAAATAACTTTACAAAATATCTTTACTAAATAAATATTTTTAACTATTCATCATTTAATAAAGACAAAAATAAATGTAATGATATCATATCCATTGATATCTGTATCTAATAATAAAATTAATATGTATTAATATTTTTATGTATTAATATAATAAAAAAATTATTTAATTAAAAAAAATTATATAAATAATTTTCTTATTTAAAAGATGAAATTTAATGTTTCAATATACTTAAAAATTAGCCGAATATCGCTAAAAGAAGTAGTAGTAGTTTAGAAGTTAGTGGGCACGATGTTAGATAAAAATGTATACCATTATTAGCTCATAGATATACATGGAAAGCTAGCCATATCAGTTACATTAATTTTAATTATAGGACCTACGGGCTAAAAGTGCACGAGTATAAATTGAGAGTTAACTACTTCCAACCAAATTCATAATTGCATCTTGGATAATCTCTGTCCTTGGATATGTATCACCATTGTCGAATACATCTATGGACTTAGGTGATATATTTAATTAGTAGGGAGCCTTGAGGCAGACAATAACGACATCATTGTACATGTGTCGTGTTCAGTCAATTGGTAATATAGCTTGATATAGAAACTATTCCTATTACTTTACAATTTTCACATTGTTTCATTAATTTATTATATTTAGTGAAACCGGTGAAATAATCTTCTTCTTTCTTATCTCAAAAGTGTTTGATTTATTTTTGTTATAAATGGCGAGAAGTTTATTGTAATATATTTCGAGTACTTCTTGAACCCATTTTAAATAATATATTTGCTTATATAAAAGGAAATACAGTACAACCAAATTTTATTTTAATTGAATATATTTTATATTATTATTTTTTAAATTTTTCATTTAATTTTTAGTATTTAATTTTTTTTTATAAAAAATGTTATTTTATTCTCAATAGGACGTGTTTTCATCAAACCCAAAGGCCAGTTGAAGAATATTTTAATTGTTTTAGAAATAATAAATGAGATAATTTAAAAAAATTTGATAAAATTATTTTTTCTTATATTTAAAACCATACAAAACAACGTCAATAATATAGAGTAGGATACACTTACATAAACGAATACTTTTAGTTATTATAATTAGTAAATTAAGTGACACTTTTAGAGACATAATTTGCAGACCCGCCTTTGGTAATTCAAACAGTTGGAGGATTATAAGAATAGGGAAAAAAATGCTTATATCCCTTTTTTTTATTTTTTATTCTCCAAATGTCATACTCTGAAACAATATTCTTTGAATGCCCTACTTTTTCGTTCCAACAGGAAGTCGTTCCCTAGGGAAGCGACCTCCTGAAGAGGAAATTTTTTTATGCTAATAGGAGGTCGTTTCCTGGGGAAGCGACCTCCCACCGAGTAATTTAATACTATACTTTATTATAATTTATTACTATACTTTATTGTAATTTAATACTATAAACCAACCCAGTGGGAGGTCGCTTCCCCAGGAAACGACCCCTGCATAAAAAAATTTCCTCTTCAGGAGGTTGCTTCCCCAGGGAACGACTTCCTGTTAAAACGAAGAAGTAGGACATTCAGAGAATATTGTTTTAGAGTAGGGCATTTGGGAAATAACAAATAAAAAAAGGAATATAAGCATACAAATTCCTATAAATATATGAAGATTAGAAGCACTGGCTACCCCCAAAGTAAAATTATCTATCTAAAATCTCTCATGTTTAGTTGGAATGTCACCTTCAATATAAGCTCACACATTTTCCAAATATCATTGAATAAATTTGACAACTAATTAACATTATTCACAGAAAATCTTCGACAGATTGTATATGATACATTTTCTATAACAATATATATATTTTATCTAAAATAAAATATATATTTTTCTTTTGAAAAAATGAAATATAATATTTAATTGTTGAGAGTTGAAACTACACCGTCACTAAATAAAATACTTCCATTAGTACTTTATTGGTTTAAATTTAAATACATATTTGATCTATGTAAATATAAAACTTTTTTAAGTTTATTTTATAGAATTTTGTGTATTTTCCTCCTTTTATCCCGTTTTGTCACTTCCTTATTTTTCTATGGTGATCATAATTTTGAAGATGGTTAAATGAGACCAAGTCGTTCATATAAATCCTATGGCGTCAGCATTGTGGTGATTAATTCATCTCACTCTCAAGCCTGAAAAGTGACATTCATTGGTTTCTTCTTTGAAACTTCTTCTTCATCATTGTGTTTTTTGTCCTTAAGGCTAAAAGCATATATACAATTCGATGCCTTTGTCGCGCTCAACTAAGATAATTATAATTCAATTAATTTCTACAATCACCACGTACATGGTTGCAATGAGAATCCAATGTTCAATAGTATTTAATTTAAATATTTGTAAACTTATTTTATATGATTCTAATAAATATATAAGTAAATTATGTTTGATTTTTTTAAAATAAATAAAAAGTAGAATTCAATATAAAATTTGTAATTAATTGTGATGAGAAAAACTAACTTTTGCTTTAAAAGCAAACTTTTTTTTTTTTAATTACAAATAGTACTAGCTAGTAGTATTTTCTTGCTTGGAACCTAATTTTAAAGATAGACAAAGCTTGTACTATCAAAGCTTTTTTCTTTGTGACAAAATTGTACTAACAAAGCTATTAATACTATAGGTATACATGAATCGACTATAGACATACAAGGCAAACTAATTATGTCGTTGTCCTTCTACCTACATCATTAATTTTATCTTTTGATTAGCGATATCTTTTCCACATGTCCTTCTACCCACATAATAACTCTTTTTGTCTCATAATAACTACTTATTTGTTTTTAAATAATTTATAAAAAATATTTGTTCAAATGAATTATTATTTTTAATTTTAATATAATTTTGATTATTTTATTTTAATTATGTTTTTTAATTAATAATATATACGTCATTTACAAATTATTATTCTCCATTTTATATTTATGATAATAAAAATAAACCAATAATTAATATAAATAATTTAATAAAATCATTATCTTTTTTAATATATATAAACTAATTAATTACGATGATTATTTTAGAATTCAAAAAATATCGCATTTGCATACATAAAAATTATAAAAAAGAATGCTATTTTTAATTTTTAAATTAATTTTAATTGTTTCATATAATTAATGTTATGTAATCACATTAAAATTATTTTTTAAAAGACACACTAAAATTGTAATTTTCCACTTTGTATTTATTATAATAATACAGCAATATATTGTTGATAGAGTTAATTTAATAAGATTTCTTCTTATTTTTCTTTATTTTTAATTTATGTAAAATAATTTTCACTATAATAATTATAGGAGGACATTGAGGGTATGGCACAAGTCCTGGCAATATTATTGTACTTGTCTCGTCTCAACTTTCTTTCCACGGTGCTGTGATTTTATAGGTATATTTATTAATTTTATTTTAATTTGCAAATAATCTCATTAAAAAATTGTTTTGCTTCAATGTATTTAAGGATTTTAAAAAGCAAATAAAATTTTTAAACCTGTCTTTATCAATCAATATCTTTATTAGATGAAATGACAGCAGCCCATTTTAATATTATATATGGTGAACAGTAATTTAATATTTTAAACTTTTCAACCTCTTTATCTATCACCATCATTATTAAACATTGAGATTATTTAATATTCTTAATGTTTGCTTGTTAATTTTAAGTATCCTATAACTTGAAATAGTTTTCTTATGAAATAAGTATTTGAAAATTAACAGAATTTCTACTCAAAAAATGAAAAGTATCATAATTTATTTATTTTGAATAAAGTAGATTCTGTTTATTCATTTTTTACACGAGGAAGTTAATTTGTTAATGAAAATAACTTTAGTAACAACTATCTACAAGAAAATGGACATAATTATCACCTAAGAAGCCAAGTGCCGATGAATGCAATAAAAATAAATAAAAGAAGCTGAGTAGAATAAGAAACTTAAAAGCAGGGCAATCATATTGATTCCTCGACCCTTTATTGTGTTAATTTTAGGTTGTTTATCTAAATCAAAGTAAGGCTGGAGTTTTGTTGGGACTGAGGTTGGCTATAGCCACTCAAAGTTCCAACAATTATTTTTATAACTTATAAAAAATATAATAATCTTTTTTTAAAAATACATTACATCTTTTAGTTTAAATGTTATAACTGTGTGATGTCTAAAATATAAAAAATTAAACCAAAAATTAATTGAAATTAATTTGTTTTTATTCAAACTAAACTTAATCAAATAAATTCAACCTATAATGATAAAGTATAATTTTATGACATTTAAAATCAACTATCAATATTTGAATGAAACCATTATATTTTATTTCACCCTATATCTATATCAATGTTATCTTCATAAACTATATTGTGTTTAATTATTTATATATTATTTTATCATTGTACTCTATATATTTGGGTCATAAAAGATGTAAATGCAATTATTTTAATGGTTTAAAAATATAGTCTTAAAAAAAATTGGATTTTATAAAATAAATTTTTTAATTTTTAAAAATGTCAACCCGATTAAATTGAAATCAAATCAACATGAATTTCATTGATTTAGTTTGAAAATCGTGACAAAAATAGTAAAAGTCAATCCAAACCTGACATTTAGATTTTTTCTCTCTAAAATAACCAACTAAATTGACATATCATGCTTATAGCTCTATCTATTCTAAATTTGTGCAATTTTTCCATCTAATTCTTTGTTTCTCTAAGGTCGTGTTTACAAATTTTGTGTGTTCATTTTATAAACTTACAACTTAAAATTTTAATATATAATAAAATATTATATTAAATTTTTAAAAGTTTGACACTCCAAGAATTTTGTTCAAACTCCCTCAATGAATAAAAATTAATACTTTTTAATTTAACGAAATTATTTTTCTATTTTACGCCATACCAATAACTTATTTTTATTTAATTGTACATATTTTTCTTTGCATAATAAATATTTAAGAGTATTATTGACAAAAGCTAGTTACAACTTTGTAGTTTGAAAATGAAAAAATAACAATTTTTTTATAATAAAAAAAGTTCACACATAAAAAGGAATGACATAAATATATCTACAATCTATCATAAATAATAGAATAGGTTCAATGGTGGCTTATACTTAAACACAATTGAGATGAGTGACCGCTCATAAAAAAAGAAACATCGTCATCAAATATAGAAGAATTACGAAGTGTAAATATTAAAGTGTAGAAACAATATTATTTATAGACCATTTAATCGAAAATGAAATAGAAAAAAATATTTTTAAAAATAAATATATTTAATCTAAATCTTGAATTTATATTTTTGTTTATATTTTTTATTATAGAAAATATAAATTATAGAATATTACAAATAAATTATTAATAATTTTGTGATAAAGATGAATATATAAGTAGGATAACTGCTAGTATCATGCCCTTGAGGACCTTTTATTCTGTGTACAATTTACAAATAAATCTGGTATTTTCTATCTATTAATGTTGTTGCTCCTTTTGTTTTCATTCCTCCTTTTCAGTGAATCACTTTCGAAAGTTAATTAATTGAATAGTGGAGTCAAAGTCCACCAATCAAGGAGAAAGGAAAGTACGTGTTAGTTAATGCAAAAACGTGAAACCGGTTGGTGTAATGTAAATGTGAAAAAGGAGAAAAAGAAAGCAAAACCTCAACCCCTCAAAATGCACCACCACTGTGGGAAATGAGAATCCACTTCTTATTGTTGTGTTCACACTTCACATTCAATGAATTTTAACTTTTAATAACTTATATCAACCAAATCAAAGATTATAAAAAACCTATTTATTTACTTCCATGCCCCTGATTTGAAATGTTTGTTTGTGTATCACCATACAAGATATACGTAAGCAAGCTATTATTTTCTGTTAAGTATATGATTTCTATTACTAAAATTAATTTAAATCATAATACAGTGTATTTGAGTTGACGTGGGGTTTGGGAATGAAAAATCAACTCTCTCTAACTATGGCCATTGAATATCTCTTTGCTTATCCTTCCCTTTCTATTTGAGCCTTTATTTGGGCTTTGAATTTTGGGGTCAACCATGTATTTCCCATTTCAGAGCTTCTTTTTCTACTCTATATTTTAACAAAAAACTACTCCCTCTATCACAAACTTAATTGTAAAAAATTATTTTAAAATAAATATCACTTTTAATTGATAATAATTTATTAATTACTTTATTTTTTTATGAATTATTTTAATTATATATATATATATATATTATTTTTTTCTTGTTAATTTGAAAAAAATTTGTTATTTTTTGTGTGTGCAAAATTCTTTAAAAAGTTGCATTTGTAAACGTGAACTTTCTTAAGAAGTTGTTATTTGTAAAAGCAACTTATAAGTGAATTCAAAAATGAGATATTTTAGTATATATTTTTGAAAAGAGAGTATTTTAATAATTTATTTTTGAAAAAAGAGGGTATTAAAAGAAAAAAGACAACTTTTGGGGCTGTGTGTGGAGAGTAGTCTACTAGAAACAGAGCATACATAGACATACAAGTTTGGGCTTTGTAGTCAGTCTTGTTGTTTTTAAGGAAATTTCTCATTCCATCCGTAACATTTTCAAAAGTCCCCTAAAATATTTTTTCTCTTCCCAATTTTAAATGATTAACCAATCCGAATAACATTTGTATGGATTATAGAAATACTAACTTGAATTTTTTTATACCTCTAAATTGATTCAAAGGTGTAAAAAATCTTAAAATTTACACATGCAAATCAGCCAAATTCGAAGATGTAAAAAAATTAAATTTTTTTAAGTTAGTATCTACAACTCCTAATTAGTTAATTCAAACAAAACCTATTTAGATTGATAAATTTAGATGGTTTAAAATTGACAAATAAAAAGAAGATTTAGAGGGCATTTGAGAGTGTTGGGAGATGGGACAAGATATTTCCTGTTTTTAATACCATTGACCCAAAAACAGAAGGCCATATGTATTGCATACATAAAATAAAATGTGTTGTTTCCTATGCTTCTCTATCTAAAGAAAATAAACAAGTTGGTCGGCATCACCGTGGCCTAACAACAACGTGCTGTCCAAATAAAAAACAAGGAAAATAGGTTAGTCATATCAATTATCAATTATAAAAAAAATGCAAACCATGATCTTTGTAGAATAATGTCATAAAAAGAAGAAAATGTAACTGCCATATAGATACATACCTTTATCTGTGTCCTATTATATGTATAAGTGAGATGGACTCTCCCGTCACTAGCTTGGATAACAGCAGGATATGAAAATTCCATTCCAACATTATCCTCCAATGTAAGTACCTCATTCCATGAATCACCATCATCTTCAGAGATGGCAAGTTTAAGTACTCCCCTTGAAATTGTATTATATGCAATCAATAGACTACCATCTCTTAGCTTAATCCCATCAATACCTAATACAACAAAACGAGATTTATGACATAAGGCATTAATGCAGGTTGGCCCAAGACAAGATGAGGCCTAAAGTTAAGTGATGATGCCCAGAGTGAACAAATCATAGATAGATAGATATATATTTTCTATTAGGCCTAAGCATGAATTGATAGGCTCTAATACCATAATTGATTTTATATCAGAACTAATTTATCCTTACAAAATTGACTTGTAAGGCCTTTTAACGTAGGACTTAAGTTTTTCTCAATTATAACTTCTAGGATATAGGGAAAAATTAACCTGAGTTTGGGTTAGGGAGCTGTGTAGGTTTTGCATACCCCCAAGTTTTGCCTCCATCAAAGGATTCTGAAACATAAACTCTACCAAGGCCAGTAAAGGATCGAAGCAAAACACGCAGTGTCCCTTTTGAAGTCTGATATGGTACAGGTTGAATCACACCTAGAGGCTCATTGTTAATGTAAATTGGACCATACTTTTTCCATGTCCTGCCAAAATCTGTTGTGACCTGTTATAATGCAACAAAAAACAACTATAGAATATAGTAACCAGCATATTAAATTACATGACGAAAATCAATTCTAGTGTAACCTCTGCCCATGCTCCCCATGAATTCCAGCTTTCAACAGAAGATCCACAAAGTAAGTCACCATTTTCCAGCAAGAGAGGCTGAAGAAAAATAAATTTAATTCAGTACTAAGATCATAAAAAATTTCATGACTATGAATTCCAAACTCATAGCTAAAAGTTAACATTAACTTATTAAGTGGATTTTGTTTCACCTTATTCTTTATTGGTCCTAATATACCAGGTGGAAGTTGTTCTCTTTCTGTCCAAGTAATTCCTTTATCATATGATTGTTTCATGAATCCACTCCATCTGAAATAAAATAAGCCAATTTCTTAATCTTTTCAAATTAAGTCCTATACATTGGAATGTGATGATGAATCAATGACTACTGTGACAGATTTAAATAAATAACATTATTTATATGTTTTCTCCATTTGATTATCATGTTCATCCTTAGCAATGCTTTCATGTTCATATTGAATCCTCAATTGCTTTCATTCAAAAGAACCTTACACCACAGCTTACATAGCAAATACACACACATGCACATATCTATGAAGAGTTGAAGGATAGAAACTTTACTTTTGAACATCAAGGCCTATTTTGTAGAACAGAAGTAACACATTTGATGGAAGTCTGAATAGTACAGGGTTCCACATAGGAACATTTGGTTCTTCATCAGCTATTACAGGTGATTCCCATCTGCTATTCTGTGAACCGAATTTCCATTCACAATATTAAAACACACAATCAAAACCTTAGAGCCAATTATTATTGAATATGATTGCAGATTTACAACGCTCTGATACCATATTACTGAATATGATTGAAGGGACTTCATTGAATAACCTCATTCAATCGATTATTTGATGAATGATACAAGGAAGGTTTAGGTGATTATAAACACCTTGAAAATAAACCAACTAACTACTAAGAGTTATAATTTATAACTAACATAACTGTTTTATAACTAATAAGCATGTAACAACACCTCCCTCCAATACTCCACACTCCAAAGACAGAAACAAGAAACAAATATAATACAAAGATGAGACTATTGTTGATTTGAAATCAAATTATTCACATCTTTATATGTCAGTCACTTTGAAATTCCATACTTTTAAGCCAACATTTATATGGTATGTATTTCTGCAAATAAAAGACAAGAAAGTAAAATTATGAACTTCACTTCTTGGGTGCAGATACTTTTCCATCATTAACAACAACCAAATAGAATCTTCTAGTACTATGACTGCATAAGTTTGACAAATCTTCCATAAATAGAAAGATAGGTCATAGGAGGCAACTTAGCATTGTATTAACTACAAACATACATTTTTTATTGGCGAAGGGAGAAATTATCATTAATTAAAGTGACACTAATGAATATTTTACAACAGATCATAAGACGATGTGAACTTCGACCTTGAAATTACAAGGTCAAACTCTTACGACTGAACCGATATCAGGTTGACTAAGTACATTCATTTGTATACGTACATACTATTGGGTCATGAGGGGATCCGAGGCATCATCACATTGGACACCATAATTTTACCAAAAACCTTAAGACAATAAGTATATAAGCCATCTCAGGTATATATTGCTCAACATTCACATTATCAACCAATGTAAGATTTTAACTCACACTTGACACAAACACATAGATGCATATAAATTTTGTAAATTTAAGTATTTTAATTATGTACCTTGTAAGTCTGCAACCATATTTTGACATCAGGTGCACCCTCTGATGTGCCCCCATAATAAGCAACCAAAAAATGACCCTTCCCAACCTGGTGAAAAACCCATTTTATTATGTTGTATTATATACCTTAAAAAATTAAGATGGAGCCTAAAAAAAAGTAGTTTATAATTTATGACCTCAACAATGGTAGAAGAATGACAAGTATTGAAGGGAACTGATTTTGCAGGAAAAGTGAATTCTTCAAAAATATGCCCTTTTATGTAGCCGTTGCCACGTGCTTCTAATTCTGTAGAGTTTAGCCTGCAGAAGATAAAACATCAATATGAAATAAAAAAGATTCAAATAGGACTATATTATTAATTAATGGATTGGCAATGTGACATATGTACCCAGAAAATGAGTAAGCAGTATGATTGATAGTAGAAGAGATTAAGAAGACCACCAAATGAACAAAGCAAAGAAAGAATTGCATGGCTGATGGTTGGTTCAGGTCAATGAAAAACTCTGCAACCCGTGACACAAACTGTTCAGTGTGGACAACGTTAATAAATGTGTTAAAGTGATGATGATCTTATATAGTCAATTGATATTTCCAGCGGTGTATATATATATATATACTCATTATTTCTAAAAAAAAAATAAGGATTTCGTTACTATAGTTCCCATGTATTTAAAGACAAATTTCTAGAACATATGGCAAAATCCATTAAATATTTATACATCTTTATACTATAAAAGAAACAATTTCCTTTTTCTTCTTTGTATTTCGCTTGGGTTTGCGTTATTTTATACTTATGTCAAACTTTTTGAACAACTTTTTGGGGAGCACAAATATTGTTTATTTGAAAATATTTTCCATGTGTTGTTCGTTGTTGTTGAAGCGAGGGAAGCAAGGTTTTGAATTATTGAATGAAGACGCGTCGTATTCCATGAGAGAATTGTAGAAACTAGCTTAATTCATTAAAAAAATTATATAATTAATCTTCAGAATTACAAAATTAGATTTCATCAATCATTTTTTCATGATTGTTTTGAGTATTTAAAATTTTGTTGCCATAGTCAGTAATTTTTAAAGACCACAATGGATTTTTGCTCTTAAATTATGACATCGAAAGATATTTATAGGAGATAAACTAGGATATTACACGTGGAATTAAAATTATATTTAGCGTCTTACTTTTGTCTTTTATTTAAAGAACCACTAAGTGTGTGATTGGTTTTATTGTGAGATTGAAAAAAATATAATAAATTACTGTAATTGTACAAAAGTTAGGAGGATAATTTCAGCTAATTCACGATAATTCTTTATAATTTTGTCGATCTCACTTTAAAACCAAACATCTACTAAGTTAAGTGCTTGTTGGGCAACACTAAAGTCTGAAACAAGCTTGCTGACAGTGAAACTAATTATGTGGGCGAAAAAAATGAGTATTTAACTAGAATCTACTCTTGTAAACTCACTTACAGTAAAAAAAACTCAAAAAGTTCTTAACAAAGCCTATATTGCGAAGGTTGCTTAGCAGTTGATGGAGGAGATATTAGACCTAAATATAACTGTGGAACTATGAACGCTCTTATCATTCAGCAACATAATGTTGCCTCCCATGTGTGGCGTGCTATTTGAAAGGCTTAGCATCATGTGGAAGGAAATGTGAAATGTGTGAATTGTCATGGTCATGCAACAAAGTTTTAGAAAGACAACTGGATTCCATGTGGTATTCTTGTTGATACATTATCGCATGATATGCCTCAATGAAAAGCTGATTTTTCAGTTCCAGTTACAGTAATTGAAATGATTGGAACTGGAGTTAGTTGGATTAAATTCTTCCTATTTCTATATGTGATAGAATCCATCAACTGAACCCTTCTTCAAATGGCCAACAGGACTTCCCTTCTTGGCTTAAATCCATTAATGGTCAGTTCAACTTGAAATCTGCCTACAACATCCGAGTTAAGGAAGTTTGGAACTAGAAGGGCTCGACCAGAATCAAAACCACACCATGGAAGATGGCTCAGGGAAAGCACCTTATTGAACTTTGTCACAGAGATACGGCACCGGATAATCTTTGTCCTTGTTGCTTCTCAGCCCCTGAAAAGCTAATGCATATCATTAGGAATTGTGAAGATGTGCAGGATTTTAGGAATAAAGTTATCAAACTTGATCATTCTAGCAAGTTTTTTAAGCCTTGACATGTATGCATAGCTTGAATGGAATATCTCTGATTCTGATATCGGAAATACAACTTGGTTACGGCAGATATTCTTTGGCGTGGTCACTAATGCCCTTTGAAAGGACTAAAACACTCTAGTTTTCTCCCATACCTCCAATTTGGGTCGTGATCTTTGGCACTAGGTTGATTTTATCCAAAATGGTTTGGCTAAACCGAGCATGCCTTTTGATAGCAGTCTCAATGGGCTAAGCCCCTCTTGGGGGGACCTCAAGATGAATGTAGATGGCTCATACAACTTTGTTGATGGATCTTCTTCATGTGGAGGTATCTTGAAGGATCATAATGATTCTTTCATCAAATGTTTTTACACTAAAGTGACTTCTAGTAGTTCTCTATTTGCGGAAAATTTGGGCCATTAGAAGTGGAAATGATCTTGCTCGTTCTCATGGTTTCAGAAATGTGGTTTTCGAAACTGATTCTGCTGTTCTTTTTAATATGGTCAAGATAAGTCATACCCAATTCATGTCGCTCCTACTACTTAAACAAAATACTTCCCTCATGCAAATAAAGGACTGGACTGGCTCTCTCTGTTACTCCTCCTGGAACGAAACAAATGTGCTCATATGTTGGCTCAACAAGGGCACTCCCCTCCTTTTAGCCTTCAAGTAGTGGAACCTCCCTTCCCCTTGTTAAATACTCTCTTGATGTATAATTTCGTTTATTTTAATATAAACCTCTTTTATAAAATAAAAATAAAAAACTCTTCTAAACTCGCTTTAAATTATTCTCCAACACATTAATAGTTTAATCACAACAACTCTTTCAGAATATTATATATAATAATAGTTGGGCAAAATAACTCCACACCTGCAACTGCAACTATGCCCATGACTACACTGGAAACCTCTCTTGTGTTCTTTGTACGGATAACTTTTCTCTTCCGTTTGAAATATTATAAGAAGTAAGATGTGTGAAGACTGAAGCATAAATGTTTAGGAAATAGATATAAGAAATTAAGATTTTGTAGTAAACAAAGAGTACCGGTAACAGTTCTTGATCATGAATTAAAATACTGATGGAATAAAAGGCCATATAATTAGAGATAGACAAGATTACTTGTTTCTTCTTACTTGAAACAATTTACTCCACATCAATTTGGTTTAAGAACAACATGCTGCCAAAGAAAAGGAGGTTAGGGGGAATAATACTATCAATTTATCAGGAAATGCACGAAAGAAATCGAACATTCATTTATACAAAAGAAACTCAACTATTCCCAAACTGAAACCTACAATTTAAAGACAACTACCAAATTAAAATTTAAGTACATACCTTAATTTGTGTCCTTTTATATGTATAGGTGATATGTATTAGCTCATCACTAGCTTGGATAACAGCAGGATATGAGAATTCCATTCCAGATGAATCCTCCAATGTGAGAGCCTCATACCAAGAATCACCGTCATCTTTAGAGAGTGCAACTTTAAGCACGCCCCTCGATGTAGTGTTATAAACAAGCAAAATACGACCATCTCTAAGCTTGACCCCGTCAATACCTAGTAAACGAGAGTAGATGGATGCGCTGTTAATATACAGAACAGATAAGTAGCAAAGTATTATAAAGGGACACATACGGTGAAGTAAAGAACTTCAAAATTAATCAAATCTGTGACAAACCCCCAACATTACATTGGTCCTAGTGGAACTGAACTTAGATCCCTTAAGCAAGGTATCGGGTTCGAGCCTTGTAGGTGGAAAAAATATGGTTGGGAGGAGAGAGTGAAACCCCACTAAAGGTTGTCAACCAAGTTCCCCCGGACCTCAATCATTGGCAAAGTTGGTAGATACTTCAAACCAATAACATGGTTACCAAAAATCCATGATAAACCTAGTTTTTTAAATTCTAGTTAAATACAAATGTCATGCAGCAAAAATAGCATGCAGAATATAGGTAACAATAGTTTACCTGAATTTGGGTTAGGGAGTTGAGTAGGTTTTGCATATCCCCAAGTTTGGCCACCATCGGATGATTCTGATAGACATACTCTACCAATGCCATCGAAGGATCGTAGTAAGACACGTAATTTACCATCTGCAGTCTGATAAGGTACTGGTTGAATCACACTTAGAGGTTCATTTTCAATGTAAATTGGGCCATGCTTGCTCCATGACTTGCCAAAATCTGTTGTGACCTATTGCACACAAAAAGCGAAAAAATGTCAGCCACGTAACATTTCGAAGCATCTTTGGAATAACCACTTCAATAGGATCAGTAAAGTTAAAACCTCCACCCAGGCACCCCACGAGTTCCAGCTTTCAACAGATGATCCACAAATTAAATGGTTGTTCTCTAGCAAAATGGGCTGAGAAATAGTAATCAAAATCAGAACTGGTAAATATAGATATAAATTCTAAAACTCTTCCCATAGATAAAATAGAAGGAAGTGTATTCTATTGTACCTTATTTTTTATAGGTCCTAATATACCAGGAGGAAGTTGTTCTCTTACTGTCCAAGTAATGCCTTTATCATATGATCGCTTGACAAATCCACTCCATCTGAAATTGAACAAACTCATTATGCTAATGCAAAAGGAAAGGTGACTTATAGAGATGAACAACTTAATTCTAGCCAAAGCTCTTATTCAAACATTTCAATGTTATGGCACCACTGCAACTCACTAAAGGGGTCAATTAACAATGAATTATGAACTGATGCACGTTTCCAATGTATTGTTTGTCATGGTAGAAGTATTTCAATATGATGCTACAACTTTATGTATTTACCATTTAGAAATTAATTTACTTATAAACATGAAGTTTTGTGCTGAAACTTTTCTAATATTAGTATTCTATGAATATATCATTTCTAACTATTCAGCTACCCAGATTTCGGTAACGAGAAGTAATAAGAGGCATGCATTGGCATTAATGTAGAAGCGTATGAGAATGCTAATAATAAAGTACTATAATGCATAATTTTATCAAGATCCAAAGCCAATGCCATTAACAAATTTACTCAGGGTGACCAAATTCTTTGTCATATCACAAGATATGCTAACTGATTCATAATTTACAACTAGGTACATTTTTATGAATCTCCGATAAATATGAAATGTTTGGAAGGAAAATGTCCAGTGGAAAATGCTACAATTAGTAATCCCATATATCACATACACATTTAGGTCTATAATCCAATGCAGGATAGTGAAATTGAACAAAAATATATCATAATTGTATTGTATGCCTAAGGTGATAAAGTAAACCTAGTTGCCTCAACTACCATACATAAAAGCATTGCATCATTAAATGCTTTGCACAAGAGAAAAATATATCAATAAGAAGACAGTAAACTTTACTTTTGAACTTCTTGGCCTATCTTATAAAATAGAAGTAGCACATCTGACGGAAGTTTGAATAGTACAGGGTTCCACATAGGAACATTTGGTTCATCATCAGCAACTACAGGTGATTCCCATCTTCCATTCTATCAACCAAATTTGTGTTTAGAAAGTTAATGCAGCATTCAAAATATTAGAGTTCAACAGTCATCTCCTACAGATATGCAAGGTGCAAAGACAGTATAGTTTATGACTAATTAGAAATCAAAATTTGTCCCCAACTTTTTCAAGGCACATTTGTCTTGTGTTTTTTTTTTATAGGCGGTTAGTTGTTATTGGTGGTACGGTGCATATATTTATTTACTTTGTAAGTCTGCAACCAAATCTTGACATCAGTTGCACCTTCTGATGTGCCCCCAAAATAGGCAACCAAAAAATTGTCCTTATCAACCTGCAGAAATCAAACAACATTGTAATGAGTCCATTTGCCAATAAAAATCCATAACATTTTTTCTTAAGGAAATTTTTTTATTCCATTACCTCGACAATTGTAGAAGCATGACAACTACTGAAGGGAGCTGAGCCTTCTAGAAAAGTTAACTCCTCTACCAGTGGCTCCTCCATTGGACAGTCGGTTGTCATGCCTAAAAGTTAAACTTGTGCAGTTGCTGTGTTTTTAGTTAACCCCCCAAACTATCTCCTGCAAAATATTCCTCCGAGTTTCAAGCCATACTTATGAAGCACTCATAGTCTCATATAGACACAAAACCGACTCGTCGACACCGATAATAATTTTAAAATGTGAAAATAATTGAATGCAACTACATCTATCAATTGTCACATACCAATACCTGTTGAACACGGACGTGTTTTCAATCTAAAGTGTTAGTAGATGTTTTAGTAGTGGAAATTTGAAATAAAAAAAAAAAAATGAGAGAGGGTGTGAAAATTGAGTGAGATAGAAATGTTTTGATTTGCATTCATTCTTGTTTGAGAGAGAGCCCCAAAAAATTGTTCCAACTCACCATACTAGTAAAAACAAATCTCAAGCCTCAACATTCTTACATACATGTTGTAAGTTGTAACTAGTTACGGTGAAGTGGGATTCAGTCCAAAATTTATCAAAAGCTGAGATTTTGTACCTACTCAAATAAATACATGCTTTTATAGTAGTGTCAAAATGCATCGACTTGAAAAACCAATGCGAAAAGTGAAAAATATTAAATAGAGAAGAAATTGAAATGCGAAAAGAATGGAGAGCAAGGAGCATACCGAGTTAGAGATGCCCCTTTCAGACGGATCCGATGATCTAGGTTGCTGGTTCATAGTCAAACTCACAGACATCCGATGTAAAACTTAAGTGAGATTGCTTGTTGTGTTATTTTTTTATATATAAAAATATTAGAAAAACTGTTTTAATTTTTTTTTTTTAATATAAGGTTGTTTTAATTTTTTTTAGTGAATAATATGACAAATTCTACTTACCAAAACAATCTAGTTAATGTGTTTTGAGGAATTTTTAAATTTAAAATGTTTAAAAGTATTTATTTATTTATTTAAGTTTTTTAAATTCAAGATGCACCATTTCTTCAAAGTTAACTTTTGTGAAATTCATAAAATATAATTTACTACCACAAAAATTTATGAAAAATATAACTTTTTGTCAAAATAGTTTGTGACATTTTGATAATTCCAAAATTAATTTGATTTTTTTGTTAATTAATTAATAAATGTGACAACATCATAGACTAAAATGATAGTTTATCGGAGCAAATATAAATATTGATAGATTAGACTAAAATGAAGTTTTGTCTCGGACTCGAACCAAAACCTCATAGTTGTGTGAGTTAATTATGATAAAATTTACTGTATCTTGTAAGATAAATAAAAAGATGATGTGCCCTTTTATTTTTTTAATAGATAAAATATTATCACTATAATTCTTAAATATATCGAAATTACAAATACATATCCGATACATATTTTGTAGACTAAATTCATCTACAAATAACACATTTAATAATCAAACCAACTAATTAAAAAGGAAAATGTGCATTTTTACAATTCATCTTTGCAATAAAAAGAAAAATAATATGTGTGAGCACATAAAACTAACAGCTTATAATCACCCACCCTCCCCATGCATGGCCAGTAAGTTTCTAATTAGCCAAACACTCTATTTTTATGGATTATTATATTTTTTGAGTAAATATTTCATTCAATAAAAAATACATTTAAAAACTAAAATGATTAAAAAATGTTATGAGTATCTTTTGATAATTTTGATAAATTAACAAATACATTCAGCCACACAAAATGACTTGTTTAGTCAAAATAAATGTTAAATAACTATTTTGATTCCTTATATTTTTTAAGGGAAGTTAATTTTATTCTGTTAAATGTATCTTACGTATTAATTTGATATATTAATTATGTTATCCAAATCACTTATATAAAAGTCAAAATTAGAATTTTGAACAGAGTCAATTTATAATATCTATTTTTTTAAAACTCTGAAATTTGTATGTATGCATTGATTTATTTAATAATAATGTTCAATGTTTACTATGTTTCACTCTACATATTTACTTTTTGTTAGTTATCAGTAACACTCTACAGTTGTATCATTCATATGACTTCAAATGTTTATTCTATTTGGTTTCAATCATTTAATCTTAAAAACTTGCAATTTATCTCTATGATGATAACAAAAAAGAAAACAAAAAACGAATAAATAATATGTATTTTAGACTTTAATTTTAACTTTATACAAGTAATTCAGATAATCTAATTAACATGACACATTTAACTTTTTTTTCTTCTAATAAAACTAACAAAAATGATTAAAATGATATACAAAATAATGATTAAGAAATAAAAACGGATAATAGTTAAGAGGAGAGAGATTTAGCCCAAAATAAAAGGCGGGACATAAAGATGAATGAAGTAGTGAATATAATTGAGGCGAGCATATGATACCCTAAGCAGAGCAGAGCAGATTGAAGTTAGGCGAAGCAGATGAGAGGTAGCATTTCAGAAGGAAGATGGTTGGCAGTGACCATTACATTAACAACACTCTCTGCCATTACCATCTCTGGTATGAGTATCTACTTACTTACTCTCCACATCTCTTCTTTCTTCTTTTTTCATACTCCAACTCAACTCTCTCTCTCTCTCACATTTTCAACTTTCCTTTCCAGCCTTCATAGTCAAGCGTAAATTCAACGCTCTCAAATCCAAGATTCACGATTTGGAATCATCTCTCAAATCTTCCTCCCACAATTGCGCCTCCGAGAGGCAAGGCCGAATTAGGGCTCAACAGGTTATATGTCTCTTCCTTTTTCCAACCTCATCATGCCTCTTCTTATCTTATTATTATTATTATTCATTTCTTTTCCTTCTTAATTT
This sequence comes from Cicer arietinum, assembly GCF_000331145.2. Lineage (NCBI taxonomy): Eukaryota > Viridiplantae > Streptophyta > Magnoliopsida > Fabales > Fabaceae > Cicer > Cicer arietinum. The sequence goes on from NC_021166.2 coordinate 1,988,608, forward strand.
ATTATTAATTATCACCCTCATTCATTCTTTTACTCGCAGTTGTTGAGAAAAGAGCTCATTCAACCTAAATCTCAAAACCTAAACTTCACTTATTATCCTATGATTCCCATTGGAACCATCCGCTCATGCTTCTCCACCAGGTTAGGTTCAATATTTCTTAATAATTGATTTATTATGGCTATGTTTCAATAAACAATTAATTAAACTCTTATATCATAGAGTTTATCATATAATTGCAAAAATAAAATAAAGTCAAATTATTTTTATATAAGTTATATCAAGGAGCTTATAGAAATAAGTTATAAACAACTTATGAAATGAGAAATAAGTTGAAAACAATCTATGTACATGTTATAAGTTGTTTTCATATGCTCTCTTAAACAATCTCACAACGGCTTATGCCAATAGATAAGCTCAAATAAACCGGTACAAAAACATGTCCTATATTAAATTTGATAATTAATGGCGATCTTTGATAATTTGATATTTCACTCTTTCATTGTTTAGTACTTTGATAAACTATGCAGTTGAGTATACATCTGTGCTTTATGAAATTATTATGTACACAATGCCCTATTAATGATTTGTGAACCACTGTTTCGTATTAGTGTAGGAATGGGACACCAAGGCAACCATTACTTGTACCACTTGCTAGAGCATGTTTGGTTTTCAATACAACTCGTGTTCCTCCAGCATCTCTTGAGGGTCTAGCAGAATATTCTCATTGTTGGATTATATATGTATTTCATTTAAATACGAATCTTGAAAAGGTGTGGAAGGATCCCTCTAAATCAGGGTTCAAAGCAAAGGTGTGTGACTGGCTCTGTTGTTAATTGATATCTTATCTATATATGAACTATTTCTTAGTAATTGTTTCTTACGGATCAGTCGATGGATAGGTGAAGGTCCCTAGACTTAAAGGTGGAAAAGTGGGAGTGTTTGGCACAAGATCCCCACATCGTCCGTGCCCCATTGGACTCACAGTTGCAAAGGTAAGGACACATGTTGGCCATGTGGGATATTTGTGACATGCCTTTAGAAATGACAGTATTTTGTTCATTCTCTTGATTGATATCACTCTGTTTTAATGCATATTATTTGATTAGAGACCAGCAAACCACAGAGAACTCAGGGCATGTTTACTTCCATTGGTTCCTGTTTTCACTTGATTGACAATAATAATTAATAAGCATTGATGAATACATTTTACACATTTCTGAAAATGCATTATGGATGATAGATCCAGTATTTCAAGAAATTTGGAAAATGCCAAAAATATATTCAGTATTTCCGAAAATGCAAATGCACTCTATCTAATTAGCCATCCATCTTCTCTTTAGAACTATTGTTCAATTTCACAATTGTTCAATGCAGTATCCCTCTGTCCATGGCATGATGATAGGGAAATTGGAAATGTTTTTATAAAGCCAACATGCTCTTAATGTTTTAGAAATGTCTTTCTATCCTTTATTCTCTCTAGAGTGCGATTTTCTCTTAGCATTGCTGGATTGTTGCAAACCTATGTCATTTGTTCTTAAAGTAGCATTGGGAATTCCATACTCTTCTTACTAAACGTAAGTTTTATTTTATGTCCTGGAAAAAGCGATTCTGTACCTTTTGAGTAAACAATTCTTGTTTCAGCATTTATGTTGGTTACTTGTATATATGCACTAAACAATTCACCCCCTACGGAAAGTAACTTTTGTTTGATCTGTGTACTATAGGTAGAGGCTGTCCAGGGAAATATGATTTTGCTTTCTGGTGTGGATCTGGTTGATGGAACTGTAAGTCTCCATTTCTAATCTCTGCTTCTTATGTAATTTACTGGAACTGTGTGCTTAAATGAGGATTTATTCTTATTTTCTGAATCTCATCAACAGCCAGTGCTTGATGTCAAGCCATATATTCCATATTGTGACAGCATCCAAGAAGCTGCGGTGCCAAATTGGCTTATGGTAATGCTCCATTATCCTTTGGCTATATTTGACTGTGTATTATTTTTAATCTTTCTTAACAGATTTTATAATTTTGATTCTTCAATGATTATTGCTAACTTCAAGCAATTCTTAGGTGAATGTCAAATATAATCATGCCATGTGGGAAGAACGAAATATAATTCAGTAACAAATCATCATTACTTGTTACTAGTCCCTGAAACTATTATTTTGGTTTTCTGACTCTAGAATCATTAAAATATGGTCCAGATTAAATATGAGCAAATAAATGTATGAGTAGTAATGTGTTTTCTTCTACATGTCTTTCATAGAAAATTAATATGATTATCTCATTCAAAGAAAAATACTTGTATTTCTTCAGGAGGACAACTTACTTTCAGTAGCTTCTGTTAGCTTTTCGGAGGACTTCACTTCATCACTTGAAAATTGTTGGATAATGGCGGTGAGTTGATAATGTCTTGCTTGAAATATTAAGTTCCTGCATCATATCCATCTTTGCTGACCCCCAAAAAGGTCTTTTTCTTCAACCTTGATACATTCAAAACGTTAGGGAATCGATAAGGTGATACCTGTTTAATTTGGATAACAGCTATAAGCTAACTGTAAGAATCTAAGAATTGCATTCAAAAGAGATGGTAAATTAAGTTGATCAATTAATTTTTTTGAAAATGAGGAACTGAAACGAAAATGGTCTAAAAAGAGATGATTGATTATTTGTTTGAAACTCTGTACTGTGTAATTTAACTTTTCATCTCTATAACTTCCTTCTGGTGCACATATTCCATAGCTTTTGACTGCTTTTTATTTTACCTTATTATTTGTTGCTGGCTTCACTTGCTTTTATTTCAGTTGGTGAGATATTGTATTTGAATCTTTTGTTTTAGCTCCTTAAATATCCTTTATAGTATTAAATACACCTTATGATATTTTTAGGCCAATATTAGTTCTAATCCTAATATGCTCCGGTGAAAAACTTTTTTTCTTTATTAGCTTATATTACAAATTGAATGAGAAGAATACTATAAGTATGTTATTGAATCTAATGACCTCTCTGAAGATTAAGTGTTGTGTAGTTTATTTGGCCAGCCCCACCTGTTGTAAAAAGACTTCAGTTGTTGACTTGTTTTATGTTAATGTTAAAAATGAGTATGTTTTTTAACATCTGGTTTGCTTTTTTTTCTTTAGCTACAATTCTCAATTTTCTCCTTCCTCGTCTTATACAAATTATTTGAGTGATGATTATCCTTTTCTACTTTAGGAGAAGAAGTCGCTCTATGCATCCCCAGGCGAATTCCAAAGCTTAGTAATGCAGGTTCTATCGTGGGATATTCGGTCATTGAGTCAGCGAAATAGGCCCCATGACGCTCTCCCGCAGAAAGAAAAGGATCAACTATTGGGTGATACTTCTGATGTAGAGGAGCACCTAGATGAAACAGCTTTTGTCCATGAAAGAGATGAGCAGAATTCTCTACATTCTATGGAAGTAGTTTATCACCTAATTTTGGAGGGACTCGATGTCTCGTATACAATTGATCATGATGGTAATGTCATTGTAAAAAAGGTATCAACCTCTGCTGTCTTGGACAATAAGCTTAATTCTCACAATTACTTGACATGGAAAGACGAGCTGCGCTGATTTCTATTTTTGCACTTCATTACTCTTTTTTTAGACAAATTAACTGATTACATTTTAATCCTTATTAAATTTGATTCTATTGTTTTGATAAAAATATTTTTGCTCTTTTATAACAAATTCAGGAGGACAAACTTAAGTTTAGATGGTGTTTGGTTTGCTTGTTTGGTTCAACGAAGGGAGGGAAGGATTTTAATGGAGGAGAGGGGAGGAAAAGAGAGAGAAGTGGAGATATGTTTGGTTCAAAAGAGAGGACGGAAAAGGAGAAGAGAGATTTATAATGAGTTGTGTTTGGTTCAAGGGGAGGGGGAGGGATTTTAAATGGTTTTTTAGTTATATATAGTCCCTGCCCTCCCCTTCTTTCTAAATCCCTTCAAAATGGAGGGAGAACAAAATCAATTTTTTTAAGGAGGGGTTTTGCTCTCATTCCCTTCTAAAATTTGAACCAAAGACAGATTTACTAATTTTTCCTCCCCTCCAACCAACCCAACACAGTCTTATGATTTCATTTTTAGTTAATTAGTTTTCATTATACTCCAAAATTCAGGAGGACAAACTTAAGTTTAGATGGTGTTTGGTTTGCTTGTTTGGTTCAACGAAGGGAGGGAAGGATTTTAATGGAGGAGAGGGGAGGAAAAGAGAGAGAAGTGGAGATATGTTTGGTTCAAAAGAGAGGACGGAAAAGGAGAAGAGAGATTTATAATGAGTTGTGTTTGGTTCAAGGGGAGGGGGAGGGATTTTAAATGGTTTTTTAGTTATATATAGTCCCTGCCCTCCCCTTCTTTCTAAATCCCTTCAAAATGGAGGGAGAACAAAATCAATTTTTTTAAGGAGGGGTTTTGCTCTCATTCCCTTCTAAAATTTGAACCAAAGACAGATTTACTAATTTTTCCTCCCCTCCAACCAACCCAACACAGTCTTATGATTTCATTTTTAGTTAATTAGTTTTCATTATACTCCAAAATTCAGGAGGACAAACTTAAGTTTAGATGGTGTTTGGTTTGCTTGTTTGGTTCAACGAAGGGAGGGAAGGATTTTAATGGAGGAGAGGGGAGGAAAAGAGAGAGAAGTGGAGATATGTTTGGTTCAAAAGAGAGGACGGAAAAGGAGAAGAGAGATTTATAATGAGTTGTGTTTGGTTCAAGGGGAGGGGGAGGGATTTTAAATGGTTTTTTAGTTATATATAGTCCCTGCCCTCCCCTTCTTTCTAAATCCCTTCAAAATGGAGGGAGAACAAAATCAATTTTTTTAAGGAGGGGTTTTGCTCTCATTCCCTTCTAAAATTTGAACCAAAGACAGATTTACTAATTTTTCCTCCCCTCCAACCAACCCAACACAGTCTTATGATTTCATTTTTAGTTAATTAGTTTTCATTATACTCCAAAATTACCTTTCGCCTTGATACTTGCAAGTTTCGAGGATTTTAGACCTGATAGCTTGCTATTGTGCACAAATAATTTAAGCTCAATGGTAGTTGACTGAAAATGAAAATGAATCCAATGATGTTGTTATAACCTCTTTTTAACATGTGCAAATAACTTAAGTCTTGCACCATACACTATCATTCTCCACCATTAGATCAAGTAGGCATACCAAATCTAATGCTAGACCTTCCACACCAAAATCTTCCACTCACCCTCCATCGTAAATGATTACTCTAGTGTCATAGTTGTATAAAAAATATGGTGAGACTTTATTTTCTGACGAGAAAAGAATGTTATGGTGCACAACTTATCTTGCTTGTGCACCGTTATTATAAACTTAAATAGTGTAAAAATATCGTGACTTAATAAATAAGTAACATTAGTCTCAAACAATTATCAAATTTCATTATTTCCTCTTTTTACAGAAGCATATCGTCTAATGAAAAATCGGTTTGGTCAATGACCCACATATTAAATACTTTATTGTTTATAATGTTGAGTACCATCAAATATTCTAGAAAGCCAATTTAAAGAAAAGCAAAGCTAGCGGGCCAAATTGATAAAGTCGCCGCTGGTGCCGGCAAATGGGGACCGGACAAAGAAGGAGGGGTGGGACCAACCCTTCTCATTTTACCAAAGAAAAGGGGTGGGGTTTATAATTATATCATCAACTTTCTACTGATCTCAGTACTTGGTTTAGCCAGATTAGAATAGTCGCAGGGTCTAAATAAAGGAAAATGCTATCACACGTCTTTAGGAAGTTGTATTAAATGATTATTTTATACGAAATAGTAAACCACTGAAACTCATACTCTAATGAGAATTATTTGAAATTTAGATATGATAATTTAATTCAATAATATTAATATTTATCAAGTTAATTAAATTTATTGAATATATTAAACGTAATTTTTGTTTTTTTATTTTGTTTTATTCATAATTTTTATTTTTAAAGTTTACCATCTTCTTTACATATATATTTTGATGATATAACATAATATGTTTGTTTATCAAATATAAATTAATATATATATCACAAAAACAATTAAAATATAATATAGAATACTAGATTTTCACTTAATACATCAATTCAATTAAAATACATAAATAAATGATTTTTTATATCATAAAAATTCCTTTCCTTCTCCAAAGCATAAGCCACAAAAAGTTATATCGAAAAAAATAATGATAAATAAGAGATTCAAATTACATTTAAGTTGAAATTATTTTAAATGCAATTCCGTCAAATATTTATGTTTATTATTTTCCAATATAAACGTCAATTTACTATTTAAATTTATTCAAAATAAGTGTAGTTTTGTTTTTTTAACATGACATAAATTTTTTTTCTTTCAATTCTACCACATTAATATTGTCTAATAATTTTTAAACAATTATATTTTATTATATATTTATAATAAATAGTTAATAACTTTTTTGAAAAACTTCTTTCTTGGGTTTGTAAACTTTTCTATTGACTTAATCAATATAAAAAAAAAAACTAAAATGATGTTTATTTTAAAACACTTAAAGTTTTATGTTTCAATAAATTATTTAAATAATAATTTTAAATCTTTGAAAAATTAAATATACAAATTTTTAAATATTATTTTTTGTATTCGATTGTTTAACTTGTGTTTAGAACAGTTTTTAGTGTTTTGTAAATCTGGTTTCAAATTTAATCCTCAATTTCAAAGGCTCTTAGATATTATTCTATAATGTATAAATATAAATATAAGATATAATATTTTATAAAAAATTTGGATATATATATGTGGTAATTAAAAACATAGTAATAATTAAAAACATGGTAATTTTTATATCATAGTAATAAATTTAAAAGTTACAAATTATATTTATTTATAATAATAAATTAACTCAAATATAAAAATAATAATATTGTAATAAAATAATATAAAAATTCATAAATTTATGAAGCGACCAAGACCCTTTTGGTAAATAACGGTTATAAAGAAGGGCATTTATATAATTTTGTTAATGATTAAGACAGCAGTTTTGACAAAATAAAAAAGAATTCCAATTCACGACGGGGATACCTTTTTGAAAGTGAACGAACCAAAAGAATAAGAAAAATCACTGCTCCATTCGTCCTATCCTTATTGGAGTTCCGTCTGACAGTTGCCACTATAATCAGTCTCATAGAACAACACTCTCCCTGGACCCACGTTTTTTTGTTTTCTTCCTTCATTATTCTCCTTATTATTATTTTATTATTAAATAAAATAAATTATCATTTTCTATTTAAATAAATATTCGTCCAGCGGTGGTTTTACTTCCTCCCGCAGAAAAGAACCAAACCAACCAACTCAGTCGTTGAGAGCGCCAGCGAAGAAGAAAAATGGAATCGCCTTCAACAACCACAGACACGAAGAAAGTAGCAGTCAGGTCGTCGATCGTCGAGTCAATTCGCGGTTGCGGTCTCTCCGGTATGCGTATTGATAAAGAGGACTTGAAGAAACAGCTTACTATGCCACACTACCTTCGCTTAGCAATGCGTGACTCCATTCGCCTTCAGGATCCCGCCGCCGCCGAGTCTCACTACAGGAACCGTACCGACGGAGTGGACGCCGCTGTTCCCTTATCTCCTATGGTCGTTTTCATCAATCCTCGTAGTGGCGGCCGTCACGGTCCTGCTCTCAAGGAGAGACTCCAACAACTCATGAGTGAAGAACAGGTACTCCTCGCTATTCTTTTCATGAAATTCATTTACTGCTCTTCAACTTTCTCTCTCTCTCTCTCTCTCTCTCTCTCTCTTTTTTGTTTGAATCAAATGTCACTAAACAGAGTCAATCATGAAATTTTTGTTGTTAGATCTAGTAAAAGAGGTTCTAAAACTACTACTACTGATTAGTATCGTTTTGAAGGACCCTGGTAGTGATTTCAGTGAAATCTCTGAATTGCTGCATGTGGTTTTCTTGTTCATTTTTTTTAACTATAAAATTTATAAGTCTCTCCGCGTTGTGATTGGCGTTTGGTGGTGAAATGCAGGTTTTTGATCTATCAGATGTGAAGCCTCATGAATTTGTAAAGTATGGATTGGCTTGTTTGGAGACGTTGGCCGGTCTTGGTGATTCTTGTGCTAAAGAAACTCGCGAAAGACTTAGGGTTATGGTATGTTGATAGGAGCACTAACATGGTAAAATACAGTGTACAAAAATATTTATAATTGCATTAGTTACTGTGATTCTTGTTCCTCGTACTATCTGTAGTTATAGTGACAAAACTTGGATTCCTCGTACTCTCTGTAGTTATAATTGCATAGGTTATGGTATGTTGTGCATGCTTAATTAAGAAAATTGGAGAGTTATTATAATTAGAAAGATTAGTTAGTTTATTATATTGATTTTCCTTTAGAAATACAAGATAGATGAAATATGATCCATAAGGGAGTGGTTATGTAGCTATTTTAAATTGAAAAAATTGTGATTGATTTTTGAATGTCAGAGATGCTAGTTAGGAGCATTGTCAAACAGTCACAATTTAGTACAAAAGTGTTGTCAAATAGCCGCCGTTGTGGCGCTATAACACTATAGTGTAGATGGATTTGAACAAACCACTATTTTCTGCAATCTGCAATTGACAACACTGCTAGTTAGCCATAATGGCAATCTACGTCAGTATGTAGTGAATTCATGTATTAGATATCATACTACCTACTACTATTGTAGCAGTCACATTGGATGAAGGAAGCTGATTGATTGAACAGGTTGCTGGAGGTGATGGTACAGTGGGCTGGGTGTTAGGATGTCTTACAGAACTTAGCAAGCTAGGCCGAGACCCAGTTCCTCCAGTAGGGATCATACCACTTGGGACAGGCAATGATTTGTCTAGGAGTTTTCAATGGGTAAGCATACATATACTTGGATGTTGTGGTTAAATGCATGTTGGATCTACTATGCTCATTTTTTTTTTCCTGATATTTATCAGGGTGGTTCATTTCCTTTTGCTTGGAAGTCAGCTATCAAGAGAACTCTACAAAAGGCTAGTACTGGGCCAATTCACCGTTTGGATAGGTATTGTATGTTTGTGTATGTTTTTCTGTTAACTGAGTTAATTTTGGTGGTGAATATGAAGTGACTAAATGAAATGGATTTGGGGTTCAGCTTTAGTCATCAGTAGTTTCCTGGAAAAGATGAGGACTATAAATTACAAATTCACTTTGCAACTTCCATGTCAACATGGATAGTCCACTATATTTGTAGAATTTTAATTTTATAATTTGATATTATTTCATTCAGTTCTCTTTGCTATGTAATTCATTCATATATAATATATAATTATGGGATATATATATTTTTCTTTCTAATGTAGTTGGCGACTTTCCATTGCAATGCCAGAAGGCACACCCGTGAAACCACCACATTGTTTAAAGCATGCTGAAGAGTTCACTCTTGATCAGGTTGTGGGTTTGGTTTAATATGTCTTGTTTTAGACTTTTAGCTATGTAGTATGAACTGGTTGTGCTTCTTTTGTAATGGCAGTGTTTCCTTGAGCATAGATATTTGGGTCCAAATAGGTAGCAAAGGATTAGGTCAGTGGCAGTCTGGTGATTTTTTTTTTCCATGAATTCGTCGCTCAAAAATACTTGCCAACACTAAGACTTGATTGTAGCGTCTATTATACATGTTTGTGATGGCTTAACTCATATGATATACCAGTTTTATACTGATTTTTTTATTACTGTATGCTTTGTATTTCACTTTGCCCTATATTCATACAACTGGCTATGCCATGATCTTTTTGCAGTCCATGGCTGTGTTTGGACCTGACAATAAGTTAAAAGCATTTTTTTTCCAAAATTATTCTCTTATAGCTTATGTAAGTTAAAATATCAAATATGGTGGCTATAGGTACGGCGATGTTGAACTGTTACATAGTTATTTTAAGCCATTTGTGCTTGAGGTTTCTGTTTAAATCATGAGCCGATCCATTGTAGGATAACTTATCAGCGTGTTTCTTTGGTATATATGTAATTTTCAAAATAAGTGCCAACTTGAAAAACTAATAAATTACTGTGGAAATGGTTTGTGCAATTTTAAGTTGACTTGTTGATGATGGAATAGAATGATGTTGGCAATTTATTTATATCTTGTGCATTTCATTTCTGGGTCCTGAGTTGTTGTTTCCAGTACACTCAACTTGCTACAATGCAGTGTTAAATTTGAGACAGGCGTCAAATATTTGTGTCTGCATGCAGCTTTTATAATTAGTTTTTAATAATTGTCACTCATTATTTTTCTCTTTTTTGTGTTGTAATATTTGGAGTTTTTTGTGTCTGTTGTACACAGGGCATAGAACTCGAGGGAGAACTGCCTGAGAAAGTTGCAAGTTATGAAGGCGTGTACTATAATTACTTCAGCATAGGTACTTTGATTTATACATCTACAGTGTTGTTGTATTGGGGCCTAAAATGGATATTTGAGAGTTGATATCATCATGTATATTTTGGCACCTTAGATGGTAGTTGAGAATAATCATGGAGATTCAAGAATGAAGTTGCTATACATGATGAGCATACTATATCCATGAAACATTTTAGAGACAAATTACTCTGCCTGGTATTTATATAAATAATAATAATATTCTGCTTGGTAATCAAGCGTCCTGGAGAGTACTTCAAAAATGGAGTTACTGGGGTATCATACTTGCTGCACATATTTTTTGTCCTTTCTTTATTCGACATATTTTTCATCTCTGAAGTTTGGCTTTTGGCGCCCTAACTATTTATGCAACATCAGCTTCAGAAGCTTAAGCAAGATGTGGCATGATGGCCTTTGAGATTTCCTCACTGAATTGAAATGGGAATTCTTTGTACCTGATATTTTTATGTTGATTTGGTTTTCCTTTCCTGTTTTTGTGTGAGTGTATATCATGAAGAGATTTTAAACTTTGCAAGCTTTCTTCGCTTAGGGTGTTGATTTAAAATGGAAGTATAAATTTATCTTTGATCTGTATTTCTGAGCAGTCATAGGATTTCTTGCTATATTTTACAGGAATGGATGCCCAAGTGGCTTATGGCTTCCATCGTCTACGTGATGAAAAACCATACCTTGCAAATGGTCCAATTGCAAATAAGGTAGTTGATTACTTGAGCAATTGGATATCTTTTATAAATTTGGTTACCTTCTTCCTTGCTTTAGTTTAATTTTCAAATTAGATACTATATCTCCTAAAATGATATATTAGATTTCATTCAATAAAAGATTGTAAGTTTTTGTCAAAAAAAATAAAAGATTGTGAATTATTTTTTTCATTTTGGTTGCAGATTATTTACTCTGGGTACAGTTGTACTCAGGGCTGGTTCTTCACTCCTTGCACAAGTGATCCAGGTCTTAGGTAAGACATTCCAACTTAAGTAGTTTTATCCATGCAAAATCTGAAAATGAAGTGAAGTTCTTATGATGCGTTTTGCTTCTTGTTTTTTCACCTTATGTGAAGTAGATATTGATGCACACGTGAATGGCACATGCTAAATTCTAGAACCTTTCCTTTCTGCTAGGATAAGCCAATTTGTCAATTTACGTTTTCTGTAATTAGATTCCCTTTTCAAGGCTGTTACTCACCAACATGGATTATTAATAGCAGTTAGCCAGTTATGTTGATACTCATTTCAAAATAGCTAAAGAGTTGGTTTCTTTAAGCATATAGCATGCAGTTTTAACTATGGTAGATTCACAGAAGGTCTTAATTGAGAAAACTTTACGGTTAAAGTCCAGAAAGATGACCTATGTTGTCAATAGAGAAGATTAAATTTACCTTCTATTTAATTGATCATTTTCTTCTTTCAAGAGGATTTGAACCAGGCTGGATATTAGTCAAGGTATCATCATTGGTGGACATGAAAGATTAACTTGGATTATTTATCGATAGAAGAAGCAGTTATGTTGAAACCCATTTCGAAGTGGATAAAGAGATGGTTTCTTTAGCATATACGGTGCAGTGTCATCTACGATAAATTCAAGGAAAACCCTAAGAGAAAATTAAATGGTTATGACCAGAATGATATTGTATGTTGTCATTATAGAAGATCAAATTTACCTTCAGGGAAATTGTTCATTTTCTAATTTTAAGAGGATTTAAGATATAGTAGCTGGGTAATTGTCAAAAAATTTGGTTCGGTGCTCAAATGACATGGATTTTCAATTCGATATGAATATGGATTTGGCCTTCCTCTGCTTTCACTTTATCCTTTATATGGCTCCTCATAAGTATGTATGTGTTTCCACTTGTTTGATGCGCATTTTTGCCTTAAGAAAACTTATTCGTATATGGATGATTTATGTATTTTGGATAATAAGAACAATGATGGAAGGAATTTCCTCACTACTATATTTTTATAAAGAAATCCTTTTTGATATTAGGGGACTCAAAAATATTTCGCGGTTGCATATCAAAAGGGTCAATTCCTCAGAGTGGGAGCAAGTTACAATTCCTAAAAGGTACATTTCTTATCCTATAGCATATTCTTTATTATCGACTGGTAAACAAATAAATGTTTCAAAACAAACATTATTACTTTTTTACCATATTGTAATTATTAGTAATAGCGCATTTCTTCTTTAGTTTACTACCTAATGAATGTTGTAGAGCCGCATTCTCTTTTGTGAAATTTTTGATTTGACAAGGTTTGTTATTTCTTTTCAGTGTAAGGGCAATAGTTGCTTTGAATCTTCATAGCTATGGAAGTGGAAGAAATCCTTGGGGTAAACCGAAACCAGAATATTTGGAAAAGGTATTGTATTCAAGTAGGTTGAGATAATACCAGGTTGAAGTGATCATTTGAAAGCATTACAGCTGAAAATTAAACCCACCCAAATGGATACCTGTTAGAATTACTCACGATTACTAGGATTTTTACCCATCAAATGGGTCCTAGGTTTATGTAGGAGTAATTATATGCTGGGCTTGAGTACTAATGTACCAAGTAACCGGCTCAAACATTATGTTTATTACATTCTATATTTAAGATTCACAAGATTTTTTAACAATATCTAAATTTAAGTTTACACTTTTAGTTAATTTTTTTATAATTAATTTTAACATTAAAATGATATTTTTATTTTCAGTTTTAAAAAAAATTAGATGCATTAATGGAAAAATACATTTTATTTAACTAAAAAACATAGACAATGGGTTCCAGTAGGTACACATAGAACTTCATTAGATATGGGTATGGGCATTAAATCACACTGCCTCTGCCGGTGTGGTTTGGGGTCTGGGTATTTTTCTTTAATGCAGGTTTATGGATGCAGATATTCTACCACCTCTCCTGGTGCTACCCAGTGCCATTTATACTCTCACTCTTCTTAAATTTCCAGGAATATTCAATTATTGTACGAGTGAATAATACTCGTCTTACTTGATGACACTGCTACTGTTATTCAAATTTCAAGATGTTTGACTGAATAGGCTTTTTGATGTATTTCCAGAAAGGCTTTGTTGAAGCTGATGTTGCTGATGGGCTCTTGGAAGTATTTGGTTTAAAGCAAGGATGGCATGCATCATTTGTCATGGTTGAACTGATCACTGCGAAGCACCTGGCTCAGGTACCACAGTTTATTGTTTGTGTTTTAAGGTGGATTGCTTGATTCCCAAATGCAATTTTTAGAAGATTCCGTTACTGTTGGTGTATGACAGTGGACACATCTTAATAATTACTTAAACAGTGCTGCTTTTTAGTTCATCAGCTTTTGGATTTAATAATTCTTGCCATTTGGTGTTTGTAATGTTCATCATTTTCTTGTAAGTGCTGATAAATTATAGTGAGATTAAGCAATAAACGCTGCACATAAGTGTAGCCTTGTTGTTTGAGCTCTTGGCCAAGAAAATTCGCGCGATATAGTATATATTGACCCTCTAAGCAAAGTGTTATGTTTTGGGCTGGACGGTTTAAAGCCACTGCCACTGCTTTCACGTGGAAAAAGTTGGCCAATTTCTTGGAAACGTATTAAGACATCCACTGCAACCGATTAGTGGATAATGCCGACCAATTTATTTGTAGTAGTAACTTGTAATGTGGCTTATCCAAAATTACAACCTCCTGTTTTAGTTCACTTCTATATTAAATATAACAATGTGAAAACCTTCTCTACAGTCTGCTAACGTACAAGGGGCATTTTGTTCTCTCTTATATTAAGTGTGTTGACAAAACTCAAAACTGATAGTAATACCCGACCTATGTGAATCTGAATAGTCTCCCTTTTTTCTTTACACGACCATCACTTTGGCTTTGTGAAATATCTTTCTCAACTACCTCCTGAATGCTGAATTTCTGTTTGTCTTTCAGGCAGCAGCTATTCGATTGGAACTCAGAGGTGGAGGGTGGAAAAATGCCTATTTGCAAATGGATGGAGAACCCTGGAAACAGCCATTAAGCAAGGACTTCTCGACATTCGTGGAGATAAAGAGGGAGCCTTTCCAGTCACTTGTGGTTAGTGGTAGTGGAAAGTGATTCCTTTGATGGTTCACTATTGCATAGCTGGGATTCATAAGGAGTGTATTATATGTAATCTTAGGTATTGGCTCACCATTACATTGAAAATTGATGCTCAAAATCTCCCCCTTATTGTTTTATTGTGAAAATTGGAGTTTATGAATAGGAGAGAGTAATTCTTTGATGGTTTCCATAGATGGTATTTGTGGAAGGCATGTGTATTATATGTAAATCCTGGGCATGGGCGTTCAACTATATTTTTATAGAATTAATTATTATTGTAAAAAGATATTATTCTTTTGTAATGTTAAGGAAATCTTGCTTTCATCATATTTGGAGAGAGTAACATTACCAGCCCGAGTCGTCGGTTACAACATGTTACTGTTAAATTGGATGCTCAGGTTCAGGTAGTGGTTCGAAGCATGTTTGGAAATTCAAATGACGGTACAGAGTTCAGTAGTACAGGAGTATTCTAGTGCATAGTACAAACTGCGAGGTTGAATCTGTAAGAGAAGATGAGTAAATATTGTTGTTTATACTCTTGTTAGGGTGATCACATTTTTAACTAGTCTCGTTTCCTTTAAGTCTTTACCTTCTTAGATTATTTGTTCACTCCTGCAAATGCCTTGAACAATAATATGGTTAAGATAATGTAAACAAACACTTATTCCCGAGTTGGGTGATATAGCTCATTTGATCACGTGGAGCATTTGGTGTATGTAACAAGGAAAAAGTTTGACTTTGAAGGCGCCCAACCGGTAGTGCTTTCCATGGTGGTTACCATTTTCTCCCTGTTGCAGGTCTTGCCGTGGACCTTTAGCAGATGAGGTTCACCCCTCTTATCCGCCGGACTCGTGTGGTCTGTTGTCAACATGGCCATGGTCAGTGGTAGAGCTTCAACCAAAGGGAGCCAAATTAAACCTTAGTGTATAAATATATAATAAGGTTTAATTTGTAAACCATATTGTTAATTTACGCTTAGGAGTATCCTTTTCGAAGACATTGTTTATCTTTTCTTGTCTTTCCTTTTTTTTTTCTCTCTCGTGTAATAAAAAAAATGAACAATTGGATGAAATAAATTCACATTATAGATTTTTTGAATATTATTATTACTACACAACCTACTCGACCAAAAAATGGTCTAATTTTGGACACATGTAAGTATTACTAATGAAATAGAAGCGAAAGGTGTTGCCAAAACAAAATCGATGATAAAAGTGAGGGGCAAACCAAAGAAAAAGGAAGAAAGGCTTATAAATCGTCAAGCTATGGTAATGAGGATGGGTTGGAGACAAAGCTTTCATTTGATGATGACATGAGAATGGTGTGACTAAGACAACTCGAAAAGGTCGTCACGTATGGGTATAGTATATTTCAACTTGGAGTTTGGAGTTATAGGTAGTAAATGAAGGGTCCCCTGGTTCAGGCCATTGATGCACCATTGCCTTAAAAGCTACCAATATCACGTCTTCTTCAGGGCAGACCCTACACATTGGGGGGTGTTAATGAACGTTAAGAAGAGACATTTTTAAATTTATAATAGTATTTATGTAAACTAATTAAATTTTAATTCAAAATTTATTTTTTTGACGTTTAAATATAATAAATTATTTATTAATTAATATAATTTAATTAATAATAAAATCAATCATTATATAAAAGAAGATAATAAATTCGATTGATTTAAAATTTATTTATTATTTTTAATTTTAACATTAGTATAATATTAAGCCTTTTTATTTAAAAAAGTAAAATTTTTAGAACTACTACAACACAAGTGCTTTCATGGCCTTACAATTATGTCTCCCTATGAGCAAACATGTGTGGTATTCAACCTTTGTTATTTTCTACTCACTTTCTCATACAGATTATCCACTCATATTCCACAGATATCATATCTGTGGCTCACTACTTAAACATAGTAATATGCTTTGTCTTGTGGTATTTCCTTCATATGTAGGTTTGTTTGTTTATTACTTTGTAATTATTCCATATAATCGAATTCGAGGAAATGGTACACATAGGATTTGGTAAGATCAGGAAAGGAAAGTTGTCCCGTGTACATGACAACCAACTCTGAGTGGCCATGTGAAAATTTGTAATGTAGCATTCCCATATGTCATATCATCATTATCATAATCATAAATCCAATCCTAGTACAAATTTCCCTTACCTTACCTGAGGTCGATGCCATTGTTCTGATTAACTGCTTAATGCTGCCTGTTGAATGCTTTTAGATGAAAATTATATTTTCGATAGTGAAAATCAAAATAAATTAGTATTTCTAGAAAACAAATTCTAAACAAAATTGATTTTAAAAAATTAATGTATTTTGTCAAATTTTTTTTAACTAAATATATCTATTTCATAAAAGTTATTTTTATTTGTAATCCTTTAGAATGAATACACAGAAGATATCAACTTAATTTATATGCTACTTTTTCCGATAGTAGTTCATGATTATTAGATTAATTTAAATGGAATAGAAGAGAAGAACACTTACAAATGTATAATATTTATAAAAATAATTCAACATACCACTATAACATAAAAATGTTTTGCAAGAAAAAAAAATGTATTTAAAAAAGTCTTTCATCATTTGGAATGGGGTCAACAGTAGAAAATAAAGAGTGACCACTAGCCATGATTCAATTTTTTGTTTTTGCCTTTCCCAATCTTAACTTGTCTCATGATGTTGACAAAAAAATTGACAAAATGTCCTATCACGGTTAATCATAGTCTCATGTGGTAGAATAGAAGCAATAAAATTGTAATTGTAATTGTTATTCTGATGCTTCTTTCAGGAGAATTTAGTCTACAACAAGAATATCATTGTCGTCTCCACTATCCACACATTTGTCTAGTAAAACAAGCCAGCCACTCGCCGCAATTAATACTGCAAAATGGAACATGAAGTTATAAATGAATCATCATACATTACATGATTAGATTTGTATGCGATATAAAGTTCAAAAAAAAAAAAAAAGTGGAGGAGAGCCCAATGGGTCAATGCTGACCCCACCTAGCTCCCATTAACTATATAGTCAAATTTGGAATCATTGACGTGACCAAGGGATTATTAGTGCTCTTCAGACTCAGCTTATAACTAAGTAAATTATTAATTTGTTTGGCCCAAATATGGTCCTTGACACCCAATTATTTTGCTAACAATCATCATTTTGTGTTTTCAACTGATTGAGATTTTTTGTTCCAATCTATGGGCAGACAAAGTCTGTAAGCGTC
>NC_021166.2:2006407-2021217 GCF_000331145.2 Cicer arietinum
GTCGTGTAAAGTACCATTTTAAAATAAAATATAAAAAATAAAGAACTTAATCTAATTATTTTTTTAGTTAAATACATTATTTTTTAATTTTTTTTCCCTATATTCTAGATGTAGTAATGTTTAGCCATAGTATTGGACTCTTGCAACCATGTAATTATGCATACTTTGGTTTGTATACCTTTATTTGGGCCTCCTATAAACTATAGGATAAGCCTAGACTATTACCGATCTAATATAAAGTGTTTGTTCTTTTCATTTTGAGCCACATCAAAATTTACCGGACAAATACTCTTTCATATCTCTTGTGAACATAATTCTAAACTGTATGGTGATCCTATGATTTATATTGTACTTGTTAAGTATTGCAACATGACATGGTACTTGGATGTCCAACCAAATCTCAAATTTTAATGGAAAAATTAGTTTTGATCAGGTGCGAATTTGAATCTTCATTAAAATTTAAAATTGGGAACGAAGATGAGTTATCTAATTTAATCACTAAAATAATGTGTGTTTAGACAAATAATGTTATTAGGAAGGTTACGAAAGAAACATTGTTTTAATGATAAAACTAGATCATCTAAATTCACCATACTAGTAATTTTTTATTATGCGTAATGGGATAAATTTGAGTTATTTATTTTGATTCAAATATATGAATATTTTTTTTATCAACTTTTTGTTTATAAAGAAGGCAAGAAGAGTATATAACAACTATATGACAATGCTTTTAAAACTAGCTAATTGTTTTTAAGTTCAAACATTATAGTTGTGGAATTATAATAGTATAGAGTAGAATGGAATAGGACTATATCTTGAACAAGAAAGAGGTAGACCATAAATCACTTCCTCCCTTCCAATGTCACTCCCTAATTCTTCTTAATATTCACTCTTTTTCTTTTCTTTAGGGCCTTGCTTGCTATTTGCTGAGATCCGCATAAAAGATGGGGACCAGGTGAAGGTATTTATCAACTTTTAATAATATCTTTCAATTTATAATTTCAATTTAGTAAAAAAATAAAATAATTTATTTCAATTTATAATGTAGAATGAAGAAGTGAGCTACCTAAAGAACAAGGTGTACGTACGGCTTTGCACACTTTATGAGTTTTGCATTGTCTAATTTTACAGTAATAGTCAATAAAATCCGTTTATATAACATGACAGCAAGACAAGTACCCTTGTGTTGTATGTATTGTACCCTATGTCGTTCATATTCATACTTTTTTTAAGATGCGAGAGCTGTCGAAATTATAATTTGTCAAATGAAAAATGTTTAGTTGTTTCTCTTTGAAATTTGTCTACTTTTTTTGTTTAAATCTTATCCTTTCCGCTTTAATTAATTGAATCATAAATGAAAGTACAAATAGATGATAGACCGGAGTACACGGAATGTGGACCTTAGTACCATGTGTTGCTTCAATAAGTATTCATCTTTCATAAAGTTTTCCAACACTTGCTCACTTTTTATTTTCCTTTCAAAACAAGTAGTCATATCTACTTGATTCTAAGCACTTATGGAATTCTTCAGGACTAGTACAAGGTCAATTCGTTCCGACCCGGTTACATGGGCCCAACACAGTATAACTTGATCCAGAGTACTTCAAAGTTGCTTTGAACTCTTAACGTTAACGGTCAAGAAGAAATAATACCAAGAATCACAACAAAATATCAGTCGAATTAATTGTTCTCATTCTCAACTGACCTAAGTTATTACTTTATATATACGATGGTTCTGAGATCCTAAGAGATAAATATTATTCAATTTTCCTATCACTCTCTTCAAATAGATATTTACTTTAGTGTCATACTATTTATAAGTACCACCTTTACACTCTGCAAACGAAACATTTATCGTGATTATCCTCCTCGATGCAATTCAGATCTTTCTACTATTTTGGTACAACAATAAAAAGTATCACATTGCTTGAAAATTGAGGTTGGTGGTATCTTATAAACACCCACACGTCTAAATTCATTGAGGCATTTTTTCACAAAGGACAAGATTGTGAGGGCTCACACAAAACCCAAAGCGGATAATGCCTCAAAAACGTGATGTTGCGGACTTGAAGTTAGAACATTGACGTTCTTTGTGAGAACAAAACCTACAAGGAACTTTGCCACACAACCGACATACCTTTTCCTTTCTTCGCCTCAACTGGGAGCTATTGTTCCGACACACAAATAAAGTCCCACGTTGCTTGGCAGGGTCGACCCAATGTCCAAGCTAGTAAAGCAAGGATTTTATGCCTCCGAAAAA
This sequence comes from Cicer arietinum, assembly GCF_000331145.2. Taxonomy (NCBI): domain Eukaryota; kingdom Viridiplantae; phylum Streptophyta; class Magnoliopsida; order Fabales; family Fabaceae; genus Cicer; species Cicer arietinum. Next base: position 2,008,668 of record NC_021166.2, read on the forward strand.
TAATTACTTTTTTTTAATGTATATTAAAGCTTAAAAAAAGTATTTAAGTAGTATAACAAGTAAAATGACTCACAATTATAAAAAGGTACAACTATTGACATATTTAATTAAAATACTTTACATCTAAAAAAAGAAGGTAGAATTTAAATAAAACTATAGTAAAATATTGTAGTTGGTATTAGAAACGTATCTATTTTTGTTTTTAGGTTTAAATACAGTTTTAGTCCATTTATTTTAACTAATCCGCAATTTTGAGCTCTCAATTTCTAAGTTCACAAATTTGGTCTCTCCATTTCTAAGTTTACAATTTTGGTCCCTCTATTTAAACTGATTCATGATTTTGGTCCCTCCATTTCTAATTTCGTAATTTTGGTCTCTTTATTTTCTAAAATTGAGATATTTTGTCCCACCTACAAATCTGTTAAAATAGGGGGACTAAAATTGTGAAATAAAAAATGAAGGGTCCAAAATTATTGATTAATTAAAATAAGGGAACTAAAATTGCATTTAAGCTTTATTTTTATTAAAATATTACTTTTGACTTTGTTTTAGGTCGATAAGTGTTGGGCCAACCTTGTTGCTTGGAAATCGAGATTAGGTGCGATTTATAAACATCACACTTTTCAACAACCGATAAAACTTTTCATGAAGGACCAAACTCTGGGGACTAACACAAAATCCAAAGCGGACAATACTTCGAAAACACGGTTGTGCAGACTTGAGGTTAGAACGTAGATGCACAATCTTCTTAGAAGTTTTGCATCAAGTGTATGAGTGATGATAAAATACTCTGAAAAGATTGGTGTTTGTTTTTGGAGACAATCGACATTAATCCTTAAAGCAATCCAAAATATTATAAAAAGTATAAAAAAGTGAGACATAAAATACACTCAATAATATTTAAAAAACAAATATTAAATGAAGATAAAAAAAAATCATTTAAATCCTAAATACATATTAAAAACCACTTCTTATAAATGAAACTAAACAAATCTCCTAAGTCTTTTCTTATAATTTGAACGGAAGATAGTATATGATATGAAAGTCGTGCATTAAATTGGCAAAGCATTGGTGTTGTATTGAATCTCATGTTTCACAATTTTGTGGAGATCTGTTTCTTCCCCGGTCATTATCTATTTTCTTTTTTCTTCTTTTAGTTGCCAACTTTCCTCTCCTTATTTAATGAATTTTGCATGGTGGTGGTGTCGTATTATATACTTCTGCTCACATATGTTTATATAATAATATAAAGTTTAATTTAATCTATACCATGTCTTAAAAGTAATTAATTTATAACATGATTTTGGAAGAATCGGTAAAGAAAAGAATTTTGAGTTTGATATTTGGTAACGCCAATTTAAGAGGTAGTCCAACTCATTTTTTAAAAAGCAACTATCCATCATCAATTGAAAGATTAATCTTAACGTGATAAAAAAAAAAAAACAAAAAAAAGAAGCTAAAGTCGTAAGATACTTTGAAGTATTTATTATAGTCAAAGACCTTAATTGTAGCGAATTAAAAAAAAATTCACAAAAATTAGACAACATGTATATTAATTAGTTATGGAAATTAATGTAGAAAGTATATTTTAATTCTTAAAAATGTATTAATTGGTTTTTATATGTTTTAAAATTTGTATATTAATTAGTTTTTATTTATTTTTTAAATTAATCTCTTTAAATTGTCAAAATTAGTGATTTGATCTCTTTCAATTCAAAAATTGTCATGTGTGGTCCTTATATTTTTTCAATTGCAAGTTGCCTCTCAACACTTTTTTAAAATTTAAAAATTTGATCCAAATCTTTTTCAACTCTTTTTTTCCGTCTAAACGAAATGATAAAGAAATTTGCGCACAACTGTGAGTTATCGAGTTCGAATCTAAGACATACATAATATAAAAAACTCTATATAATTAATTTATTATACTCTAAATTTAAACTTTTAAACTTATAGAATTGATCAAACAAAATTTAAGAATGTATAATTTTAATTACTCTATACAAACAAAATATTAATTAATAAATAAAAAAAATTAATTGAATAGTTTAAATTATATAAAATTTAAATTTTTCTGTTTTTATATAATCACTTCATCCAAATACACTAACTATACTTTAAGAATTTGACCTTCATAGAAAATGTTTGCGGGTAAGACCGTAAGTGAGATTTTATTTCGAGAAGGTAACCAAGTACTCATTCCTTTTGCCATTTTATTATGTTGCGATGATAAATTCCAAAAAATTTCCATTCGATTCACATGGTAGCTTCACCTTAATTTATTAGTTAGGCTTGGAGCACTTAATTATTCACTATATGAATATGTTATGGCCCACATATAATTAAGCTCCTCTCATGCGCTTCCAAGTTCCAAATCGAATGCGTTATCCGCAATAGTTTATTTTATCATGATCGTAAATAACACGGTTAATATTTAAGTAACAATAATATATAAAACAAATAAAGTATAATTAAATTTGTGGCCCAAATCCTTTGTTTTTACTTTAAACTATGGATTTGGACACTAAACGCTATATATGAACTAAGATTAACTATTAGTTAAAATAAAAGTAAAGATGATGTGACATGCATGAAGGCATCTGTTTTTGGTTTAGTCCCACTACACATAAAATAATTAATTAATTAATTAATCCGGTAATTTGCAATTGGCGCATATTGTGGTATCATATAATTCCAATGGATTAGTCTATACTAGAGTAAGAAAATCAACCCTCACTAATATTTTTTGTACGGAATACAAAAATGTAATGTTCTTCCTAATTTGTTCGAATAACCCAAAAATGAAAAAGTGACAGATCTAGTACGTGTTCATATTTTATTTTGTCGTAATAGCGAAAGAAATTAATAGCCAAGTGAAGTAATTAGAAGAAAAAAACGACATCGCTCATCAAAGATAAGGAAAGCTGTAAAGCATGTGTGTCATTGGACACTTGCCATTTTCCAACGTAGATGATCCTTTCAAGTTTTTTTTTTGAGAAATTTGACTTCTTTGCCTTTTTCGTATTTAACTTTAATTAATTATATGACCGTGCAAGGATCGTTCTATTGTAATTGAACATCTGCACGTCTTAAACACCACGAATTTATTAAAATACATTTTAATTCATAAATCAATTATCACTGGATTTACATTAAGCGCACCAAAATTGCAAACTACCAATCATTTCCAATAATTCCAGGTTCAAAATATTTGTAAAAATATGATGATGATTGAGATTGAACTGTAATTTTGACACATTGGAATTTTGACACATTACTAGTCTATGTATAGTAAGTTAAAATTTGATTGGTTAAAACTTTTATTTTCAAACATTATTTTCTTTTTTGTAACCAATAGCTCTTTTATTTTATTATTTTCTCGTAAGTAGTTTAATGGATGTGTTAAGAAGGTATTGGATTTAAATTAAAAAAAAAATTCAACTAACATATATAACCATTAATTTCTTCTTCTTTTTTTTAAATGACAAATATATATAGATAGATAAAAATTCAAAAGATTACAAAGAGTACTCAAAGACAACATAAAAAATAAATACAAGAAAAAAACAGACTAAACCCACGACATGAAACAACCTCGAGCAAACCAGCTAAAAATGATCTAGAGCAACTCCTATTGATAAGATAAGAACCAAACAACTAACAAACCAAAATAGACCCACCCGATCCTAATCAACCTATACACTTTTATTGATTCATGCTCATAACAAGTTTCACATATCACTCATACAAAGTATAGAAATAATCTGGAGTCTTACGAAAAATAATTTTCACGATGAGATCGAAATTAATCATATCTACTAAAAGTCCAAAAATAACATTATCTTATTAGAGAAAATAGATTCATTTCTAGACTTCCAAATAAACCACCCAACCAAATGTCATGACAAACTTAACGTAACACTTAATTTCTGATACTATTTGATTATAAATTTTTTTTGACTTAATATATGGTGCAGTTGGTGCTAAACGGTTAGATTGACAAAGAAATTATATTTCTCATGATTTAATGGTTTATGACTCGCTGCACCATAATTAATGTCTTTTACAAAGTTTATTTTAATGCTTATTTAGGTTGATTTTGGAAAGAACTAATAATGATCATGATGACGGCTAATAGAATTTAGACATACATATACAAATAAGAAATATATAGTTGTAGATAAAATGATTAAAAATTATTGTAATAAGAAAAGAAGAACCACTATGGTTAGGATATTGACGTACGCGTAGTTTACTTAATCGTGATTTTTTTAATGTTAATAAGTGGGATTTGGTTTGGAAATTGTATATCAAATCTAAATCTATTCTGAGCACATTTGTTTGTTTGGCTTGTTATTATCTTATTCGTAGTGACTACGAAGAATAATGTTAGTGGGAAGTGAGTAAGTGGTTAAATAGAAAGAAATGGGTGAAAGTGTGGGTCCTACACATAAAATAAAATATTATTAATAATGATGTGTCTAATAGATATGGTGTTCTATATGGGAAATGAATATATGTAAGTAGTAAATAGTAATGCCTATTGTCCTTGGCGTGTACGTTGGGTGGTGGAAGGTGACGACTCATAGAAAATGGATATGGAGCCCAAATTTTGAACATGGTTTGGGGCCCATATAGATATATATATATTAATTATTACACCTCTCCTCAGCTGTTTTAGTGACTATTATCTCTTTTTGTTATTAGTTTTTCTTTTTTACTGCCTTTCATGCTAAGACAAAGGGATAAGGTTTGAATTTTGGAGTGTCTCCACCTTTACCATCCTTATATTCTCTTCAATTATTTTATACTAATGCTTTTAATTTGGTGATTGTTTGGGAAGTATGGAACTTACAAGCATGCGATATGTAGATCATGGTACTCCAACAAGGCTTCGTATGATATTTTATTACTCATTTTATTTTTTTTCTTTCAAATAATTGATAATTGATTTTTAATGGGGAATGAAATGCACTTTTGAGCCTATAATTTTTTTTTTATTTAATGATTGTTTATTTTTTATACTATGTTTTTATTGTACCCAAAAAGTATACCATGTGTGGTGCTGAAAATAGTTGTGGCAAACAAGAATTGTGTGGATATATAGGACTAGGTTTATGTACAAAAACAAATCACAAATAAAAAAAAAATTTCAGAGAAAATTTTAAGGTGAACAATTTTCAAAAGTAGATTGATACTTAAAAAAATTATGTGAGGTTTGATGATTATTCTTAATATCGGTTGGAATTACATACTAATTACATCAAGGAGTGAAATGATAACTTAATTAGTATCAACTCAAAAAATAAAAGAAAAAAAATGAATATTAATGCCTCAATTTTTTTTTCTTCAAAAAATTAGTGTCTCAAAACTCAATTGTATTTTTATTTCTAGTTGTTTTTTAAATTAATACGATTTAATAAGATCATTGATTCACTTATTAGTGAAAACAATAATGACTTCAAACTTTTACTTTTAACCCAATTAGTTATCATTAATTAATTTATTTAAAATGATTTTCAAGTATTAGACTATCATAAAGTATCCATATATTAAAGTGATTTATTATTTTGATCTCAAATATAAAAAAACAGAATTAAAAAACTAATTAATTAATTTTAAATTTTACATAAATTTTATTTTTATTTTATGTACGATATAATTTATCTAAATTTAAAGAGGCTATACAAATGAAGAAGAAATCTAGTAAAAAATATTTGACAAGTAATATATATATATATATATATAGGGGCGCACTTCAGTTATATTAATTAATTGTTTCAGATATTTTGATTTTCATTATTTTACTATATCTCTCCAAGACAAGAGGTCTTTGTCGCCAACCATTTTAGGGCGTGTGGTGCTCCTTGTGAAGGACCTTTCATCATACTCAGTTTTTTGCATTCTTTGGAATGCATCTAGCTATTAAATTTAATAAATCCATTCTTGCACAAACCTATTTCTTAAATAACTTAATTACTTAATTAACAACTGAAAAGGAAATTATCGCTGATGTCAGGTTTCGGTTGTGGTTCTAAATTCATTAATTCCAGTAGTTGGTTCCACTGTATAGGTAAAGATATAAAATCATTATCATGATTATATATTAACAATATAAGATAATTTTATATTGTTATTAAATATGCATTATTTATTTATTTTAACATGTGTATATAAATCATAATTGTTTTTTATTTAAAACTACTATTCATTAAATATTAATATAAAATTTATTTACCTTTAAAATATGTGTCCTTTGATGAATATAAAATAAAAAGAAATGTTAACAAATATTTATGTGACGCTGATTAAAAATTGAAATATTAAATAAAAATTTAAAAATAAAATTCTTTATATTAAAAACTTACTTTTCCTTTAATAAACATTCTTAGAATTCTTATTAGCATGAGTATAAAATATCTAAAATGGTATAGGTCAATTCATTTGGTATATTGCTAATTGCAAAGAATACCAAATACGTAGACAACAAGTAAACAGAACACAATCCCGAAAAATCAGATGGCTCTCATTAATAAAGACATAATTGGAGGAGCAAATCTACGTGGAGAAAAAAGTAGGCACGTCAGTCACAAACCACAATTGCAATTTTCACTCTCACATAGGTGTAAAGAGACATAGAATGAGCTTGAAGAAAGAGATTTCGTATTTGAATTTTAAAAACTATTATTAACTATTAATTTTTTAGTATTTATCCATAATTGTAATTTTTTATTATTGATGTTTTTGTTTAGTGTAATTTTAAGAGTTGAGAGATAATTTAAAATATAAATATCTTTTTCTCTTGAATCAAAGTAATTTTAATTAAAATTTTCATTCATTCCTCCTATATTTTCAACTAAATATATCTCCATTTTATTTTTATCTCGATTTCACGTTATCATTGAGTCAAATAGACCGAACAGGAAAGCATCAGTTTTACATGGGAAAATCAATGCAAAACACAAAAAATTCATTGGAAAGCATGTATTTTCCAAAAAAAACTCGAAGAGTTGCAACTGCATGGAAAACAGTCCATCGATTTTTATTTTTTTTCAACGGGTTTATTGTGGAAAAAATTTCAATGAACATACCATTCAAAAGTATGTTGGTTGATCTGACGTATTATCAAATAATTTGTCAATGCGTATGCATTTATACATTATGGTTAGTTTCTTTCGGGAGTGTGCTTCTGAATAATATCCATTTAAAAAAATAAATAAATAAATTCTTTACATTAACTTTATCTATTCATACATTTTAATATTAATATATACTAACAAAAATTCATACATATCCTAACTAATAATTTTTCATACATTTTGATACTAATACATACTGACACAAATTCATACGTATTCTAATTAATAATTAGATTAACAACACAAAATAAATTAATATTTTTCAATAATGCCAACAACAACAAATTGACGGTGGAAGCGGCGCATGGTGGAAGGGTGAGTAGAAAAATGAGAGGATTTAATAAAGTGAATTTTTAATTAGAGAAAGCAAAGAGAAATATTAAATGAAAAATGAATGAAGAACAAATGTTGTCTTAAATTTATAGATAAAAAATCAAGGGTATTTCTCATAGATATATCTCTAAAAAATCTCACTATATACCTTCCGCGTCCCAATGATCTACAAGGGTAACTAACATTTATACACTTTGTTCAAACACACATATTAGTTCAGAGGATTCCTCGAGGTTTACCCTTGATGGATTGTGGCAACATGCTCTCCCATATCATATCTATGTCAAAGTGATTTGCTCCTTGGAAGAGTTTTTTATTTTTGTTTTCATGTAATATTTGTTTAGATTTTAGGACGGGAAACACTAATAATAAATGAAGTCTCTTTTTTTTGAGTAAATTCCTATAATTCATCTCTATTTATTAAGGGAGATCTAAATAATTAATGTAGAACCGACAAATAAAATAATATTAATGTTTTAAAATTTAACTTATGTAATTTGTAAAAATTTAAGAGATGTGTTTTTATTGAAAAGATGCTGACAAAATTCTAAAATACTTCAGTTAATTTCACCATGTGATATATTTAAATTACAATACTCTCCTCCCTTATGTTAAAATATATATCCTCCTCTCTTCTTATGCAATATATATTAAAAAGAATTACAACCTCCACTTTTAAAAAATGATCGAGTTACATTTCTCTTCTCACCTATTTTTGGTAATCTACGTTGTCCTTCATTGGTTAATAAATTACTGAAGTCAATAAAATAATAAAAGAAATGAATTTTTATATTCTAAAATAATAAAAAAATATTTTACTTACATATTTAAAGATTAAAATGAATCTAAAATAATAAAATTATTTATAAATTATCAACAAGAAAAGAATATTTGATGGTGCATTTATAATTTTGATATACTTAATTTACAGATTTAAAGATAAAAAAAGAATTTGTCTATTAGAAAATCGATGTAAAAAATCCCGTCCAAAATAAATGATATTTAATTAATTTAACAAATTGATAGTTTAAATAATTTGATCTAAGAAAAAATAAAATAAAACGGAGAGGGAGAATGATTGCAATTTGGTAGCGTATGCCATACATTCCATTTATTTTGTATGTATTTAAATCCGCAGCTTTTTGAAAAAAATAAACGGTTTCCACCATTTTCCCACCCACTTCATTAAATTAATGATACACACATATATTCTCCTCACTAAGCTACAAATTAAAAAAGTTATGGGAATTGGGAAGGTTAAGATGCCGTGTCATGGACGCTCCGTCACGGCATGCATGCGTCACCGTTTCAAAATATCATGCCTTATTCATTCCCATTCATTTTATCTAATCAAACGGTTGAAACGGAATTTCGTCCTAGTATTCAGTAAAGTACATATATATATATATATATGAATTTGAGTTATCTTCATCAGGTGCTCTGCACAAACATACGCAATGGACCCCACTCTATATAAAAAGATTATGAATCAACATTGTATTTATATATTTTTTATTTTATTTAAAACAAACAAACAAACAACATATCATGGAAACAAAAGTTAGAGGAGTTGTACCAACAAAAGTAAGAGGTTTGGGATCCTAAGCTGCATCATATTTAAATGGTATATTTATATATATATATGTAAAAGGAATCCCAATTCCAAGCATTGAGAATTCCTTATTTCCAATATTATTATTCCACCTAAAATACTTAATTGTAGAGGAACAAATGAGATGATTAGTAAGTCGGTATCTTTTATCCGAATTGTTTTAAATGAATTTACAATTAAGATATGAAAGTTAAAACAAAGTAAGATACACAACCATCCGGGCATTTTGCTTTGTATTTATTTAATTTAAAAAATAGATTCCAGAAATCCAAGCTCATGAATCATGCATGCATTTCATTTATTAATTTAAAATTAGAATGTGGTCACACGGTTAGAACATATAGAAATGGAATTTGTAAGTATAGTTTTAGAACTAATTACATTAATGAAATTATACTTAAACAGTAAAGGGCACTAGAATGGGTAGATACCTAAGGAATTGAGAATTTATCCACATCGATCCACACCGATATATGAAATATAATTATGTTGAGATTTAGTTTCTTGGCAAACATGCAACAGGATCATATTCGCCTCTTCCCCTCGGAAATGATTTTGATATGACTTATACGCCTCCTCCTCAGTGCGCTTACTTGCCGATAATCCTATCCTCTCTTCACAAAACCAAATTAATATGAAACCATTAAATATTAGATACGTATTTTGGAGGCTTCATCCAATTCTACCACTGTTATTATTCATTCACTTTAAATTACATTTATATAAAAATAAATTGCAACGTTTTTATATTTGTGTAAATTTAAATTTAAACTAATTTTATCTTATCGTCCATTTCACATATACTTCATGTGGTCCACAATAATCTACTTATTTAATTATTTCACATCAATTAAAAAATTGTATAATTAATGAAAGATAGATTTTAGTATTTTAGTAGATTACCTTTATTTATTATTTGAAAAATATTGTACAACCAAAAAATTTAATTACTCAACAACTTATTTTCTTTTTCATAGATAAATAAAATATTGTGGAATAGAGAGTAAGAAACAATTCTCTTAAACTTCTTTTGAGAGTGTCACAAATATATATATACCATATGGTCCCCACTAATTCTAATTGTATTAATGAATAATGACAACATAAATCAGCTCTCTATCATTCCACAATCGAAAAAACAATGAAAATCCATTTCATTTTGTTAAATCTCTATAAATACCTTTACAACCCATCACCCACTCCTCAACCCAATCTTCATTTTAAAAAAAACCTTTACAATAATTTATTTCTTTAACAACATCTCCTCTGTTTTCTCTCTGTTTCACAACCAAAACAAAAATGGCAGCATACAGAGAACCCATGAACGTAAGGGAAGGAGCACACTCACCAATCTCATCACAAATACCACACTCACCATGGCATTCACCGGTTCCTTATTTATTCGGTGGTTTAGCAGCCATGTTAGGTCTAATAGCTTTCGCTCTTTTAATCCTCGCATGTTCTTATTGGAAACTCTCAGGTTACCTTGAAGGTAACAACGAATCAGAACGAGACCTTGAAGCCGGAGAAGGAAGAAACGAACAAGACCACAAACCACACAAACCACCGGAGAAGGAAAAAATCTTGGTCATTATGGCGGGACAAGATAAACCAACATTTTTAGCTACACCAAGCATGTCTTCAAGCACAAACACTAGTAGATCCTCTTCCTTTGGAACCAACACAAGTACATGTACCTGCGAGCAGAACGAAAAATCGACGGGGAATATGAATGATTCCAACGTGAAAGAGAGAAGAAGTGGTGAAAATGAAAATGAAAATGAAAATTTGCAGGTACAGAGAACAGAGAGGATGGAAAGAACAGAAACATCGTGAGATCAGAACGTTTAATTAATAAATGAATTATGTTGGAGTATTTTGTTTTGTTTTGTTGGTTAGAACATGAAAAAAGGCAAAGCTGGTGATACACACTGATCTGGTGTGTGTGTTTGAGCTTGCATGTTAAGAGATTAGTTATTAATGTGTTAATAGGAGATGATGGGTTTAGAATTTTAGATCTTTCTCTTCTCCTTTTGATGGACATGTGTAATGCTTCCTACAACTGTACATTACTAGTATCATATTTCGGGAATGTAAATTCGTTGAGTTGGAATCCAAACTTTACTTACTCCTCAATTTTCCTTTTTTTTTATTTATTTATAAAATTGAGGGTTAATTTTGTCAAAGAGATGCATGAAATTAAAATCCACAAGAATTGAGTAGAATATGTGGAGAGCTGCCATTGTAATAAGATGGTTACGTGTAAAGCTATCTATACGCAAAGAAAGGATAGAAAAACGTGTTTGGATCAAAGACAGTTTATTTCTCTTAATCCAATGATCTACAATTGTATAGCAGCTGTTGAGCATCATTGTCAAAAGAAAACGTATGATGTGGCGAGCGAGAAGACACCATGGAATACAAAACCAACCGTTCCTAATGCAACATCATGATTATGATTAATTACATGTGTGATTTTAATCAATCAATTATTCACTATTATGGTTTCAATTTCTGATATGAAAACAGTATCTGGGAATTATCAGTGTTGTGTCGTTTCTGAAACACTGGCATTTTCTTCGTGTCTTCGAATACGAGTAGTTACATTACATTCGATGTTCATGCCACAAACAAGCATTTACCGAGGCAGAGGTCTAAAACAGATTCATCCTGCTCTGTATCGGCTTCTGTTTTATTCTGTCCCTTAATTCATCGTTAATGTAATTCACCTGTCTTATACAAACGCAACTTTTAACACAGCTATACTTCATTCTTTTTTTAAAGTTATTTGTTTAAAAAAAATTAAAGATACTTTTTCAACATATCATACAAAAGTATGTCATTAATTTTTAGATTTCTATATGTCACAAGTCTTAATAATATATAAAATTGAAAACAAAGTTAATTCTTTAAAAACAAATATATTATTTATTGCTTAAATACTATAAATAATATATACGTGTCATTGTATAAACAACTTGTGTTTAATTATCATTTTTTAATGTAATTTTGTTACTACAATTTATATCCATTACTACCTAGTATATTTTTTTTTTTGTATTATTTTATTTTCAAATAATAAAATCAGGTAGTATCAAATTTTCATTTTTCTCTAGTAAAAATAACTAATTTTTTATTTCTCTTATAGATGAAATGGTTTGGTGTTATTAACAACTTAACATATTATTTACCTTTTGTTTTGTAAAATCTAAAATGAGTTACTGGAATTGATATTGTTTGAAGCATTAAAGTAGTGGGGTATGGATGACGGAATTGTATGTTTAATGTATGTCGATGGTGTGTCTCCCTGAATCCTGTTCAACATTAAGAAGAATAATTGTGAATTTGATAGCACTGCCATTGTGCCACACTGGACCCTTCTTCTGCCGACCAACTATTCTGTTTTTTTTTTTTTTTTTTTTCCAGATTTTGTCTTTCTTTTTTTTTTTTTAAAATTTTACAGGCTTAG
>NC_021166.2:2021474-2046284 GCF_000331145.2 Cicer arietinum
GAAAGATTGAATGAAGAAGAAGTTTCATTTACTCCAGATCCAACTCTAGATCTGAAGTGCAGAATGAAGATATACAAGAGTAACTTCTTTCAGTTTCTTCTTTTTTTTTTTTTTTTTTAAAAAATATTTTTTTTTTTTTCTTTTTTTTTTTTTTTTTTTTTTTTTTTCCAAATTTTATCTATCTATTTTTTATTTTAAAATTTTACAGGCTTAGTTAATTGCTATAATTTTTTAATTAAAAAATAATACTTTGACATGAATGAAACGACATGAGATATAATGATGTCAAATAATTAATACATATGAAGTTATAATAAAAATTAAAAAAAAAATAGCTTTAATTTTGAAAAGTATTTATTTTTATAATTTAATTAATTATATATAAATAATTAATATATTTAGATGATTCTATATCATAAAATTATAAATAATATAATAATTTTTTAATTCAAAAATTCGAGAAAGATTAAAACTATTGATTTTAAAATATGTAAATCAATTCTGTAAAAATAAAAAAACTAAAATAAATATTTTTTTTATAGTTTGATACCAACAAATATTTGATTTTTTATATCACAACACAAAATGACACACTCAAGTGAATTTAACTATAGACTAAATTTCTCGTCAAATTATTTGATTAGGAAAAACTAAAAGATAAAGTTTAATGAATATGCACCATCAATTTAAAATAATTTTACATTATCATACAATAACAATTATCTATTTTGTCACGTCTTATTATAAAAGTGAAGTGAAGTGACATGACATAACACAATAAATTAATCATATTGAATATTAGCATAAAACTATTTTAAATTGACAATGTAGATATTTAAACAATAAATACATTTTGAAACTAATATATTATATAAACAAATAGAGAAACACAACCTCTAATCACATTTATATAAAAGAGAGAAAAAAACATCAGAATTAATATATTTATAAATTATTTTAATTTTTTTTTATTATTTATACATATATATACTCTTATAGATAACTGTGAGACAATTAACTATCCACTAATACAAACACTTAAATGAAAAAATAAAAAATTTAAATAATATTAAAGGTTTGAATTTTTCTTATACCCCAAAAATTATCTTATAATTACAGCATGAGTGAGTATATATAGTATGTTAATGTTTATATTGACAGAAGCAAAGCAGTATAAATAAATTTTATTACATTGGAGGATGATAAAATATTAATAAATTGATATTATTGATTATTTTACGATTCTAAATAAGATGTGAAAACTCCTTTAAACTTTAATATTAAACTTTTAATCACTAAGCTAATACGTCATGATTAGGTCCAGTGATATGTCTATGCAACCTGAGCCATTGTCCAGGAACCTAAAATTACTAGGGTTCAATTTTTTTGGGTACTTACAAATGAAACTATATTGTTTTCTTAAGTTTGTAAAAATTGATGTTTTTGAAGTCTTATTTGCGGTAAGATTTAATGAATTATCACTCATGTAATTGATAATACAATATAAATATTTAATCGATTTTTTTTTTTAAAATGTGTTAGAAAATGACTCTTTTAAAATTAACTAGAAAGTTAGTATTAACTTGAAGTTATATTTATTTACAGTTTATAATTTATTTGTTTTAATGAATTTAAATAAAATAATTTGAATTTTTAGTATTTCAAAAATATAACATTTTAAAATAATTTATAATAATTAAAATTATATTATTTTATTAAGGTCCATTTTTTACATTCAAACATGAATTTCAAAAATATTAAGACAGTCATAAACAACAATATAAATAAACTCAAATGTACTATCATAGAAATAGAAACAAATTTTGATGATCTATGATAACTGCACCATGCAATATCAACGGGGACTTTAGAATTAGAGATCAAACATATTTTCTCTCTAGATCAAACAATCCCTACATAAGATCATATACTCCTTTCATTTTTAAATATAAACAAAAGTATATTAAAATAAAGTTTAATGTATTTAATTTAAATTTAAAATTAAATATATTAAATTTTTTTACTCTACTTATATTTGAGATTAAAAGACATAAAAGATTCTTGTACAATAATGTTTAATAGGTGAGGTTGAGTATTGCCATTCTTAAGCAAATCTAATCATTGCCAAGTGTGTGGAGGCAAGTGTTTGTCTTGCTTTCCTGAAAAGTTACACCATAAACAAAAGTTTTTTAAATATATTTTAATTGATAATTATGGGAGTAGATAGCATTTTCGCAAAATTATTGAATAAAAGATAAAAAGATGAAGACGACACTTTCTTTTGTTCTTTGACTTGGTGCTTCTATATGTTTTATAAATAGAAAATGCGTCCTACATATTTCTCCATATGCCCCCTTTAGGACGACTTGGTACCCGTACATCAAAATTAATTATGTTCTTATTATATAATCTTCACAATCTATCCGTGTGTTTGTGTATCCATCCCCCTCATGTCACACGCATTTAAAGACAACATAACGTGAGGGTAAGTTTTTCCCATTGGATTTTGATTTGGGTTTCAACTTTTTTAATGTTGTTATGAAATCGTTTAAAATAGTCAGAATTCATTAAAGGGATGTGATATCTATAAATATTTTCACGTTTTAGTAAGTATTATTTTGAGAAGAGTAAGAATATTAAGATGAAAGAATGCATGTGTATCACAATGTAAAAGGAACAAAAACCTTGAATAATATTAATATAGATAAATTTGACTAAAGGCCATAAGATCGTTACAACTAAATTTAACCGTGAATTAGGTTGACATGGAAAGACGAATTGGACTCTGCCCGCTCTCAAACACAATGCATATTCAAACACACAATATAACTTATGTAAAAAACATTGAGATAACTAAGGATGCAAACTTGTCGGTGTAAACTAATAATTTTATGGTAAATTAAAATTAAGTTTTTGACTATTAATTTTAAAAGACAATATTACAATATACTTATGCAACGGTATGATGACTGATGAGTAACTATTAGATGACAATGTAAAATAATTTTATATTCTTAATATACTTTTATTAAACTCAAAAATATATATTTATATGGCACTAGTAACGTATTGTACGAGTTTTTTTTAATAAAATATAAAAAATTAATATTGATATAAAGTTAAAAAAGTATTATTACGCATCCACATAAACTTCATATGTATTTAGATAATTTTTTGGGTTGAATATTTTTCATGAATTCTTTCATATTTTGAACACAATTAAACAGAAGACAAAAGTCATATTTTTAATAAAAAAATAACAAATAGTTTTAAATTCTGCTGACTTCTACCAAATAACAAAAGCTAAGAATAAAAACGAAGTTGCAATTTCAACAAATTAAGATAGAATAAGCAAACTTTCATAAAATGAAATAATTTTAATTTTCTTATTTTTGTCAATTTATAAAATTATTATTTTTTATTTTAAAATTTGATAATTTTAATCTTTTATTTTAATTTTTTAATTAAAAAATAATAATATAATATGATTTAAATAACGTGACATATGATATATAACAACAATTAATACTCACGGAATTGCAATAAACTCTTCTCAAAATTTAATTTTCAACTTCGAACTTTTTTCATTTTTTTAATTTGATCAATAACATACGAATAATTAATTTATTTAGATTATTTTGTATAATAAAATTATATGTCACAAAATTTAAAATATGTCAATTTATTATTTTGTAATTAAATAAAATGAAAAATTGATTAAAACTATTAATTTTTAAAATAAAAGAACTAAATCTACTATTAAATAAAAGAAGTAACAACTATTTCTGATAAATAAAATGACAAGGACATTTTAGTGGGATAAATATGTTTTATACAGCTAGTCGTTTAGCTTGTATCGGATTCATCATTCATATTATAGCCTACGTTCGTTGTCGTTGTTAAGGCTTTATTGACATTGATGTAACGAAATTGTCTCTATTATTAAACCCTTGCATTATTAAAGAAAGCGCTTTCATATATATCTATCAAATGCAAACAAAAATTGCATGATCAAAAAAAGAAAAGAAAACGAAAATTCAGGAAAAATTTCTCAAAGAAAAGGCGAGGAACTATCAATACTTTTCTGTTCATCCATCTATTATTGATGTCATCATGTAACTACTTAATTTTATTGTAACTCTATATATACATCATTATCCCTACATGGAACTAAGCATGATCAATTCATCAATATTGGTTTATGAATGGATTGATATATATGATACTAAGAGGTGCACCACAACTTTCCAACCTCAAAACGTGTAAGAAAGTTGAGATATGCGGTGATATTTAATTTAATGCCCAAAATGGGACAAAGAGCAATAACTATATACTCCATCTGCATACGACTCAACAGTTTAAAGCCAAAGCCATTATAGCAACCTCCATATGGGTCAGCATCCAACTATTTGAACGAACTGAACTTGTGTGCTACCACCACCATTCAATGTCCTATTTCAAATTATTCTTTTATGACTATGTTTAGGGAAAGTCAAAATTGATATTGGAGACTTATAAATTTTAATTGTTCTTTTTATATGATTGATTGTCCTCGAATAAACTTTTTTAATTCAAAAATTGATTTTCATTTTAAGTTAGAATTTGTAAATTTTGTCCCTAAAATTAATTTCTAACATTAAATATTTAAGTCATAATATATCTATATATAAATTATTTTACCTTTTATTTACTTTTAGCAGACAAAAAGCTTAATCGTTTTCAATTTAACGAAATTAAGTGCTTCATTGAAAATTAGTTTCGCAAAATTTTACCTTATTTGTACATTTATGTGTTCCGTCGTATTTTCAGAAGATTAATTTATAGTTTTTGCAAAATTATAATGTTCTTTTGTTGTTGTTTTTTTTGTAAATTTTACCTTTGAAACCAAAAATTCATTGTAGTAGCATATTATAAAATTGTTACATCAACATTCAAATAGTGAAATAACTTTGGTTATGGTTTCTATGGACGATGGTTGTTTATAAAGAGAAACCTGTGGATTCAACTAGGATGAGGTGCCAATAATTGTGATTAGTGCATTATCTATTTGAAGTCAAATCAAAACATTCCCAAATGTAATGATACTGTACTGTAGCCAATACTATGATTAATTATTTATTTTTTCTGAATGGATTATTAAAAAAATACATTATTTAAGTAGATTATTAAAAAAATATTATTTAAGTGATTGAGTTGTATGATTAATAATTTTTAACAGAGGATATATCTGTTATGAATTTTGATTTCGACCTTTGACGTAAATAATTATTTATTAAATTTTATTTACTATCTATTAAATTTTAAATAATCAGATATTTTTTTTCTAAAAAAACTTGATGTTTAAAGAAAAAAAAGTTGAAAACCATAACTATTGGGGCGAGGGCTTGTAATTTCATTTTTCATTATTAGATTGAAGCTTTACACTACCAAATTTTAAAAATTGGTAAAACATGGAGAATTTTGAAGAGCTATCGCCCTACAATTTTTAGGACACACCCACCCCAATGCCACACACGTTTTAGAACCTAATCTCTTACACAAAGACACAAGCCCATGGACAACATAATGTAATGGGCTCAATGGATGGAAGCAAGTCTACAGAAACCAAGAATGCAAACGAGCAACAACAACATCACATTCGATTATGACTTTGTAAAGGTTCGTTTCAGCAACCATTTGGAGGCTATAACGTAGGCCCAAAGCCTGAGCTAAGGCACTCACTCATATGTAATTTTGTTTAATTTATTAGGAAGATATTCTCTTCTAAAAAATTTCGGCCTTTTTTTCAAATTCTAAAATTTGATAGTGTAAAATTTTAATCCAAAAATCAAAAATAAAATTAATAATGTTATCAAAAACTCTAATTAAGTAATATTTTTTTTATATATTATGAATAAGCGTTAAGAAGTAAATGACTGATCACTCTTAATTTATTAGAATTGAGGGACTTTCCAAGCCCAACCAATGGTCACAATATTTGTGGTCTAACAGAAAAAATTAGGTTGTCAGTTTTGGCTTTCTATTATTTTATCCAAAAACACTTCTTAGATTTCAATTTTTTTTAAATACTAAACATAATTGTATTGCAATATTTTGTTTTGGAAATATTAAGAAATTTTACTTTTGTGAAAAAATATAGTTCGAATATATAATAATATTCAACATTTTTTAAAAAGTGAAAATATGATTTTTTTTTTTTTTTTGGTATACAAAAAAATTGAAACTTACTTTTTCACATTTTAAAGTAGTAGTAGTAGTAAACATATATTTATAATTGATATAATTTCTTTGTCAACAGATAAAAAATTAAGATTTTCAATTTTTTTTTGTTTTTATAATTGTTGGAATGCTTTTGTCTTGTTCCATATTGAAAATACTAAAGGAGCAAAAGTGGAATTTAAGGAAAATATGGGATTGAGTTTTAAAACAATGTGAAAATATATACGGGATTGAGTTTTATGTTCCTCGTGAATTCAATTCAATTTTTTAATATTTTCGTAGTAAGTTGTTGTGTTCATTATTCGTTAGTAATTGTTTTAAACAAAATTATTTTTTAGCATTAAGTTATAGAACTTTTTAATTAAATATTTACATTAAGTTGATTGTGATATTGGAACATTAAATTTGTGTATTTGATTAATTAAATAAATATACTTTTTGTCTATATATTTAAAATGGGAAGAGTACTACTCGGAGTGTCAATATACTTCATCATTTTTACAATAAAGCTTGTGTCAATAAACTTAGGTCTTCTTACATCCCTTAAGCATATCGTCCACGTATATCTCATGTTTTGGAGGTTGCAGAGCATATAGATTTCGAAATTCTACTAATTTATCTTTTACAATATAGAATAAAAATAGTACCATGCTTGTTTTCACACATCAATTTTGTTATTTTGAAAACACTAATTTATCTTAGAAAAAGTTTTACAATATGCGTGTATGAGAAAATTTTGTAAACTCATTTAATTTGTGTGTTTCTAAGTGAATAACACATTCTATTAGCAAAATTGGAAGAATAAAAATTAATGTTGCACTTTTTTGACATAACACAGTAAAAGTAATATTGCTGCAAAAAGATAAAATAATACTCAATATAATTTTGTTTCTTCCGGTGATACACAAAATATGAAATGCTGGAACTTCATTTAATTAGTAATAATTGAAAGTAATTCCTGTATTTGTACCTTTTTTGTGAAAAATATATTTTTACCTTATGATGTGTCATTGTACAGCTTTGGAAGGGTTAAGACAACAATTAAATTAATTGTATCATAAATGAAACGTAACAACATACAAATGCAACCATATCTTTAAGTTTGAATTAGCGTCGTTTAGCAATTGTGATAGATCGGAAATGACGTCAAATTAAGTAACATTTTAATTTTTGTGGTGCTTACCGTTTATGTTGAAAATATTCAACACCAAGAATCTGTAATTTGTCCAATTGGCATGCTTCAAGTGTATGAATTTTTTATTTTAGCATTTCCCATTTTTGTCGAGAAGGAACTTTACACTTATATCTGATTCAAAAAGTTCACTGCATTACATGACCCGTCAACTTCGTAATTACTTCTAATTTTTTTGAAACGGATGATTACTTCTAATTAACTTGGAAAATAAAAGGTTCAAAAGCTTGCTATTAAAATAAAATAAGTGAACATAAGTCTTAAGGTCTAATTTAACTGACAAATATCGATATTGTTAATTATGGTGAAATTTATCATATTTTTTAAGATAAAAAAATTAAATAAATAAGCAAATACAAGTAAATAATGTGCATATTTTGAATTGTTTAATGATTTTTTATGATCAAATTTAGGATATTATAAACACATCTCTTAAAAAAAATATGAATTTTTTAACAAGCTATAGTTAAATATGCATTTAATTTCTTTTGGTGCTTAAAAATTATAAATATTTTGTAGAAGAATATCTTATAATTAATGCCTTAAATGTAACTGCAAAAAGTTATTTCAATATTTAAAAGATACACATTAATTGAAAAGTTGAGAACCGAAAATAAATATGAAAATTTTTAAGGGTAAATGTTGGTGAAATTTTTTATATGGATTAAAAACACAAACTAAAAACTTATTTAAAAAACTTGGGTTTATAGAGACTAAGAAGGGACAAAATTAACAATAATAACATATCATTAATAAATGAAATACAACATTGTTTTTTAGTCTGTATAAACAAAGGTTAGTCAAATGAGTAAAGAGTACTAGTATTATCAGCTGAACTTTAAATTCTACTATGACTTTAGTGAATACCAGAATACAACTCACCTTAATTTTTTGTAATAAAAAATAAAGTTTTTAAAACTTTTATGGTATATTAATTTCTTGCTTAAATATATTTGTGTTCTATGTAAAATACAGTACTTGCCATACTTTTATTATTTTTTTTGACAAATACTTGCCTTATTATTTAGTCTTCATAATTTTATTTGTTCCAAAAAGTCTCCTGATCATAACTTTTTTATATACATTTTGATTTCAATGGACAAACTTAAATTGATTCCGAACTCTCGGGGTAGCCTTAATAGCAAAATTACTTAGACGTTGACATTTCTATCAATTTATATTGTTTTTGTTTATGCAATTTATGTTGCTTTATGTGAATTTTGATGGTACTTAGAAATTAGTCTATGGTTTAACGAAAAAGGATGCTTTGGGTAACCAAAAAGTAAATAATTTATTTAATTTTGCTCTATATTTGAGCGTTGTTAAATCATAGAAATGCATAATTTAAACAAGGGATATTTTAGTTGAAGACAATTTGGTGTGTTACCTCTCGTAGACAAATTCGAGGACAACCACTGATAAAGGAATCTTAATGGCATATTTAACTTGTATCAAAATTGCACCTATGTTTACCTATCTATATATATATATTTAAAATGCAAATATTATTATTTTAGATATTGTGACCCTTTGGCAATATAGTATTGAAGCAAAGTCGATGTGACAAGTTGAGTACATAGCCGGCCGGCCAAGGTCGATTTGCCGGCATTTGAAAGTGAGATATTTTGATGACCAAAACTACTGTTCAAATTTCTTTAAAATAAAACATTCCAATTGGAGATATGTTCCTTAAGTTCTTCTCCACATAACATAACATAGTACCAATTATGGGATCCTCCTGCAGTTGTTGTGGCTCAGAGAAGGTTGAAGAAGTGTATGTTACAATCAACCTCTTCTCTCTTTTTCATTTCAATCAATGCTATGTGAATTCATTAATTACTACTAATTATTAACTCTCGTTAAATTTGTTAATTAGCATGATCGTTAAAATTGTTCATGTAGGCCAACGTCATTTGGTGTAGCTAATAATTCTTGGAGAATATTCACATACAAGGAGTTGCATGCAGCTACTAATGGGTTCAGTGATGATTATAAACTTGGTGAAGGTGGATTTGGAAGTGTTTATTGGGGAAGAACAACTGATGGTCTCCAGGTAAAAAAACTAAAAAATCATTGGCTATCAAACACTCACACATACGCAAACACCTGACATGACACTGAAATCTTACACAAAAAATAATTTGAATAATTGAATGCAACGGTATGTATCAGTGCTAGTTTCAGACTCTAATACATGACGAACATCAGAAACGTCATTAATTTGAAGTGTCTGTGTTACATAGATTATTTGACCCCCTGTTTGTGATGTCAATCACATAATGTTAATGGAAATTAATGAATGCAGATAGCAGTGAAGAAACTGAAAGCAATGAACTCAAAAGCAGAAATGGAATTTGCTGTAGAAGTTGAAGTGCTTGGAAGGGTCAGGCACAAAAATTTATTGGGTCTTAGGGGCTATTGTGTTGGAGATGATCAACGACTTATTGTGTATGATTACATGCCAAATCTCAGTCTTCTTTCTCATCTCCATGGTCAGTTTGCTATTGAAGTGCAACTCAATTGGCAAAGGAGAATGAACATAGCAATTGGCTCTGCCGAAGGCATTTTGTAAGCTTTTCACCTTCACAAGAATAATCTTATTTTGGTTCTCAAATATGTGTTTCATTGGTCTCAGTTAAACAATTTCTATTGAAATGCTTTTAAACTATGAGCACTGATACAAAGACGAGCATATTATATAGTATATTGTTTCGATTTTAGAAACAGTGTCATAAAACATAACTTTCGAAATCCTAAATAGTGGCATAAATTAAACCGCTTATAGTTTATAATCAACACTACACATTTAATAGATAATTGAGTCTTAAAAACATGTGGTCATGATTTCGATCTTTAATAAGTATATATGAAAAAATATATGCTGAAAGAAGTCAACCCCTTAAATGGATCTCCATTTGTCTCCGACTTACATCGGAAATATTTGGACAACAACTAAAAAAAATAGCTTATATATATTATGCAAGTTTCTAAGTTTCAAATTTGTATGACCTAATTTCTCTTATGTTTTTGCTAGGTACTTGCACCAAGAGGTCACACCCCACATTATCCATAGAGATATCAAAGCAAGTAATGTTTTGCTTGATTCAGATTTTGTGCCTCTAGTTGCTGATTTTGGGTTTGCAAAGCTAATCCCAGAAGGAGTTAGTCACATGACAACTCGTGTCAAAGGTACCTTAGGATACTTAGCACCTGAGTATGCCATGTGGGGTAAGGTTTCTGAAAGTTGTGATGTTTATAGTTTTGGAATTCTTCTTTTAGAGCTTGTAACTGGTAGAAAGCCCATTGAAAAACTACCTGGTGGGCTTAAGAGAACAATAACTGAATGGGCCGAGCCTTTAATAACCAAAGGAAGGTTTAGAGATCTTGTTGATCCAAAACTAAGAGGAAACTTTGATGAAAATCAAGTGAAACAAACAATTAATGTGGCTGCTCTTTGTGTGCAAAGTGAACCTGAAAAACGACCAAATATGAAGCAAGTTGTTAACCTTTTGAAAGGATATGAAGCTGATCAAGGGAAAGTGACTAAGATGAGAATAGATAGTGTCAAGTATAATGAGGAATTATTGGCACTTGACCAACCTAGTGATGATGATTATGATGGAAATAGTAGTTATGGTGTTTTCAGTGCTATTGATGTTCAAAAGATGAATGATCCGTATTACAAGCGTGGTGATAACAAGAAAATTTGATGATTTATGTGTAATGTAGCCAACTTAAGTTCTTTGTGAAGTCTTTTTTATGTATTGGTGTAATTGAATCAACTTTGAAGTAGAACTTTTGTGTTATGACTAATGGTAGAACTCCATTTTTCTTTTGAGATGTTTTCTTTGTTGCACATGAAATTTCTTGTTACCAAAATTGGTCAAGAAATCACATTTGTCTAATCTTTTTGATGCATGAGTTATGAATTTTTTTTTTTATTGTCCAAAGTATATATCCTCCATTTGAAAGTTAGAAACTAATCTTTTTGAGTATGGAAAACTATTTAAAGAGTTGACATTTTTCAATAATTATTCTTCCATACACACCAACTAGAGATCAACATTATAAGTATATGTTTAAGACTCAATTATGACTATATGCATTGTGTTGGTAGTTAAGAATAAGTTTAGTCCTTTAGGGTGGCAAATATTATTATTTTTCTATATGTATGAAAACATTAATTAATGTAGAAGGGAAAAAAGTCAAACGCAAAAGTTGTACCATTATACTTACCCAAGAGTTACAAGACCAAATGACTCAATCATCAAAAGGGCCGGCTGCAAGGCTATTTACATGTTGCTCATTAGGTCCATATTCAGTGTAAAACAGGCCAAATGTGACAAGTTGATAGAATTTGAAGTGGTTTTTACAATTCTTCCTTAATTTCTATAAATTACAATTCAGAAGAGGTACCTCTTCTGATATTACAATTACTCTCAACCTATTATCAAGTCATTACAATTTTTTGTAATTATTTTAATCCTACTAGTTAGATAAGATTAAAAAAGCTAATAAATTGAAATATTGCATTCGTATTATTGTCCCATGGCTGGTGAATTTAAGGAATGTATGAATTGCAATTACTATCAAGCTATTATCCAATTCAAAAGAGGTACCGTATGGAAGTCCATTTTAAATTCCATTAAACGGTCACAGACAATGAGCTTTTCTATGTAATAAATAAATTGTGCTCATTACTTTCTAATTATAAATTCACCAAAAATTCTACCTAATGTGGTTACAAATAAATTATAGGTTTGGTTTTTAAATGAAGACGAGGTGTCAACAAGCTTGAACTGTATCTCTTTTTTCTTTTTTTTGCTTAAAACTAAGGCATCATTATATATTAAATTTTTCTAGAAAGTAAACCATATAAAGTGGAAAATGAGGGAAAATTGTTGAAAATTTCAGGTATGTAGGGTTTAAGGAAAGATGAATTATCCATGTCTTGGCAGTTTCCTAATCCAAATCCCTCGCCCTCTCACTTCCACCATTAGGTGTGGCAATAAGTTGTCATGTCTTGTGTAAACATATTTGAAAGCTAGCTAGTTCAATTATGAAACTTATGTCGTTATAGCTTAAACTTCATAAAGTTTTGTCAAATCATGAAACAAAGGAACAACTCTGTTGCAAATATTGAAGTGTCTCTTTTAGTTTGTCTATATGGATGGGTGTGAACATATTTATTGATTCATAAATGTGACTTCTACAATACAATGTAAATTGTAATGCAGTGTCCACTTTTCATTTTTTTTTTTTTGTACTAGCAAGTAACCTCTATTATCTCTTGCCAGCAATTGAAGCACATGTTCATATTTTTTTCAATGCTCTTGAATTGAAATATCAGCATCATTATTATTTAACAAATCTTGAAGTGAAAGTCGCACATGCTCATTCACGAACAACTAAAATTTGATTTTGAATATTCTATGAGAGAAAAATATAAAAGGAATCCATTTTTTTATATCATGGTAGGAACTCATATCTTTTAAAATATTTGTTAAGATCAAACTTATATGATACATTCACAAATAGCAACAAAATATTATTATGTATTGACCCACTAATAAGATTGTTTCTTATTTTTCTTACAAACTTTAGGAACAATGAGCATTTATCATTTATCTATCTCTTTCGTAAGAAGTTTTAACATATTTAAATGCTATAATTTTTAGTTCATAAGAATATTCTTGTAAGTTTATTTCGCCAATACAAAAGAAAAATCCAATATTATAAACTTTAAATGTCACATTTGTAATAGATTTTAGGTTCATCTTGCTACAATTCATAATATATTATCTCTATTATTATACAGTCTATTGGAAAAATACAAGTTCATTTTATCTTATGAGGAGAGTCAGTTTTATAAAATATCAATTACATTCAAAATAAAAACTTAATACAGTTTGATTACACAAAGTTTCGTAACAATATTAAAATAAAACATTTGAAGTTGTTGTGTATGTAAAAAATAATGAAGGCTGTGTGGCAACCTTGCAAGGTTTGACAACGAATCAGGGGAAGCAGTTAGAGACAGGCCACTTTATCCATCAGAAAAGAGAAAAACAGTTAGTGTCCTCTCAAAGTTTAATTGATGATAAAGTGATGAGTGTAACTCTTCTTTTCAAGAATTGCAAATAGCTCAATAAGCTTTCCTACCAAATTGAAGTAAAAAAAGAAAAAGAAAAAACCAAAACAATAGAAAATACTTTGTTAACTAAAATTTAAAGAGGATCTTTTTCATTGGCTTATATAGCAAGACAAGATAAAATCATATACATGCCCACCACCTTTGCTTATACCCCAAAGCACCTAACGACAACACTTAAATGTCATGTCACGGAGAGAGAAATAAAGACTAATCACTTTTACTATTACTATTGACATTAACATTAACATATGAATAATAATTTAAAAAATAAAAGAAATTAAATATAATTATGTGTTGGGAACTTAATTGGTATCAAACAGTGATATGTATGAATATATGACACGTCTTTAATTTGAAGTATGATTGATATATTGCTACACAAATTGGTACAATATATATATTAATAGATAATAAAGTCTATTTATGCTTCTCAAAGAAGTATAATGAAATTCAACTATATGGTTGGCCTCACACCCTAACTGAATTTAATCATGCTCTTCCTTACATACACTACTTATACTTATTGTTAAGCCAAGCCTGAGAATCCAGCAGAGCAAATAATTCAATTTTCTCTCTACATACTCAAAAGGGTGATTGAAAAACATGGAACTTGCTTCACCTTCTAGAATACTAATTGGCCTCTCATTAGACCCAAATGATAGCAAGGAGCTTCTATCATGGACAATAAGAGTTCTAGCTAATCCAAATGATACCATTGTTGCAGTGCATGTTCTTGGTTAGTGTTTCTACATCTAGTTCAAATTCTCAGCACAGTGCATGTTCAATTTAATATTCAACGGTTTTTTCATACTGTTAATGATTAGTGTTTTTAATAGCCTGAAAATTTTGTTGAATTTCAGTTGTTGAGAATATGAAGAAACGTGTGTCGGTCAGAAAAAGACAATCACAACTCAGACAGGCAAAAGCATATGTTATATCTGTGCTTGGAGAATTTGCACAGACTTGTTGGTCTAAACAGGTAATTAATTTCAATACATGTGGATCAAATATATAATATGTGTGTGTCTCTATCAATAAAATTGGAAATTTTTTTAATGTTCTATTTTATCAAACATATTTTGGTGCCTACGCTATTTAATTTAGGTTTTATTAGATTTTTCTCTTAAATTTAATTTCCAAGTTTTTACAGTTTATCTTTATGTGATATAGGATAAAAAAAATACAAGTTGACATTTGACACGTAAATTTAATGTGATTTAAAAAGTTTACCTGAAAAATGCCAATATGCATTCTCTTTGTTTAGTCTGCGGAAAAATAGTCGGTAGAAACTAATTATAAAAACATAAAATGAGTGAGTAGCCAAAATAAAAAGAAAAAATTTAGGGAAGACTAAACTTAAGTGAAAACTATTTTAGGGGAAAAAATATATTTAACTCAATTATATAAAGGTTAGACTTTAATATGGTTGCTACTAGAGTCAAAGAATGCTGATGAAAACATGGTTATCAGGTTAATTTGGAGGCAAAAGTGGCACTGAGTTCCACAGTAGGTGGTGGTTTAGTGGAGGAAGCAAAGTCCATTTCTGCTGATTTTCTTGTTCTTCGTGGATCAAGAAACCAAACAAGTTATAAGTAAGACCTGAGTGATGTAACATTTACCAAATTCCATTAGAAATATATCAGGCATGAGAAACCCCCTTTAACTTTTCCTTTTATTATGTTCATATATAGAATTGGAACCTCTAAAGGAATTACCAAGTATTGCTTTGAGCATGCACATGAAGGCTGTACAATGGTCTCAGTTGGGAGATGCACAAAGTCAGAACAGAATGTCAATTCAAATTCAATACATTTTCAAGGTAATTCAATTCAAATAGTAAGGCTAACAAAATATAAATTAAATTGAGTAAACAACTATTTGAGTCTTTGAATATGTCAACACAATGTTATTATAGTCAGAGTATCAACATTATGAAAACAGTCCTATATGTAATTTGCTAGTGACTTTAGTCTTTTAATATATCTTATGTCAGTTAGTTTAGTCATTAAATGTTTTTTATGGGTCAAATCTAGTTTATAAAATTACTAACAAAAATTTGAAGTTCTGATACATTCAAGGGTTATAATGATACTGTCTCACATGTTTAGAGATCAAAATTTGTTTAAATTGGATAACAAATTAAATAAATAAAGTACCTTGATATTTTCCCTAGCAGATAATAGTCAACCAAATTCAAGGCAGAACAGTTCACCAAGAACAGTACTAGATGCATTAGAAGGACAATCCAACTGCACAGAAGATGACACTTTTAGCACCAGAGCCTCAAGCATGACATATACTCCTTCATCTGGTCCTAAGATTAAGAGAAAATCAAAGTTAAGAAAATCACAATTCTCATTCAGGTTCATAATATCATTCCTTGGTTCACCATTCAGAATAAAAGGCTTCAACATGTCCAAAAATGAAAGTCATCAACCTTTGTTGAAGTGCTTCAGCTATGAAAATATATCCAATGCTACTAATGACTTTCACCAAGGTAAATAATTAGCTTTGGAATTTCTAATTGATATTACTTTTTAAAATAAATCATCAATTTAATCTCTAAAATATCATTCTCTCTTCAATTTAATCCTTATATTATATAAATAAGTTGTCTCTAAAGTATATAAAATCCATCAATTTAGTCTCTAACGTTAAAATGATAGATTAAAAAGGCGAATTTTCTATATTAAGAGACTAATTTGGGAATTTCATATATTTGAAGGATATAATTGGAGAGAGAATAAGAGTTTAGGGACCACATAGATGGTTTATTCTATTATTTTTTTAAGCTCATAGGAAACATTTGAATTCAGGTATCTTATTCCTTTTTGTTTATTTTTAAAATAGATAATTTGGTTGGAAGAGGAGGGTACTCAGAAGTATACAAAGGTGATATTGGTAATGGAGAAACCATTGCTGTGAAGAGGTTAGCCAAAGACAACAAAGATCCAAACAAGGAAAAAGAGTTCCTTATGGAGTTGGGTGTTATTGGACATGTTTGTCATCCTAATACTGCAAATTTGTTGGGCTATTGCATTGAAAATGGACTCTATCTGATTTTCAATTACTCTCAAAATGGAAACTTGGCAACTGCATTGCATGGTTATGGTTAGGAATCCTTGTACCCTTAACTCCAAATGTTACTATACTAGTATAAGAATGGAGAGAAAATAGTCCAAAAAAGTAATTACTATTTAAATGTAAATCACATGATCACATTAAATATACATCAATGTTGTGTATCAACTATTAAGTATCTCTTTTATAAAGCTAAATATAGCATTGAAACACATGAATAATGTTTAAACGCAATGAAATGAAAATCAGGTAAAGAAGGAAATTCACTTGACTGGCCAATCAGATACAAAATTGCAATTGGAGTAGCAAAGGGTCTCCATTATCTTCATAAATGTTGCAAACACAGAATAATTCACCGTGACATTAAAGCCTCCAATGTTCTTCTTGGTCCTGATTATGAACCACAGGTAGAAATTGAATAACATATAGAAATTGTTTAGTTTGACCTAATAATTCAATTCACACAAATTTAGAAATTGAATAAGATTTGTATTTGGAATGTATTAGATTACAGATTTTGGACTTGCAAAGTGGCTTCCTAACAAGTGGACTCACCATGCTGTAATCCCTGTGGAAGGAACATTTGGATATTTAGCACCAGAGGTGTTTATGCATGGTATTGTTGATGAGAAAACAGATATATTTGCATTTGGTGTTCTTCTTCTTGAAATAGTAACTGGAAGAAGACCTGTTGATTCATCAAAGCAAAACATTCTCCTATGGGTAAATAAAGCTTATGAAGTAATTTGTAAAATTGATAAATGTTGAAGATTAATATAGTGTTGGTAATTAATTAACATACAGGCAAAGCCTCTGATGGAATCAGGGAATATTGTTGAGCTGGCTGATACAAGAATGGAAGGTAAATATGATGCAGAGCAACTGTATAGGGTAGTCCTAACTGCTTCATACTGTGTCAGACAAACTGCCATTTGCCGTCCTGCAATGACCGAGGTCAACTATTTTCTATTTTTCTTTTTCACTTTTAATTGCAAACTTACTTTATATTTTCAAATACAAGATCGCACTTCACTAAATCAAGTTTTTTCTTCTTTTTTGTTTTACATAGGTGCTAGAGTTGCTAACAAGTGGCCAAAACAGTGAAGTTGGAAAGAGCTGGAGAATTCCAAAGTTCACTTCTGATGAATTGGATGATTACTCAATGATTTTTGGATATGATGTCCCCTCAGACATATCTCTAGAGGATTATTTGTGAATTAATGAAGTAGTAGATCAGAAGTTGGTTCATTATTTTTGTAACTTAACTTATGGGGAGGGACTGTGAGAATTTTAAAGCATGAGAACAATTAATCTTCACAATGCAATCATAATGGATGGTTGAGATTATATTTTAACAAACAAAAAATTGACCATCTCTGTTTAACTGCATAGTTAAGATCAATTGGTCCTATCAAAACTTTTTTCACTAAATATATCCCCTAAAATATGACTATTTTTTATTTTTTTTATTTTGGGGTTATTTTTGTACACTTTAATATGGTTTGTCTACAAGATCAGATTTTTTATGAAGATTTCAGGGAAATTTTGTTATTATGAGAAATTCTTGTGTTCAAATTCATATCTTTATCAAAAAATGATAAAAAAGAATATATCGATTATATATTTAAAATAACAAATTCACTTTATCTTTTTAAATGAAAAATTCCCTGTATTATTTAAATTAAAAAAATATTATTAATAACAGTAATATTAAGAATTATTTTACTTAGGTGAAATTTAAATTCATTATTTTAAAATTACGAAATCAAATTTTTAGCATTAAGTTGACTATCTATGGTAAAAAAATCATCTCTATCAAACGGTTTTCTTTTGTTGTTGAAAGATCCATATTCAAATTATTATACTTTTTAGCAACTAATAAAATTGATTCTGCTTAATTTTTTAAAAAATAAAAAATTGTTTTTTGAAAAACTAACCAAAAAATGCCCTTAGTCAATCCTACGATAGTTTTTCTTTTTCTTTTCAATATTCTCAAATACATTTTTGAATTGATTAGTTCAGACACATATTATAACCAAAAAATTATATTTAAACTGGTCGATCTAAATAAATATTAGGAGAAAAAATAAGGTCTAATTTTACAATATAATTATTGTGTTCTTGGCAATCACTTTTTCTTTTTAGGCAGTCTCTTTCTTTGGGCGGCCTCTTGTTTGTATGCACTATACGGTGGGCTTTAAACAATAGAGGGTAAAACCGTTTGAAAGCCCAAAATTAACACAATAAATTATGTAGCTTCCCAAAAGGTTTTAAAGCAATAGTAGGTTAGAGCTTTATTTAAATGTTAAAATAAACATTTACGAAAACCGTGTTTATCTTTAAAAATAATAAAATGATAGCCTATCTTTTTCTAGTAAGGAGTTTGAAAAATTAATCTATGAAAAATAAATAGTTGTATAACTAACTAGATTGAGTCTATAAGAAGGAATTAGTCCCTAACAACATATAAATCATGCTTTGAATTCTAATCATTAAAGACATTTACGTAATTAGTGTTTGATTGTACCAGTTTTTTTTTTTCTTGGAGAATATTTAAGAGAAACCTACAAAACATTAAACTGATGTGACTTACTTTTTATTTAAAATATCTCTATTATTGCATTTTAAAGAATAATACAAAGTTTTCTTACTCTTTTTAAAATTATATCATTCTTATCTAATGAATAAGTGTATTTGACGGTTTGAGAAGAGTTAAATACTCTCTTTTCAACATTTACTACAATATTCACTCTTTTATTGAATGAAATTATATTGGTTTCACAATTTAAAAATAGATTTCACATAAAGCAGGGAAATCAACGTAGATTTTATTTTATAAGTAAACGAGTATTAAAATAAATGTTAAAAATAAGGTATTTTTAGTATTTCTATCAAAGATTTAATTTATTTATATCATAAATGCTTGAAAAATCAACAAACATTGTTGATAGAACAATACCTTTGAGACTTCATAAAATTGAGAAAAAGAATTAGACTTCAAATTTTTGAAAAGTAGTTAGATCTTTTTAACACCCCTCCCAAATGAAAAATGACATGTTATTAGAAACTTTTGTTATTTTATAACATAAATTTGGATTATTTTACGTTAAGTACTTATATTTATATAATTAATTATCTTTAAGAGAATACACTTTTTATATTCTACAAGCTAAATTATGTCCCTTTTTTGAAATTTTAAAATATTTGATTTAAATATTTATAATTTATATTAGCAAAAAGATTGATATTAAAGTGTTCATTTATCCGCTCTTTTATTACACTTTGTTATATATATATTAGTTTAAAATGTTCAACTTTTTAGAATAAAAAACTATGTTTTCATAATATGTAATAAATTTTAGTTCAAATGTTCTGTTTTTTTAGAAATAAAAGAATTACGTTCATGCTGTACATTTTCTTAATTTAAATTTGGAAAACAACTATGGTGTTAATTGCAAATTTATACTAGAAAATGTACAACAAAAATAAATAGTTACTTTTGATCGGAGTCGGCTCGGAATTTTGGTCGAAAAATAGAAGACACTTACTCACGGTGGCAGTAATGGTTGTTGCTTCTCGTTGGGGATAGCATAATTGTACACAATCTGACGATGAAGTCATTTGTGGTGTATCATGTGTCCTTTTGCAGGATATTTCATATGATTTATAGAAAAAAATTGTTAAGATTATAAGTTAGATGATGTGTGATATTTGGTGATCGTCTGATTCTTGACGCGTGTCTTTATTAATGACTGATTATCATTTCATTGTGTAGATCTTAATTGTGAGATAAATGTTATCGTGTGACCACGAAAATGATATATATGAACTAGGATAATTTTGAATTTTCCTTATTTGTCCTATTATACTCTAATAAAATAATCTTTTATGCTGATTCAAGAATTGAATAGGGTTGGCTTGATTTTGGTTTTGAGTGGTTATGAATTGAATGTTGGTAAACTTTTTCAAGTTTTTTATTTTGAGAAAAACCTTTTCAAGTCTTATATGATAGTATAGATGATAACACATATGTAATACATAGTATTAGGATATTTGGCATGTATATGCTTTACAAAGGAAAAATATGTTCGGTTGACTTAGGACAAACCACAGTGTTTAAATTTTAGTTGAAGAATGAATAAACTTAAAAGTAAATAAATGCGTGCAAGAGCGTACAAAGAAACAAGAGGACCCCCGGCCACATGGTAGGTTTATTAATAAGCTTGAAAAGGATGGGCACAGATCAATCCAAATACTTCCCCAAAGTAACAATCTCTGCAATTCATGCCATTCTCATTCAGTTCAGTTGTGGGAGATGGAGGAATAACCATTCTTA
The DNA here is from genome assembly GCF_000331145.2 of Cicer arietinum. Classification (NCBI taxonomy): domain Eukaryota; kingdom Viridiplantae; phylum Streptophyta; class Magnoliopsida; order Fabales; family Fabaceae; genus Cicer; species Cicer arietinum. Next base: position 2,042,457 of record NC_021166.2, read on the forward strand.
ATCTAATCTAAATTGAGAGTAATCCGTTTATAGCATCAGTAGGAGATATACTCATAACACATTCTCTTTCGTTACTTTTGTATTTGTATTGCTCCCACTCCCCCTCCCTCAGACTCATTATAAGGTAAAATAATCAATTGCACACAAATAAAATACATATATCTCTTAACTCAATTTAATTTTTCTGATATAATAAATAAATTATTTATATTCGCTAAACTACACATTCGCTTCACTTAATATTCTATAAAAATTTACGAACATGGAGTTGGTAACATGATATCCCCTTCCCCAAAAAAATAAAGAGTTCTATTTTAGAATGGTATATTTGGGAGGTGGTTTAACTTTATGTAAAAAACATTAAATATTTCACTGTCGAATTTTGGGGTTAATGATCCTAATTATTATGGATTAACAATAATAAATAGTAGAGTTTTTATTTTATTTTTTTATGAACAAAAGTTTATGATACATTATGACAATGACAATGAAAATCGAATCTATTACGAGTTGAAACAACTTTGGTGGCTATAATTTTTTTTTTTATACTTGAATCAAAAAAGTATGTTGTTGTCCAAAACTATTTAATGTTATTTACTAATATTAAAGTGTTTATATTATTTTACATAATGTAAGTTTTCATAGGAATTTCTATAGTACATCGAAAAAATTACAGGTATTATCAGAATTAAATTATAAATAACAAATTATCAATAAAAGAAATTATTGATTAAAAAATTTGTACTAATACACAGTATGTTTTTGTTTTATTGTATGATAGTTGTGATTTTTGATGATAAATATTACTGAAGTGGTGTGTTGACTTTGGTGGGGTTGTTCATAGTGCGGGTAATGGACCACACGTCCACAACAGGACAGCAGTGCTAAACGACAACAAGGGAGCCCGCATGAGATGGTTTAGACCGGTGGACACGTGAAGGGGGTATGGGCTGGGCCCACCTTGTAGCCCATTTGATAATGATCGCACGTGAAACAAACAACCGACATCTTTTGGCCTTCTGCGTTCCGTCGCATAGAGATAAACACCTACACTGTTTTCTGTTCTCTTCGACCGGAAAATATAATACACAACTTCGGGTTGTTTTCTTTTGATACTCATATTGAATCACACACAACCGTAACTAGTTTTATAAATAACATTTTCATCCAAAATATTGTTAGCAACGTTATCTTTCACATTTTCTTTTTAATATTTACTTTTTTATTAGACGACTATGTGTATTGAAAATAAATTGTCAGCATTAGTCATAGGTCAAATGTTGCTTTAAAGACTTTTAATGTAAAATAGCTAGTTTATAAATTTCAATGATAAAAGTAGACTTGTTTGATAATGCTCGTTTCAAAAGTTTATAATTTATTTTTTAGTGAGTTAATAACATTTTTTCGAAATACTATTTTAAATAATGTTTAACGCGCATAGTACTATATTAAATTTTATTTTATTTTAACGTTCATTATTATTAGAACAGAGAAAAGACAAAAATGTTTCTAAATAGTATCTCAAGAAGTTTTATGGAATAAAAAAACTAACCTAAAAAAAATAAATAAACTAACTAATAAAAGAGCCAATCATCTATATTTATTACACCCCTACAAGTTGGACGATGAACATCAATGATGCCAACTCAGAAACAAGTGATTCGAATGTGGGTTTGGAGATAGGTTTGGTTTAACAAATCTTCCGATTGAGAAGCAAATATTATAGAAAATTTTAAATAATTTGATGAAGCCAAACTCAATTTTCTCTCTAGTAATCTGCAATCAATCTGTATATATTTGGTACGCTCATGTAAGGTAGGATTATGTGCAAAATATATTGCAAATTGGTTATCACAGTAAATAAATAAAATGGATTTAACAAACTGATATGAAAATCTTTAAAATGTTGTGGAGCCACTAAATTTCATGTCTAAAGCTTGCTAAAACTCTATATACTTTTTTTAATCCAACCTAATAATATAATAATATCTGTATATGTTAATTGAACTAGACCGCTAAAACTCTATATTTTGCTTCCAATTTAATCGGAAAGGACGCAGTGGTCTCCTTGATTTCCAAAAATGATCGAGTGAAGAGCCTGAAAAAATAATATATCATGTAATAGATTTTCTGTTAATTGCAATGATTTCCCATCATTAAACAAACCTTTCATGGGACAAGATAGCCTTAGTCTCCTCAAATATTATTTTTTTGAAAAACTATATTATTTTCAATTCTTTCATAAAGAATCATCCTAATACTTTATCCTTTTGATTGGTAAGTTAAAGAAAGTCTTTATTTGTTATTAATTTTTATAGAAAAATATTATTTTATTTCTTTTATTAACATCTGATTTTTTATGTTCATACTAAATATAATGAGATTGTCAAATCAATACGGGCTTGTGAATTATGTATATTCTTTATCTACATGCAGTGACCTGACCCATAAATTTTGTACAGTGAAAGCAATATTTATAAACAAAATAAATTTATAACATTAATTATATTTTTGATTATATATTAAGAAAATCAAATAATTAAGTAGAACTTCTATATTTTTTTAATTAAAATAATAAATAAAATAAGATTTAGGTATAAAATATTGTGCAAGTATTGTTTTTAAAAAATGAAACTAAATAAGATAGGATGTAGTATTTACGGTATGTTTATTCTAAAAAGTAAGATAAAACAAAATCAAGGAAACAAAACAACCACTTTAACCGCGTGTGAATGTATTATTGTATCATTAGTGTCCTTTTTCTAATGAGTGTAAGTATTATATTATTACTTCCGTCACTCAATAATTAAGTTTTATTTATTTATTTGTCATATATTAAAAAATTATATAAATAAACGAGACAAAATCTCATCCTATCTTTTACAACCTATATGAAGAAGACAAAAAAAATGTGGCAGCTAAGTTGATTTGATTATGAATTTTTTCAGGTTGAACTGAATTTAATTAAAATTATAATATAAATGAAGTTGAATCAAATGTTAAGTGAATTTCAATTTAACTAATCAAATCAATTCGTTAGATCTGATTCTTAGAACATCTAAAATTATTATATATAAAGAGAGTACCAAATTTTAATGTGGCTTCTTCTTCCAAATTTACCTTTCATTTAATTTAGTTTGTTTATAATTTTATTCAATTAAATAATAATTTTGTAAAAATTATTATACATGTATATATAAAAGCATATCAAATTTTGCGTTACCATTTTTCTTCCAATTTTTATTTTAATGTTCATATAAACTATTTTATTTTTATCAATCAATAGACCAATATTTTAGAAAATTATAAAAATTTCGTAACATATATTATTTTTAACGACAAAGGTGGCTACTAAAACTTTTCCTTTATGTCTACAAACAAAATTCTGGTTGTCATTACTTGTTTAATCAACAAAAAGTCAATAAAAATTAAACTTATTTGTTTATTTTTATCTAGGATATTTATTTGTAAATTAAAATTTTAATTTTCATACACTATTATAAATATAAATTTATTTTATATTATTAATATGTCACAATTATTAATAAATATAACTTTTGAATAGTTATATATTGTTATACAGAAATTAAATCTTTAACAAAAGACATTATCTTTTCTTCTGTAAATATCTCTTATACTTAGAATATGAGGTTTTATGCAGAATTATTAGACGGGTTATGGATATTGAATAGGAACATTTTCCATTTATTATCCTAAAAACCTTTCATGTGCTAGAAAATAAAAAAGCCGAAGCAGAGTGACGTACATAATACGTTGACTAAAAGTTAATATATCCTTCACAAAATAAAAGACGGATACAGATACGAT
>NC_021166.2:2046682-2063649 GCF_000331145.2 Cicer arietinum
AAGAGATCCGTGATCCTATTAGAAAATGACTCTTCCTTTTTTTACTGAAAATAGACATTCAAACAGTGAAAAGGCTTTTACAGTACACATTCTAATTCTACACCAGATTAATATTATCAACCAAAAGTCCCGTAAAAATTTTCTTTAGAAAAAAAAGGTAACGGACTTTTCTAAAATCTTCAAGCTTCTGCATCATGCTTCGCAACTACACCGTACAACCGCGCCAAATCCAACTGATCCATCACTGTAAATCTAAAAATAATAATTAACGGTTCTCACATAATCAATCACTAATCATTAGTATTATTCTAACACATGACAAGTAGTATAGGAGATTGACACTCCTCTGTCGTTGTTTACTAAAACGTTGGAACGACGCCGTATGGAGAGTCGATAAGGAGAGATGAAGGGACAGTGAGATGATCGATTTCAATAGGGTCATAGAGACGGTCCACTTCCGAGTCAATTTCGGTTCGTTTAGCGAACCGTCCTTTAATTCTGGGCCGGGTTTCTGCATATGCCTTTCTCGAAGCATATCGAATAGTTTTCTCGAATTTACGATTCTTCCTCTTCTCTCTGTACCTTAGAACCCTCGCTTCACGATCCATTCCACACAATTGAGTTGCTACTTGCACCCCTTGTTGACTATTCACACCCCCGGACACCATTCCACTCGATTCAGAACTGTTCCTACCGAACGAGTATGACATCTCCGGCACCGCGTTTCCATCTGGCACCACTCCAACATCAAGCGAAGAAGACGAAACCTGCTGGTGTCATCAAAATCACAATATTAATTAATTTTACTTAACTAATCAAATTTTGTTATCAATTAGTGCGTAAACTTACGCTTTGGCTAATAGACTGTGCTGGATAGTTAAACGAAGATAGCTTCGATCTACAAAAATCGATGTCGAAGCAACTTTCTGAGTTATGATTCATCATCGGCGCCGGAGTTGGTTTGGTTTGAACCGGAACGACGCTGTCGTTTATAGCGCTACTACAATTGTTGTTATTCTGGAATGTGTTTGAGTAATCGAAATCGATAAATGGATCCATATCGGAGAAGAACATGTCTCTAGTTTTGATATCTGGTGCTTCCGTGAGCTTGGATGTGAAATTAGGGTTCGGAATGAGCCACGCGGCTGCTTCGGCGTCGTCTTGGCTGAAACAATCGTCGGTTGGGACGGCGAAATTGAATGCACCGGCGGTGGCGGCTGTGGAGGAGTTGACGACGGATTCGGCAGAGTCGAAGAAAGGTTCGACGGGGACACGTTCGTGACGGCGGGCGAGGGGGTTGGCGGAGTGGATATCAGAATCGCACGTGACGCAGAGAGCAGCGGCGTCAGCTTTGCACGTGACGGATGCAGGTGCTTGTTCGCATACCTCACACATCCACACGCGCTCGTGGCGCGAAGACAGCTTGTTAGCACAGTGAATCCTGGAATCGCAATTGATACATAGAAACGCGGAATGAGAACGGCAAAAAAGCGCGGCAGAAGACAGTTTGCAAGAATCGCATAGCTTAGGTGGCACACTCCAGCCGCTTCTAAAACCCTTGAGTCCACCTCCTCCTCCTCTTTCGATACCCATCTTCCCACTAAGAAAATCACTTATATGTTATAAACACGCTTTTGTTTGTTAAAAGTAGCTTATTAGGAATAGGCGTTATAATAGTAGTGGAGGGATTGGCAATAATGTTGTTTGAAGTTGGGTGAGTATGATTTCTTTGGGTGCGGTTTTTCTATTATCTATAGTCAAGCAACTGGTCATAGAGAGAAAATCTAGGTGATGACGAATGACAAGGTGACACGTGGGTGTATATTGGCCATGTAAATCTAAATAGAGATATATCTATTAGGGAGTTGTAGTTGTCATCGTGTTTTGTCTCTGCCGACGTGGGACCTCCACGGACATTAGATCCAATCACCTTCTTATTATCATTATTATAATTTCAAAAGAAATTAGACACTAAATTAATCTGGAAAGGCACCCGGATAAGTCCAAAAATATTTATACTGTTAAATTGAATATTATATTAAATATTATGTTTTAAATTTGAGTTCGATATTTTATAATTGTCTATATATTTTTTTTATTATTTTATTTATGGATAAGAAAAAAATTTGAAGGGCACAAGAATAAATCCATCTCTTTATTTTTGTAAACAAAAAAATTTTATTTTGATTGGAATTCAAACTCAGTATATTGAACTTGAATTTGAGATGGATATTAGTTTAATGTTCTTAGATTCATCTTTCTATAGTTTAAAGTATTTTTTTTGCATCTACATCATATTCAGGTACATATCCATTGTCATGTAATCATAATTTGAACATCACACGATCAATCATTCAACAGTTTAAGAGACTCAGAATACATATCATCATTCAATAAGGAGTCCCCTTTAAAATCTTACTAGTTTATGGTGCATGATATACAATGCATTTATTTCATAATACCTCTCATTCTCTATAACTTTTACTGATCTGGACGTCATAGTTTTGCTGCACACCCATTGAGTCAATATAACTATGTTGTTGCAATCCAACTCTAGCCATCATTGAAGTTTTGCTCCTAATCAAACTTCATCTCTTATCTTGTAATAGCAATTGCAATTATAAAATGGGTCAATCTTCTCCTATTTTGTCTCGTTTTACCATTAATATTGTTTAAAAATAGAGCAATTATAATGAAATTCTCACTTTATACTCCCTCTCCATTCTTTTCTTGACGAGTTATCAAAGTTAATTGTTTAATATGCCAATAATAAAAATTAAATTAACGTAATAATTTTTAGGCGAATTGATTTATCAAAAACAAAATAAAAAATTCAAATATAATCCACTAAACTTCAATATAATTCAACAGCTATCATGTAAGAAATTAAACTTAATAAGGGTCTTTGGACACTTGTTAGTATATCTTATTTGTTATTATTTTGTTGATATGACATTAATTAAATCACCCTGTATCACCATATAAATTAGGATTATTAAATTCTACTTTCAACAATCATAAAAGGATATAAACAAAAGTCAAAATTCAATTTACATCCTCATTATATTTCTTTTTTTAATAATTTTTATTAATACTTTATTCTTGTTAACATTAACTATTTTAAAAATAGTAATGAGTATAATATTTTTGATAGATGATACCAAAAAATAAATAAACACTTTTTTTAATTTTTTAATAAAGGTGGATAATCCAATGTAGTAGTCCACTACATACTAATATTTAAATATCGTTCGTTCTTCAAAAACATAAATTAATCAATTTGATGAATATTAGAAAGAAAAAAATATATATCCACCTCAAAATTCTGTTTGTGCAATCAACGTGGCTTCAATAAACATTTCCTCTGTCACTCACACAGATCCAAATATTAATTAGGAGACACAATTGAGAAGAGGCGACACGCTCAAGCTGGCACTGAGAGCTATCAACTTGCTCACATGGGATAAAACGAAAGGGTGTAAAAATAATTAAATAATTCATTTATTTTAATCATTGGATTTTAAAAGTTTTTGCAAAAAGTATATTAATTTTATGGTTTAATTGCGGTTTTGCAAAAAGCTAAATCGCGAAAGTAGTGTCTCATTTTGTTTCTTCCCTGTTTTGGTCACCAAACAAAATTGTAGTCTAAAATTTGATTAAATTTCATTTTTTAAAGTCGTACTACACCATTTATGATCATATATTTCAGATACAATTATTGCAAATGAAATCTTGAGGCATGATGTGACTTAAATAAATGCAAAAAAATGAAATTTCATAAAGTTTTGGACCAAAATTCTGTTTGGGGACCAAAACTGGAGAAAAACAAAATGGAGAGATTACTTTCGCAATTCAGCTAAAATAGGGAAACCAAAACTGCAATTAAACCTAATTTTATTTATATTGAAAACATGTAAAAGTTATGCGAAAAAAGCGTTTCTCAACATGAAATATTAAGTGGCGGGAAATATTTTTCTATTTAGTGTTTTTTTTAGATAAGCTTCTATTTAGTGTTTAAAGGTTTTAATTATGTAATAAAATAATTTGATAATAGTTTAATATTTTGTTTTTGTTAAGATGCCATGCACGCCACGCTAAAAATGAAGATATTAAACTTCGAGAATTTTGGCAAAAAAATCTGTACCAGAATATAAAACACATTTGAGAGTTTGTCTTAAAATTAAATGATGAATTTTTATAAGTATGAGTCAGGAATTGAATTCCTTACTACATGTTGGAGGGATTTTTGGGTACAACATGCTGGAGGGTTCTAATTAAATTGGTTGCCGAACCATGTGCTTGATATTTAGTTTGTTCAATATTAATTGTTTTTTAAATTGATGATTCAATTTAAATAAGTTGTTCATAAAATTAATATGAAATCTTCTGTCATTCTCCCAAAATATCCTTCAAAGATGGCTTTTGACTCATTTAGTTATCTTACTTTCAAGAAGAACTCTTTTACAGATTTTATGAGCTAACACTTTTAGATGCACTCTTCTCTATAAATGAAATATTTTGTTATTTTGAAGCCAAATAGGATTAAATTAGTCCGGGTTGGCTTTGTTTTAGGTCCACAATAAGTATACTAATTAAAAATATTGATTTGGTTTAGTTCAATTTTTTTTATTTTTTTATGGACATAATTTTGCAATTTTTTTTTTGTTTGCATAATTGAAACTAAATTAATATGACACACAACAAGATCGTTTAATTTGATTATAGAAAGAAGTTAAAGGATGAAATTGTGATTTAAAATTAAATTAAACATCAACCACAAGAATAATTGTCTTAATTTTTTCTTCATTTATTTTTTCTTGTCCAAACCAAGGATTTGGGTAGGCAAGTTAATATTCAAAACTTTTTAACTTGTTAGGTATGCGGTGTCTTCATTTCAGCCAGAAATAGATAAATTAATTAATTTGAAAGACGGTTCTGACTTGTGAGCATTTGGTGATGATATCTTATTCTTAATATATTCACTTCTTTTTTTAGTAAATTAATATATATTCACTTCTAAGTTAATGGGTATATATATTATTAGATTATATTATGTCGAGACAAGAATGGTGGGCTAGTTTAGTCCACTTTCAGAGTTTCTTGGACGGTGGCAATAAGGCACAGTGAAAAGGAAAGTATGTATAAAACGACAAAAGACAGAGGAAACTTGGTGGCAAATGCCTCACGATTTGGAGTGTGATTGGTTGAAAGTTGAAAGGAGAGACCCAAAAAGGCTGCACTGGTCTTGTTGTGACAACCTCGATTTTGCTCTTCCCTTCCTGAAAGGGCATACCCTTTCGGCATTAATGAATCTATAAATAAGGTTTCAATTATTTGATCTTGACTACAGTAAGAAATAACATAAAATTAAGTTGACAAATAGGATTTCTAAAGGCTAAATTAATTAACTTCGTCAAAAAAAGAGCAAAAATTAATTAAGGGATAACTTGCAAACAAATCTAACACTAGCTACGTCCTGCAACAAAATAGGCATACAGCCCGAATTCTTAAATACACTGCATGCATAGACTTAAATCATTTTTTAAAATTCTTTTTTGTACAGATTCTCAGTTGATGGCACTTCCATTAGAGAGTTCAAGAACTCAGAAACTATTGGTGTCCCTTTCCCAAATAAGCAGCCAATGAGAATATATTCAAGTTTATGGAATATATATGACTAGCAACAAGAGGTGGACTTGTTAAAAAGAGATAGGACACAAGCTCCATTCACAGCATCCTACAGAAATTTTAATGCCGAGGCTTGCATCTAGTCTTCTGGAGCAACATCTTTTGATTCAAGTTCTGCTTCGAATGCTTCCTCCAAAGGTTCCTGGCTTTCACAGGAGCTGGATGCCATGGGCCAAGGGAGGTGGACATGGGTGCAGAAGAATTACATGATATACAATTACTGCAACGATTTCCACATGATTTACCTCCAGAAGTGGATTAACGGTGAGTTTGGTGAAAATACACTGGCCCTGTAATTTTATTGAAGCTTCAAAGTATAGCTTTTACCATAACTACATGGATACACCATGATTCTGCCAAATCCCACGGTCAATCTAAACATACACTTAGAAGATTAATGTAAGATAATCATCGTCAAATTCTTAGAATAACGAGGTTATAGAAACCAGAAGAGGACATTAACAAGGCTCACTCAATAAGAAGATGAAGTACCCTCATAAAAAAATGACGTCTCCACGTGAAAGTCACAAAGATGACACTTACAATTGAAGGGTTGTCACTATATCATAATCCAATCTTTCTTGAATTGAGATTATCTCGATGCAGAGTGACTTTCCAGCAATCAACTGGGAATACAAACACAGAACCCTTCTTCAGAACAGCTACGTGTTGACAAATGAAAGTATTTGGTAAACACAAGTTTGAAAAGGATACATTACAGAAAAAAGAGATACCAGAACAGATAAATCATCAAAACTTCAACTTTCGCATACGTATCATGGAATTTGTAGTGCTGAAGGTTCCTAATTCTTAATCAACTCATCCCCAGTATTATAGGAGTTACATCCCCAAACGGAAGTGCAAACTCCCTATACTCCCTGTGTCTCTAATTATAAGCACCAATTGAAAAATTTATTTGTCTCTAAATGTAAGTCCCTATACAAATTACTAGAAGTTATTATTCTTTTTCCAAATCTATCCCTATTATAACTTCTAATTTATCTTGGAATATGAAAAGTAAACATTAAATACATTTATACATAATGGGCAATTTAGTAATAACTACAAACATAATATACATTAATTACATCAATCACTTTTCTTAATATATGTGAAACATCCAAAAAGTGCTTATAAAAAGGGACGGAGAGAGTAATTCATTAACTATACATTTGCACAGCAATCACTGGTAACATTAAAGATAAGCATACACAAACAGCTTCGATATTAATATTAGCATTATTACTAGAGAAATATAGGAATAACAGCTCTGGTAATGGTATAACAGTTTCTATTTTTATAGAGTGAAAGGATTACCTCGGAATTTATTTTCTTCAGTAACTATCCCAAAAGCTTTGCCAGTTTCGCGAATCATGATGCCACCGATTCCAACATAATAGGTTAGTTTACTCTCCACAACTACAAAACATAGATTATTTAAGAAGAATACCAAAAGTCCAATCTTTTTTCTAAATTGAAAAGACAGTGCATGTTGAGTAATCTACAAGGAGTTCAGATATAGAAAAATTTCAACATGATAACATTAAACTAAAACAACATTCGCCATAGAAATGCGTTTTAAAAAATTTGATTCATTTACGCGCCTAAACATTCACCATAATTTACTAGCAACTTTAAAAAAAATTCAAATGTAATGACTATGAAAAAGGTTATGCATGCCAGTGGGGATGGAAAGGGAGAATTGAAGTGGGAAACTTTCCCAGAGAAGACCTGGGCACCAGGTCTGACCTGAACCAACCAGAAGCTCATCTTTACTATTGGACTTATTGCAATAATAAACACACAATGACTGCTAGAAGTACTACTACTAAAATTCACTAACTCTTCCTAAAAACACCAAAAATAGGTTTTGACGGTTCGAGTACAGCAGCAGCAACAATTTTAGCACACCTTTCTTTCAATGCATATGAAGTAATTACACATCAAGACATAAGCATCTGCGGGGAAATAATTAACATCCAATCAATGGCAAAATAACAGTCCTTGTAATTATCCCAAAAGCACCCTATAAAGAAAGTGGTTTTGCATTTTCCATTGTAGGTCTTCACAACTCATCCAAAAGCAAAAATAGAATAGAGGGTGCTCAAACCTAAAATAATAGCACCATGTAGATCTACACCAAGCAAAAATTGATTTTTCCTGGAACATTAAACAGGTTTGTTGTCATAAAATGCATCAGAGAAGAAAACTGCAGGAAAACTTGAAGATAAGAAACTGTGAAATTATCAATAACAAAGATACCAAAATAGTACTCAGTGGATTTAAGCAGCAGTCTAATATAGTCTTTCCACATTACATGCATTGGCTTGAACATATCAAATCTGCAATCAAAATGAACAGCGATAAGATAATAAAAAGAATATCATTGTAGAAAAACTTAATCAATTAGAATAAAGCAAAGTGAATAATACTTTACTTGTTCCTACTTCCTAGCGTGAATCTAATAATTCCCCTATGAAAGACGAAATGAAAAATTCTTAACAATAATATACACTACCAAAGTTTAAGGATCAACAGAGACCTGAAGTTTACTTATGAAACTCTTGAGGAAAATCCAATTATCCATGTTTTTTTATGTTGTTTCACGGACATGTGCTTATAGAGCGTTTTGAATAAATTTGCAAAGCCCTAGTTTTAGAAGATGAAGAAAGTGCACGTCCTTGTACACAATTATCAAGAAGTATCCAGTTGTTGATTTTCATGTTCCTAGATCCTTGCATGTACTTTAGGGCTGCATTTCCCTTCCGAAGAAGTTCATGCAATATTCCAGGAACTGAACCTCCTCTTTCAGCAGAAAACTGCAGAACTTAAGTCATAAGTCAATTTAGAACTGGGAAAATAAAACCTTAGAAATTAAAGGATAAAGAATATCCAACTATTTATTTAGTCATGGTAAAATATACATCTTACAAAATTTCAAAAATTAAGAAATTATAACATTTTGGTTAGATTTGGAGCTGGGACATTTACATTGCGGCTTTCCAAGGTCGTAAATAGATTAAAAGGTTACTTTTGAGATCCATATATTATTCCTCCAATAAACTATTTTTTAAAGTTCATAATTCAGAGGAGATTGACCATTGACTTTATGGAATTATAAAAGAGAAGTTGATCATGAAATTCTTGAAATGAAATACATTCCCATTAGTTGTGAGCAGATTTCATTCACAGTCACAGAAAGTTGGGCACATTCTAAACCATCTTCATTGTCTGCATATAGATAGTTACGCATTATGCACGTATATTGAAGTTACAAATTAAATTTATAATTCACGCAAAACCTTCAAAAATCAAGATGAATAAACTAAAGAAGAAGGAACCTTAGTGTTATAAAGACCATACAGTACCTTGTGAAACGGCAACACAAAAAGACTGAAACTCCCTTAAAAAAAGTAAAATGAAAAAAGTATCAGCTTAATCTAGAATTCTAAACGAACAATAAAATATAAAATCTTACATTTCTAGCAAGAAAAAATGCACTAGGGTTTATTTTAAAACATAAACACTGACATGATTGTTTGGAAGATGTTACGAAAATAGCTTTAATATATGTCCAAGAACTGTTTTCAACTTATTTTCATAAGTTCCTCTACACAGCTTATTGTCATAAGTTGTTTTCAGCTTATTCTGTCATCAATTATAGAAACAGCTTATACATAAGCTATTGTATGATAAGTCTTACATCTATAACTATCTAATTAAGTTGTTTATTCAAATGTCTCCAAAGTACTAAATCAAAATAAGAAGTCTGAGCAAATCATTCTACATTGTGAGATAAGTTATTTATTATTTATTGTTTCTGAATTAAGTAATAAAATAAAAAGGCAAAACAATAGAAAGTTGAATTACTTTTATTGGGCGTATCCAATAAATGCAAGGACGAATGATTAGAAGTAGAAGTTGCAAAGAATAGTTCATTTCACATCATTTATTGCCATTTTGTTTTTCTTTTCTTTGAGGATATGTTCAGTATGAATTCTTCTCTCAAAAGCCTCCAATGTGCGTTTCCTTGAATCTGCAGCCATCAACACTTACCTTCATACAATAATACATGTAAAAGGGACACGGTCAATAAGTGATGAAAAAGACCAAAATATAATAGCTCATGAGAAAACTCGTATTATATTTTGAATTTGGAGGGAAAGAAAATTAGGGTTTTGGTTCAAAAGTTTGGGGATTTTGATTTTAAGCTCAAGCAGTCAAAAGAAGAACATATAGTACCTTGGTCACAGCTGAAGCGGGAAAAAAACGCCTAAGAAAGATTGATGTTTAGTGCAGGAAAACGAAGTGAGGTGGCCGGAAAACATTTTTACCACCGCTAAATTTTATGACAAAAAAAATACAATATTTTGTGACAAAAAAAAAAGTACACGTCTACATTTATATGATTTTATTTATAGATGTCTACATATAAAATCAAATATTATAAGTTTTTTTACATGATAAAAATATAAGGTAAACAACTGGAAACTTTTAAGTAAAGTATGCATTAATATATAATATTCGTTATCTGAAAAATATCATATTAATTGGTAAATAAATATACATTTGAATTAATGTATTATAATTATCTTTATTTTTATCTAAAATATATTTTAGAGAAATAATAATATTAAATATATATTTTATTTTAACTAATTTATTTGTGTATTATATTTTTTGACACTTTTATAATAAAATATTATATTTTATATAAATTCTCTCTTACCTAATTAATTGATCCATGTTTGTAAAAAAAAAGTTTGATTCGTGAATAATAATACTGTATCTAATTAATCAAAGATAAATATTTTATTTGATGTATAGTTTGTAATTAAATTTTAATTAGTGTATTTAATTTATTTTATTAATAAAATATTTAAGAGATATATTAATAATCAAATGTACGTTTTTATCTTAACTAATTGATCGTTAATCACCATTTTTTAACTAATTGATATGTAATAAATAAAACATATTTTTATAAAATAAACAAACTCTAATATTTCCTTGTGTTGTAGTATTTATTATTGTTTTGTCAAAAATTATCTTCAACTATTTATTACAAAGAGAAAAATAGATATAACATAATAATACACAATTAAAAGTATCACATGAAAAAAATAACAATTTTTATTTTTATATTTTGCTAACATCAAAACGACAATTGAAAAAAAAAAGTAATATTATCTACTCTCCGTTTTTTTTTAATCGTCATTTTTGTACAAAACTTATTTCTATTTGTTTATCATTTTTAAAGTTTAACATTGAATATTATTTTATTAATAATAACTTTAACTAATTATTACAAAAAAATGTAACTAGATTAAGATATACTACATAGTCCCATGTCATGTATAAGTCTTCGTGATTTTCTTCATATATAAATCTTCATTTTTTTTTCTACATATATTAAGATATTCTTTATAAGTAGCTACTAATTTAATATACCAATTTTACGTGTAGATATTCCTAAGATACACTTTATACATGAATATATATAATTTGACTTCTAATTTTTAAAATAAATTTCTAGTATTAATAAAATGTTTTTTTTTTTAAATACACCTAATAACTTAAAATGGTGTTATATTTAAGAACAATTTTGTTTTCTTTAAAAAGTCCTTACAATTAAGGACAAAGATAATAATAAATAGATACTCCTTCCTAAAAAATATAAACAAAAGCAATTCAAAATATGTAATTGATTTGGATCATATAAAGGAGGGTCTGAGTTCAAATAAGTGCATAACATTTTTTGGATCAATTTTGCTTTTCGCTTAATAACACATTATATAGTATAAACATTGAATATATTCAATCAAATAACATTTTTTGGATCAATTTTGCTTTTCGCTTAATAACACATTATATAGTATAAACATTGAATATATTCAATCAAATAACATTTTTTGGATCAATTTTGCTTTTCGCTTAATAACACATTATATAGTATAAACATTGAATATATTCAATCAAATAACATTTTTTGGATCAATTTTGCTTTTCGCTTAATAACACATTATATAGTATAAACATTGAATATATTCAATCAAATAACATTTTTTGGATCAATTTTGCTTTTCGCTTAATAACACATTATATAGTATAAACATTGAATATATTCAATCAAATAACATTTTTTGGATCAATTTTGCTTTTCGCTTAATAACACATTATATAGTATAAACATTGAATATATTCAATCAAAGAGTTATCGGATAGATCAGTCACAATCTTAATCGATGAGTTTTCAATCAACTGCTTCACTAGATAGAATGCAATGTCTCAATATGGAGAAGTCAAACCCACATTCATCAACCATCGCTGTCATCTTCACAACTCGCATATAAACCCCATATACTCCTCCATTAACAAAACTACTCTATGCTGAGGGGCCAAGAAATGTATTTAAAATAATAAAAACGGGACCAATAAATAGACAAGAGACCGTTGACCAACATTCATATAGTTAATCTTTGAACACAAAAAACGGAATAAAATATGTGAGCCCAAATAACAATAATCGATATATTGTCATAGTGAAAGTGATGCCAAATAAATCCAAAAAAAATTGATACCAAAATATGCATGTTGACCTTCCTTCTGAATTCACCAATTGAACTAAATATCTAATTCTGTGAAGCTTATACCTTCAGCCACCTCCAGATTTGAGTGTATTGCTCAACCTACATGACGAGTTCACATATTAACATTGCCCAAAAGAACATAGCTCCAGTGAGCAACAAAAAGGAAGTGCAATGTTATATCAAACTTGCAGCTCAAAACAGTGTAACTCTAAACATCTCAAAAAGTTATATCAACATTAGCAAATATCAAACTAGAAATAGTAACAATAAAGATGCATTATAACCGCACAACGTAAAATTACAGTTACAGTCCATAGGCATCTTTTCTAGACCAAGGTATACATACTCGCTTTTAACATTTCAAAAGCCCATTGCCAAGTTAATCACATTCTATTAGATAGGGTTTCTATCCGCAAGCATTAACTATACTATATTTGCATACACTGATATATACTATTGAACTCAGTAACCTAACATGGATGATGATTGGTATGAGTTTTATAACATTGGGAAAACAAATCCTCGTAACACAAAAAATGAAAAAGAACAAATTAACAAGGCAGCAAAACTATCTACTAAGATATTTGATATCGTAACTCCCTTGAAATAGCCTTCAAATTTAATAGACTTACCAATCGAGGCCCTCAAAAAGTCCTTCGCCTTTAATAGCAGAAGTTTTAAAAATAGACCATTGGCGATTTTTAATCTTGTGCAACTCAAGAGCCTCCGTCACTGCAGCATCATCAAGGGCACCAGGAAGGTCCTGCATAATGAAAAGACACACATGAGATAAATTAATAAATAATTTTTTTAGTTCTACACTATATTTGACATATCATCTATGTACATGTGCATGTAGTAATTAGTTAAGTACAAAATGAAGATATCTTAAGAATTATGTCAGTTAGCAAAGATTTCTCCCTATAATATCAGCTTCATAACTCTTATATATACAGTGCTTACTTCTAATCTCCCTTGTGAAAATATGCAAATTCAACAAATATGAATCAAACTCTGACCTGTTTGTTTGCAAAAATGAGAACTACTGCACCTTTTAATTCTTCTTCCTAACAAAAAGATTCATAGAAAATAATTGGCATCAATTTTTTGTTGCAAAACTGAAATCAGAATCACGAGACAACATAACCATAGTCAAAGGAGAATAGGAAACAGATAAAATACACACACCCACATAAATATATATATACTAAAAAATTCATTAAATTATAATTAAATAAATGAAATTTGAAAATATTTGAATCAAACTTTTGAATCATGAAAACACCTCAAAACAAAATTGCAAGAATTATGCTAACAACACACTCTCTAGCACGCACTTTTCAACACGGTCTATTCAATTGGTAAAAATTCATACGGATCCCACCAAATCTATATAGGACCCACAAATTTGGTGGGACATTGGGACCAAAATAAATTTAGACTAATAGAAGAAAGTGTGTTGGAATATGTGTTGAAGAGTGTGTTGCAATAGCTAAGGATTTGTATTGTTTGAGAAAACACTTTGTTTTATTGATAATTACAAAAACGTCACCCTAGTTTTAATTTATTTCCTGTTATCAAGAAACGCATGAAATGATGAAACTGCAAAAAATTTAGTCACCCTTTTTCTAAACAAACCCTTGAAAACAGTAAACAGACTTAAAACAGAGTAGCATTTTTATAATTAGCAGAGAAAATAAGGAATAAAAAAGGATTTTTCATATAAAACAGACCCCTAAACCTTGAACAACTACAATAAAAAAGGCCTATTCCAACTAGGATTAATCAAACACCACAACTGAGTTCAGTCAAAAACTAGTCTATCAGAGAGGCCGCTTAGATCTAAATCCTTTTTGATTATTTCAACAATAAGTTTTCTTGCACTTCCTCTCCCTCTCCCTCTTTCCTTTGATTATCAAGCGATCTTCCATTTGATAAGCTTTTCTAAATGGTCTTCTCCTCACATATTCAAACCATCTTTGGATGTAGTTCTACCATACCATCTTCACTCATAGAAGCTTCACAAGAGTTTTAAGAGTAACAAACTGAATACTAGTACCAAAGTTCTAAATGAAGTGTGTGTGTGTATCAGGAACATATACCTCCAGAATTGCATGGAACTCCTCCCTAGCTATCACAAGCCTATCAGTGTCACTTGAATCCACAACATAGATAATTGCTTGAGTATTTGGAAAGTAACACCTCCAATATGGCCTAACAAAAAAATCATAGCCAGTAAAAGATCAGAGAAATTGATGGAGACTACATATTTATTAGGGATAAATTTATTTTCCAATCTTGCAGTTTGGTCCACTTGGTTTCCATGTGCCGGTGATTTGTTCTTTTAATCATGTCGCCACTATATAATTTTTTTGACCATTTATAAGGGAAATGGCATGTGAGGACTGAACAATATTGTCAAATAGCGGCTATAGCAGTGTTGTAACACTAGTGTAACGGAATTTTAACAAACCACTATTTTTTGCGGTTCGCGATCTACAACATTGGGACTGAAAAGTAATTTATGCACAAGATGAAATCTTTTCAAGGTAATGAAATTTTTTAAAGTGACATTATTGGGAAAAACCCAAGTCCCACAGTTATAAGTGATAGGGATCTATAATAGTTTAAAAAGAGTGGCACCCTCACCTTATAAGTCGGTTTTGTGAGGATAAGTTAAGCCCGATATAAAAATCAAAGATGATATCAGAGTCAACCAAGCTGGCGTGAGGGGGTGTATTAGGAAAAAACCAAGTCCCACATTGATAAGTGATAGGGCTCCATAATAATTTATAAAGAATGACACTCTTCACCTTACGAGCCAATTTTGTGAGGATGAGTTAGGCCTAATGTAAAAACTAAAAACCTAAGAGACATTTTTGTGCCGCACATGATTATCACATGCATTTTTGTTTAAAGGAATCATGAAAAAATCAAATCTCAGGGTGACAAAAATGTATGTGATAAAATACCAGCTTCCTAGCAGATAAATAATTGGCATATTGAAGCTTCTCATTATATTTGGATGGTTCTCATAACCTACCATATCACGTGATATTATTATTACACATTGTTTAGCTTGAATTACTTTATATTCTTTTAGATTTTAGACATTTATATTATTAGAAACCTACACATCCACACACATAATAATTAACTGCATAAGGATTGGTATCTTCTTACTAGAAATACACATATCTAAGACTTTAGAGCAGGTTCATATACAGGTAAACAGAAATATGGAAGAGTTAAAAGTATTAAAAAAAAAAATGGAACATCCTAATACCACAGAGGAGAATAAATATACAAATTGGTGTGCACTGTAACACAACAAAAGTCACCCGCTATTATCTGTTAAAGTAAATTTTTATAAAATTACACATTTTCCATCAGTCAAAAGAAGCAAGAATGAAACCAAAAGGCTTACCTGATACTTGTTTGCCCACCTGTATAATAAACAAAAGATGAATATTAGAAATTGAAATAAGCTAAACTATGTTATAAGTCATATTATATCATATTAAGTCTCGTGCAACTATAAGTTCACATGGCTGTTAGTGACAGACTATATTTAAGGTTTGATGTGTGTTTATTTTCTTTCATGCAGTACAAAGGAAATAGCCTGAAACAAGAAGAAATATAATGTTATTGTCAAAGGTTTCAGTATATTTTCATCTTCCCTTGCTTTATATCAAAATTCAAAACTACATATAGACAACAGAAGAGGACAAAATTATCTGAACTCACTTTGATATGTGTTACATTTATCACTACTGTACCCCAAAAATAAAACTAGCAGAATTCAATTTTAAAACAAGGGCCCATGTATGCTTGCTTGTATTTAACACGAGACAGAAATGTCATGACTGTCGACACATAGTCCTCTAGGTTGGAACAGAGTAAGTCAAGCCAGGTGCACAAGTTGAGTCAACTTATTGAGTACATGATTTTAGTGCAGAAAAACAATGGTTGTTGTTGTATAGGATTTGATGCAAAATTTGGAAAGATAACATGGTCATCTCAATGAGGAAATATAATATTAATATGGTCGGTCATCTTTAGAACTCTGAAGTAACTAACAAACAAAAAAATGTTGAACCAAGCTGTTTAAAGTCATTACCTAAATCCCAGACCTGAAATTTAATGTTGTTATACTGCACAGTTTCAACATTGAACCCGATCGCTGGATTAAATAATCAAATAAACCAGTCAGCCACTGTGCAAAAAGAAAATTGGAACTGCAAATATATCATTCATCCATGCATGTATTCAAAACACTTACAAGCAGCATGTATGCATGCAAACCGGAGGAGCTAAAGCATCATAAATGTTGTCTACGTTATTATATTCCAAAAGGAAAATGTAATACTACAATACATAGTTACATACAGTTGAATAAAGGAAATGTTTTGTACAAAAAGTTTTTCATAAAAACTGTAGCAATGAGTATGATTGGTTGAATGCATGTAAGTGTAAGTAAGGTGTGTAGCTCTTCCAAAACAAGTTTTTCTTTGACCTCACGAAACCAGTATTGTTATGCGTTATTTCATTTTGTGTCCAACTCTACAAATTTTTTTTAGAAACCAAATAACATCGCTATCAAGTTGAATTGAAAATCCAAACTAGTTAATAAAATTTAGCCAGAGGGTAAAGCAACTAGTTAATAAAATTCAAAACCAATAGGGTTCA
>NC_021166.2:2064420-2090611 GCF_000331145.2 Cicer arietinum
TTCAGCAGAGAAACGAACTAAAAAATAAAAGAAAATGCAAAACGAGATCGAGTACCAACTTGGAATGGTGGAGACAACTTCTCCCATCTGAAGCCGATCTGAAAACAAGTCGACAAAATTAGTATAAAAAATAGCGAATTGGATTCTGTGAGATGCAGAAAGGTAAGAAGCATACAGAGAATAGTGGTTTTTCCGGCATTGTCGAGACCGAGAACGAGAATTCGAGCTTCCTTGTTACCGAAAAATGAAAACAATCTGGTAAACACTAATCCCATCTTCCGATTCGGCAGAGGGACGGACACAGTACAGTTACGGTTAGAACATTAATCAATCAGCTAAAACTGATTCTTCTTACTGAGAATTCGTTTGTTCGGACGGAGAAAAAATTGAAATCGGATCAGATCTCAAAGCAAACACTCTGAATCTGCATGCCAGTGTGAATCTGATCTGAAGAAATTGAAAATCGGAGAAGCAAGGGTTACGTTTGGAAAGGTTTTGAGATAGAAGAATGGAATCGAAAAATGATGAATATATGAGGATCGAGTGAAGATTTTGATTCCCTCGCCCTCCACCTTTCGGTTATGGGATCTGGTGTAGCTATTGTATTACTTCTTTTCGCGCATTTAGACCAGCACCACCAAATTTGGACCTGGGCTTTTCCGTATTATAAGATCGGGCCAGCCCATACACTCGAGAAAAAGGTTGTTTCTTCCTCTCCTAATATACTCAACATTTGGGGGAGAGAAGGGAAAAAAAGTCTACTACATACCCTACATTTATGCCCCGTACCCCCAAACCCCATGAAATTCTATGAAAAAAGTCCTTCAACAAAACAAACAAAAAATATTCGGAAATTTCACAGTTTGAAAATTTCATAAAACTTGAATTATTAATTTTTCACAATTTGAAAATTTCAAAACATGAATATGTTCCAAATCTAAAATATATTTTAAATTGCAACAAAATATAATAAAAAATGTGAGAAATCATTTCATCCGAAATTTTTCTCTGATAAGATGAGGAATCAAATTATATCAATATAATATTATATCAATGTTAAATTGTTTAATAATATTTTAACCGATACAAATTTTACAAAATTCACTTTTAAATTGAAAATTTATATATATCATTCATGTAAAATTTTGCACAAATTTAAAATCATTTGATTGATGAGTGAGACTTATATCGATTAACGACATTTACTAAAAATATATAAGACGATAATTTTAATGTATGTCAATAACATTTCAAATGATTTTAAAATTTTGTAAAATTTTACATAAATATGATCTATATGATATAAAATTTTAATCCAATAATAAATTTTGTAAAATTTGTATCAATTAAAATATTATTAAACTATAATATTTCTTTGTAATTTGATTTCTCCTTTATTTCAAAAGGATGCATAGAAAGGTGATAATGTTCTAACAATTTTGATATATAATTTTTGAAATTTCAAATATTTTAGATTATAATTTTTGTTTTGGATATTTTTCACTTTTTATTATGACAATTTTAGTGTGCAAAGAAATATCCCTAAATTGAGATTTTTCTTTTGGGGGAAAAAAGGTGGGAGACGAAATTGAAATTTAGGAGAATTGTGGATATGAGGACTAGCTGTGTGGGAGTATGTAGTGTATTTTTCAACGTTCAATAGCAAATGTTACATAAGCCTCCCTCTTTTTAAATTTCTACCTACCATTTTAAAAAATACTCCTTCTTGTTGCTCTGAAATTCAAAAAAGCAAGAAATATATTCAAAGAGTGATGACAGAAGTTGACCCTTAATCATTTGCAACAATGATTCTTAATCACGATTAAGATAAGTCTTTGTTTGGGAGTTACGAAGGAAAAGAGACGAAAACTTTAGATGCTGAGAGGAATGAAAAAAATAAGATCTTTTATTTTTCTTGGAGAGTACTTTTAAAGAAAATGAGATGAAAATATAATTAATATTATTCAATGCATTTGTTTAGTTCTCCTGTATTGGAGGATACACTTTTAATTAGTTATAAACTACATTGGGAAGGAGACATGCTTCCATAGCGGTACATACGCAAACATGGATTCGTTGAATATTTACACATTTATTAAAAAGAAATTGAAATGTGTATATTATTTCTTTTGTATGCAAAAAATACAACCAAGTTGGACCTCGATTCACTAATTCCGTATCCAACTATTATATGTAAATTTGAATTATTTAGTGTTCATATGTTATTTTGCTTGTTAAAGAAATTCCGATATTAGTGCAGAGGCCAACAAATTTTTGCATCATTAACAATGTCACACATGCATTCGCTATGGACAGCTACATCAGCATTGTATTATGTGAAAACATAGGAGAATTTTACTGTATGCATCCCTTCAACTTCCGATGACGATAATAATAAAGGAAAATAAAATTAAAAAAATGAAAGTAAAAATAATTATCAAACTCTGCATGCTAAACTCTCTCTGATGACCATGGTATGCACCTTATTATTATTAATAAGAGTTAACATCCACTTCACCTGGCTTCGAGTGCACCCGGCAGATATTGCCTCCAGCTCCACACATAATTTATCCCAATAAAAATTAACTTACATACAAGTAAATCTTGATTTCGTTTATTATACTAAAACTAAAACTACAATTGTAAACTGTTCCTAATAACAAAAATGACAAGAAAATAACTGCCACACAGAGCTAGATGCTTCTTTTTATATAGCAGACTGGAATATCATTTCAGCTAGCTCCTGTAAAACATAAAATAGATATATATATTTATTAGTGTCTATTTAAGCTCTATTTTTCAAACTGAATAATTAATCATACACATAAGTCTATGTTTGGTTACACGGAGGAATAGACAAAGCCGTAGTGACTCATCGTGATTTTGTCAAATGACCACGAAATCAAACGTGCACTAAATCTGTTCCGTGTGAGTTGGGGAAGCGAAAATCTGTTCATCTATTATACATTACAACTTACAAGGTAATGAAAGATACCCCTTATTGTTACAGAAAATTTAGTTATTATAGTTACCTGTTTGGCAGAAGCGACCTTTGGTTCTCCCCATTCCTTAGCCTTCTTCTCGAGCAAATCAAAGTCGGCTTTTCCAGCCTATGGCAACAACATATGTTTCAATAAAATTAACCAACAAAAGAATTAAATATTAGATGAGGAGAAGAAAAAGTTGGGAGAATGTTACCTCTATTTGAGCTCCGATTTCTGTGTCAAAACTCTGATATCGCTTGCGGACAAGTTCGGCAAGAGAACCATCCTCAATTAGCTTGGCAGCAGTCCTGAGTCCTCGAGCCATTGTATCCATTCCAACAATATGGGCTATGAACAGGTCTTCAACGTCTGTGCTCTCTCTCCGCCTAAAATATCGCTTAGTAAAGAAATCGCAACAAGGAAAAAGGGATATTAGTACAAAAAAGATAATAAAGGACTCACAATTTGGCATCAAAGTTGAATCCACCAGGTGCAATTCCATCCTGGAAAAAGACAAGAATAACCCAGTCAGATGAGATTGTGTTTCTAAGGTGAGGAGGAGTGTTGCACTTCAGAACACTGGTTAAGAACAAGCAATTTCATACGTTTCTGATAACGCTGAGCATAATCATTGTTGCCTCTTGGATATCTACGAGAAACTGATCTGTGTCCCAACCTACAATAATGATAACAATTTCTATTACAACTTCCAATCTTGTGACAAGTTAACACAGAGTCTTCCTTCCAACTTCCATGTTAGAAGTTACATTATTAAGTAATAGAGAATTTGCACATACCAACTTGAGGATCGCCGGTATTTGCATCAATATTACCCAACAGTCCATTAATCCTTGCAGTTTCAAGCTCGTGATGACAACTATGACAGGCATTAAAAAGAACAAGAAAACATGTCCAGTTTCAGTAATGAACGTAAAAAATAAAATATAAAGTATGATGAACACAATATACAATTAAAGATTCACCTGTGACCCGATAGGGTGGCATGGTTGCACTCAATGTTCAGTTTGAATTCCCCTACAGAAGGAACAAAAATGAGGAAGGGAGAAATTTGTGCAAGTGAAATAACACAACTTTTAATGAAGAGAAACCTTTCAAGTCTATGCAAGCAGTGAAGAGACTCATTGTGCTTTTGTTTTGTACAATTTTGGTGAAATTCGTTCACATTAGGGATAACTTGGCTATTAAATTCAAGAGGCTAAGAAATTTTCTAACTCGAGAAGAGGGGGGA
Source organism: Cicer arietinum (assembly GCF_000331145.2). Classification (NCBI taxonomy): domain Eukaryota; kingdom Viridiplantae; phylum Streptophyta; class Magnoliopsida; order Fabales; family Fabaceae; genus Cicer; species Cicer arietinum. Next base: position 2,068,654 of record NC_021166.2, read on the forward strand.
AATACAGTTTCATAGAGGACAAACCAGTATACAGGACCTTGATTAGTCTTTAGATTATAGGGCAAAGTAAATTATTGCTTTAGAAAAAGATAGAGAACAATTAGAAAGTTATATACAGTTCAAAATCTTCATGGTGTACTATTTAAGAACATAAAATTTTCATTATAGAAAGACATCACACCCACTTTTTGGTTCTTGGGGTGACATTTGAATGATGAATACAAGCAAATATTACCTTCAAGTCCATATTTTCGCAAGAAATTAGCTGTAGTTGCAGCATCCCAATCATATCTGGAAGAATACAAGTTAGTAATGTACATAATAGGCAATGTAAAATTATTGATTGAATAGGTAAGAAGCATACTGGTGTTTTGTAGGTTCTTGTGGCTTTGGTTCGATTAAAAGTGTCCCTAAAAACATAGCAAAAGAAAAACATGAGAAAATATTCATTTATTATGGAAAAAAATTATGGTGTGTGTGGTCCGTATAGACATAAAATTATAGGTTTGATCTATTCATATGTTCATAATTTAGCGCTGCACATTGATCAAGCTAGTTGGTATTCCGAGGAAGATTACCATTGAATCCGATCTTCTTTTTGTGTGCAACAGCAGCTTCAAAAAATCTAGCCTGTAACCAGGAAAAAAGCAGCATTGTTTCAAGAAAGATGCAACACGCTGCAAATTAAAAGACAAAACTACAGAAATTTTTGGAATAGGCAATTAATTACTGAAAGCTAGTGTGCCTTGCTCTTTTTAAATGTAAATCACTATGTAAGGGGAAAAATATTCAAGATGTTGACCATCTAATAATTTAGAAAATTTCCCTTGGGCTTCCTGCTCAGCTTTTGATTACATTTTTTTAGCATTAACATTGAAACTTGGTTATTACTGTTGTTGAAGTGTGCAAATTGATACTGTTATTATTTCTTAATTTTCAAGGATATTTCTTATACACTGTTTATCAACACAAGAGGCAAAAAGAGAGCACAAGCAGATAACTACATCAAGGATAGAATTATTCACGCACCAAATGATTAAGCTCTCTTTCCATATCTGTGTTCAAAAGAGATTGGTAACCCTCGCGACCGCCCCAAAACACGTAATTTTCTCCCCCCAAATAATGTGTCACCTGCAATACATTTTTATGACCATAATGAACAATGGTTCTAAAAATACAATTGACCTTGTTACTACTACTGTAATATATGTACAGACGTACCTCCATGGCTTTCTTTACTTGAGCGGCAGCATATGCATACACCTCTAGCTCAGAGCTGTAAAGCAGTTCATTTTGTGAGTCATGAACCCACTAGGCAAAAGGACTGTATAAGCTAGGAGATAATGGTGTATATGTTACCTAGTAGCGGCACCATGCATATAACGAGGATGCATGAACAACTGAGCTGTTCCCCACAAAACGCTCTTCTTATTCTGTATGGTAAATTTACAAAATTATTACATGAATTACGGGTAGTTTGACTGAGCCAAAATAAAAGAGTTTACATCTGATTGCGTTAAGTTATATCTTTTATAACAAAGCACTCAACACAATGCCACACTATATATAAACCCCTATTTGATTTTATTTTTTTTTCATTCCATATTCCATTGTATTATAACACATTGGAAAGGAGAATAAAAAAAACCAGTGTTATCAACATTTCAAAACCACAATTCACAAAACAAAATCTCATATTTTTTCATTTTCCATATTCCCAAACATTTCATATAATTTATTTGAAGTGAAGAAGCATAATTACAGAACTCTGTACTGATTTTAAAAGCAGAGAGGCTTATTTTCCTACTTTAAGCTGATTATCTGAAAACTATTATATTTTAAAAGATCCATTCATGTCAAATTACCTGACTCTGAAGCTCTTGAGCAAGGGCCACCACTTCATCCAAGTTTGCATTTGATTCCTAAGACACAGGCAACAAGTGCAATACAATAGCTCAGAAAGAGTTAAAACCTTAATAAACGTAGCAGCAGATCATTAATCAAGAAAGCAAATTCAATCAACTATGTCCTTGACCGTAGTTTAATATTCCAGATATAAAAAATAAGTAAGCATATGCACTGCCTCTAAACTCTGATCCTCTTTAAGAATTGCAATTAAGTAAAGCTGAGAAATTTTAAAGATTGACACACCTCAAGAGTCTTCCCATCAGGAGCTATATCCCTATCGTGGAAGCACCAAAAGTCGACACCAAGTTTGTTTATGAACTCGAAATTTGCTCTCACTGCATTATTTATGAGAAATTTATATTGCATCACATAAAAATCTCTGAATTTGAGGTACATCAAATTGGAGAGTGAAGAATTAGCATACTTCTTCTTTTAGCCATGCTTAATGAATTGGTACCATCTTCCCATGGCCAATGTTTGGTAGGTGCACCGAATGGATCACCACCTGTTCCACGGAATGTATGCCAAAATGCAACACTAAATCTGAACCAATCCTGCAGTTACATAAGAGTAAATTCAAGTCGAAATCCAAGTGTGGGTGGAACAAAAAATGTCTGCATAGAATATAAATGAAAACCAACCTTCATCTTCTTCCCAATAATTTCCTCCTCTGCATTGTACCATTTAAATGAAAGTGGATTCTTACTGGATGGCCCCTGAAAATAAAATAAATGCACTAATAAATGGATGTACGGCACATTCTACAGAATGCAAATGAAAATAAGAAGAGTTTGGAACTAATTAAGGTTTCTCAAACAATGTTATTATGTTGTCAAGAACAAAAAAAAAAATGAAAACTAATTCAGTTGAGGAGGATCTACCTCTTTCTCCTCAAGTGGAGTAAAATTAATGTATAATCAATATGAACACCAAAACCCTCCCCTACTCATTTTTATTAAAAATATTGCATTTCCAAAACATTGGAGAAGTTAGGAGGATCCCAAATAATCAAATAAACCTTCATTATACTCCCTTTTACTTTATATATTCTTTTATACCTTAATTCCTTTCTTCACTCCCAAACACAGCCTCAAATGACAATATGAAACGTTGCAAGATGTATGCATTTAATTAAATTCAGTTTAGCGCAAAAATTATATCAAAATAATCCTAATTCATATTATTATGTAAAACAATAATAGATCAAGAAAAAAATAAAGTGTGATAACCAAGTGTAGCCACCTCATATTTAATTTTGGAAATGCCAGGAAAAAACTCCCCTTCCCACTCATCTGAATCGCCACTTTTACCAACATTCGTGGCAGGGCAAGTCTGAGGTGCACCAATCTATTATCCATCAAACAAAAACAAACCTTATTAGCATATAATACTCAAAAATTGAACACACACAAAAATATATATATAGGGAAAAAATGTATCAGTACCACTGCATAACACAAGACATTCAAACAAAGAAGAAGCAGTAAGACTTTCCCAGATTTCATTATCATGGATTAACGTAATTCCTGCACAATAGAGAGAGTAAGAAAATCAAATCGTCAATTAACACTTCAACAGCGCATCACAATTGAAGACATAAAAGAATATGATCGTCGTTGTAATAACTATATGTATGAGAAATTTAGCTTAATAAATAACATATGAATATGTATAAGAGTGAGAAATTGAGTTCAGCGGAGAAAAAGGGTAAAAACATGAAGCTAAAAAATAGTAATACGAAATGAGGATAAAAAGCGGTGAAGAGTGTAACCGTAAGAGATTGAAACTTGTTCAGCGATAGAGATGTAACAATTACCGAGCAGGAATGGATCGATTTATAAAAATTATTGTGAAATATTGATTCCTAATTTTCTTCTTCAATTCGGTTTGTTGTGGTGTTATTATGGGGAAAACCTCGAATAATTGGAATTGTGAATTTGAGTAATTGATAGTAATATATATAGCTACAGATTAAGTAGTGTTATTAATATTATTGGATAAGAACGATATCAATTAGCAAGTGCTATATCACGTGTTCCGCTGTCAGACTGGATATATATTCGGAAGATTATACACAACATTTATTTAACGTGTGCTATTTTCAAATTTTTCCAAAAAAGAAGATCACTTGAAATTTTATAATTATTGTTAATACTTTTTAGTATTGTAAATTAATAACTCTTTTCATTTTTAGTGATCTAACTGTAATTTGATGAATGCTGATTCAACTAAGAGAAAATGATGGATAACCATGTAAATAAAAATTTAATTTATGAATTATTAAATGATTGGATATTTGGCCGAGTATTCAACAAAACACCGTGTATAAAAGTATTCACCATTTGTAGTCTTTTATATTATACACAATTTATTTTTTCGATTGTAAATATCATTTATTTATAATTTTTTAATTTTAATATCTAATAAATAGTCAATTATTTCAATCCAACATCTTAAAAAAATTATTTCTTCCATGTTAATATAACTAATTTGTTTATTAAAAAAATTATCTCAAAATAATTGATTTATTTAATTTTTAGTAGAGTTCTCTCTAATTATACATTTGAATTAATACTACTTACATTATTTTTAATATAATATTTTTTATTAAATAAGTTTATCAATTATTTACTTTACTTTTTATCAAAAATAATTTGTTTATTAAATTATAATTATCTCAGTTTTATTTTTATTTTTTTTTATTTTAATTAATTGTGGGTCTCACACTTACACGTCATATAAGAGCATCTCCAACGGGAGTGAAAATGAGTTCGTCCACCAGCGTGGAATTACTTAACTCCAGTTTTTTGTGGGTTGGTGTCATCACAGTTCTGTCAGGAAGAAACGGTGCTTCATAGTGGTTACCTTTTTTTTTTTTCTCTATCTACTTTCACAATTTAATAATAATATAACTATAACCGCTACCTTTTATAAATTTATTAATAATAATAAATTTATTATTTTTTATTAATTTATAGTCGTAAACTTCTTTTTAATTTATTAAATAATAATAATTTTGTAACCATTACCTTTTTTTTCTATCTACTTTTACAATTTAATAATAATATAATTATAACCGCTACCTTGTATTAATTTATTAATAATAATAAATTTAACATTTTTTATTAATTTATAGTCGTTAACTTTTTTTTTAATTTATTAAATAATAATAATTTTGTAACCATTAGCTTTTTTTAGTTAATATACTACCGTTAGCCTTTTTTTTCTTCTTTAATTACGATTGTTAGCTCATTAATAGAAACAATTTGTTACTCATACTTTTTCTTCACAATTTTTGTTATAGAAGTTTATTAAAGTTTTTATTAACGTACTTTTTTATTTATTTTTCCATTTAAATTAATATTTTAAGTTATAATAAAATTAAATATTAATGTATAAATTAAAGTAATGGAATATAATATGATTTTTTAAAAGTTAAACCTTAAAAAATGAATGAGTTGATTTAAGGTGATGTGGCATAGTAGAACTTGAATCATGTTGAGTTCATAGTTGGAATAGAAAATGAGTGAATTGCTTCAAGATGATCTGGCACAGTGGACCCCATATTGAGTTCGCCGTTGGAGATGCTCTCCAACCGTAGCCAAATGAGTTCGTCCGCCGACGTGTAATCACTTAACTTCCAGTTTTTTGTGAATTCACTGTTGGAGTTGTGCCAAGGTGTAATCACTGTAATCACGGTACTGTCAGGAAGGAACGGTGTTTCATAGCAGTTACTTTTTTTTTTTTTCTATCTACTTTCACAATTTAATAATAATATAATTATAATTAATTTATTAATAATAATAAATTTATCTTTTTTTATTAATTTATAGCCGTTAACTTTTTTTTTAATTTATTAATAATAATAAATTTATCTTTTTTTATTAATTTATAGCCGTTAACTTTTTTTTTAATTTATTAATAATAATAAAAATAATGTATAATAATATTAATTGGAATATTTAAATTAATATTTTAAGTTATAGTAAAATTGAATATAACTAAAATATTAATGTATAAATTAAATTTATGAGATATAATATGGTTTTTTAAAAGTTAAACAGTAAAAAAGAAATGAGTTGATTTAGAGTGATGTGGCATAGTAGAACCTATTTAAATGGATTATGTTGAGTTCATTGGAACAAAAAAGGAATGAGTTGCTTCAAGATGATGTGACACAGTAGACCTCATTTAATGAACTCATATTGAGTTCACTATTGGAGATGCTAGTATGATGCGACATTGAAGAAACCACTTGATAGTAGTTATGGATCTTGAAATGTTTTCTTAAAAACTTAGAGATGCTCTTCAAGCTTCAAGGGGTTATTTTTATTTATAAGGGTCAAAGTGATTAGATACTCTTGGAGTAAGAAAAAAAAAAGTAGGTGTTTACGGTGAACACAGCATAATAAACTCCCGTGCCTATTTTGTTTTAATGAAAAGAAAGAAAAAAATTCTTTAAACAACTCACTTTTATAATTTTTATTTGCACTCAATTTTATCATAAATAAGAATATGTATTCATTTATTTTAATTTATACTAAACTTATATTAATTATTCAAAAAATAAAATATATTTATTTTAATTAATTTTTATCAATAATAAGTTAACAACAATAAGAAATACATAAATATGATGAAAATATATAATACTGAGAAATACATAATAAATATGACAAATGATGCCATTTCAAACCACAAAGCAATGTTGAAATGTTTAAACAATTGCATATTTATCTAATCAACACTGAACTCAACAATAATGTCTCAATTTTTTTTCAATTGCTCCTATATGTAAATGAAGGGCCACTAAAAAAAACGCAGTACTTTCACTCTTCCAACGCCCCTCCACTCGCTCATTCATTATTTCCAAAACTAACTACACCAAAGAGAACATTGGATTTATATCTCAACACTTTCACTCCTACATCGATTATTTTTGAAAAATTCAATTTACTTCTATCAATTTTATTATTCAAAAAACTTTAGATCTATTATTTATCCCACACAAATATAAAATCAGTAAGAAATTTTATTTTTCAAAAATCCAATTTAAAAATTAACATACTAAAAATTTAAAATTTTCGGTGCGTAAAAGAATTTATATACAATATATTTCACAAACAAAATTTTGAATATGTAAAACAAATTGAGGAAAAAATAATTATACCAAAAATTTATGGTATTTGAAAAAAAAATAGAGAAAAAAAGTTATATTCGAAATTTTAAAAAAAATCATATTATAAATTTCAAAAACTTTGAATTTCTTGCATGTAAAATAAATTGAGAAAAAATTTTATATACCGAAAATTTCAAAAACTCTAAATTTCTGATATTTAAAAAAAAACATAGAGTCTGAGTTTAAAAAATAGGCTGAATTTGTTTAAAATATTTGTATTTTCTACAAATGTATTTGTAACACCTCAAATACTGTATAATACGTTTATTATTATTTTACTAATAATTATGTATTTATATTTTTATTGTCATAATTCATATATTTATAGTAATCTTTTTTATTTTATTTAATCATAAATGATTGTTAATTATTCAAGTGAAGTTTAGTTTAGGAAGTTCTTACTAGTGTGTTTGTTATAGTTGGGGAATGAATTAAAAATAAATCCAATGGAAATCTCAAGTTCAACTACAAATAATTCATTTTGTAGTCAAACATAACTTATCATTAGTAAAGATTTGGAGGAGCGTGATAGATAATTTTCATCACACTTCGTATGACTCAAAACTCAATTGTTAGAAAGGAAAAAAAAATGAATGAAAGAAAGAAAGAGGGAGGACATAAACTAAAAGAAGAGGGAAAATTAAGAAGAAAGAAGAAAAAGAAGAGAGAAAACACCATCACTCTCCCTTGCATGTTTTACCTCCAAGCTTACCTACATTATTCCTTTACGGTATATTGAATACAAATGAGGAGAGGAAGATAAAAAGAAAGAGGGTTAGGTTTGACTCTTGAAGAAACAAAATGAAGATTGAAGATGAAGGTCAAGTGACGGTTATTATCAATAAATGAGATTAAAGCTTAACCTTAGAAAAAGCCACAACTCTCTCACATCTACAAGTTAATGTAACATATAAAACTCTCTTAAAACCTCTCTTAGGTGTGCTTAGAGATCATGATTTGTATGTTTGGATATTGAGATAATCATATTTGATTTAATATCATTGATTATTAATAATGCATGATAAGTGTTTGTATTAATTACTATGAAGAGTTATAGTTTTATTATGATTGTTGAGTGATGTGGTTGAGTTGGTGATGAGATGATAATTGTTTAGTATTGATAATTAATCGATTTATGCTTAATTGTTTAGTATTGATAATTAATTGAAATGAAAATAGTATAATGTCTCTGAACCCGTATAGGTATACATTTGGTATTTGTTCATAACTTTCTCTATATATAGTGTTTTGAGCTGATTTTTATTCCATTAGAAAATAGATTTAATTACTATCAAAATAAACACTGATTTCACTAAATTTCATTGAAAATTGATAAAGGAACTTGAGTTACAAGTTGAAAAAAAAATTGTTGTTGCGTTTTTGCACATTGATACCTTATTTTATTAAACTGCATTAATTGAATGTCTGTTATGCAAAATAAAAATTATATTTATAAATCAGACATCTTAAGCTTTCCAAAATATTATCGTTTGTTCAAATCAGACATTGCTTGATGTTTTAATTAAATTGCCAAAGTTATAGTGTTTTCTGCATAAAATTATTATGACGTAGCTGAGTTAAAATGAGTATAACATAAGTAATAGGAATCAGTTTTGAGTGAAATTAGTTGGGTCCGCAAGAAGACATATAGTAATTTTATCAAGTTAAGATGTACGGTTTTTATAAATATAAAAATGACTTAGTAGTATTGTAAACACAATTATTATGTCATAAGATTATTATGTAATGTTGTTAATTTTATAATACCATAACTTGAGTTATATAGATCAATTTCGAGTGAAACTAATTACATTTGAAAATTTAAATATAACAACTACTTTCTGGAAGTTTGATGCTAATACATGGTGTGTGTGTGTGTGTATATATATACACATATGATTTATATGTTAAGTTCATGTTCAATTGTGTGAATGGAGACTACTCATATGTTATGATTATATATATATATATATATATATATATATTATAGCTAGATGAACTATTCGTCTATATATGACGGAAGTGACGGGTAAATGGGATACTACTTACGGACTTAATTATATTAAATATTATCAAAAGATGTTTATTCAAGTAGATGACATTGAGTGAAACTAATGTAGTCTTTATGACTTACTTGCTATGTAGAATTTAAGTCATTAGATTACTTATGTCTATTGGCTTAAATTATTTGAAAGATTTGAAGCCAGAGGTGAAAGCAGTACCTGAGTATAACTTATGAATAAATAATATTTTATTATATTGAGGTATAGTTTATCGAGAGGATTTTCCATGCTTAACATACCAGAATGGCTATGAAACATCTATAATTATTTTTATTAATTCTATGTTATTGAGTTTTATGTTCACAATGTTGAGGTGATGTTTTCTATGTACATGTTATTGAAAGTCTAAGGAGTATTTAGATTGCTCACCAATCTTTCAATGTCATGAATTGGAGTTAGATCACATCTTGAGTTTAGATTACACTTATACTTTAATTAAGTGTTACTTGAAAGTTGTTTTAAAGTTTGTAAATATTTTAATATTCTAAATAATTTTAAGAATTTATAAAAAAAAAAATTATATTTATTTGCAAACACTTAGATACTTTTAAATTGAAAGTTTTAGTTTCATAATTAAATTTTAGACATTAATATATTTTTGGAAGTTCATACAAAAATTATAAAATATGGAATATGAAATCCAATTCTCCAATACCAAAGGCGACATATTGGATTATGTCAAATTGGTGAGGTCTTTAAATTTTTTCATATTATAATAAAATGAGGATGAATTTTATTTTGTTATATTATGCCAAAATAAATTTATTCACATTTAATCTCTATTTTAATTTTATAAAAACTTTTTTTAGTAACTAAAAATATTATTTTTTTATAAAAAAATTAAAATAAGGACTAAAAGTGAATAAAAAAATTTAAAGAATAAAAATTTGAAATTTTTTATATAGAAAATAAAATTTATTTTACTTTTTTATTATCATTAAAATTGATTTTATTTATTTATTAGAATCTAATTTTTAATATTAGAACGTGTTAAGACGACTTTGATGAAATTTTTATCTTCTCTCCTAACTGAAGAAGGATATTATTTGTTTAATGTAATAGAATCGTATCTTAATTAAGAAACCTTGCAAAATGTTAAGAAACCTTGCAAAATGTTAAGAAACCTTGAATGCCGCGTAGGGCAGGTCTGGGGTTTTTATTTATTTTTATTAGACATGGCTAAAGCTCAAAAGAAGACTACAAAGAAAATAGCTTATGACTATAAACTCTCTTAACATCAACAAACAGATCACTAAGGGACTTCATTGACATTGACACACAACCTAGTTGTAGAATCAAGTCGCTTTTCACTCCAAACATTTATTGAATTTCCGCTACGCACATTCCACGTCTCAAATTGCATGGAAGGCCAGACTTTAGCCACATTGTATTTAACCAAACATTGTATAAAAAAACAAGTATTTGACCAAACAAGTTTGGTTCAAGATGGGAAAATAATGATTGATTTTTCAATTTTGGACCCAAAGATCTCTGTCCAATATAGTTTAGTGGAATCTGTTCATTGTCTATCCAACATAGTTTATTTAAATAGGTTAGTTTCTTGTCTAAAACACTTTTTGTGTGATATGTAGCATATTTTTTTTAGTTAAAGAGACTTCTAAAAAACCTTAAGTCTTACGTGTTTAAAACAAATAATAATATAATTCTAAAATTTTCATAGATTAAATCATAAATCCACGTCAAACGATTTGACCTATTACGACACATATTTACCAAATAATATGGGTAGATTAATTTTATACAACCCAATGTACTAAGTACACCCATCATCACATAATATAAGTTATTGTAGCAAAAACGTTGTCCAATTCCATATGCTGTTTTTCAATACCAAATGAAAGATTAATTTTGTTTTCATTATTATACTCTAGCAATTTATTATTAATCTACAACATATAATTTATCAGGTATCCGTAAATAAAATAAATGAATAATTCAATTATCCATGTCAATAAATAAGGTAGGGTGGATAGTGAATTGTTGCATAATTATTTTCATTTTATACTTAGTTTACATACAAAATCTTAAAAAAAAATATTTAATCTTAAATTCACGACACAAGTGATTTCTCTCGTGTCTCCTTTCATAAACTAACAAATAAATAATAAGATAATTTTATAACAAAATGCCTTTTTTTATGAATATAAAAAATGGTGTTCAAAAAGTTAATTTTGTGTGGAATTTTATAAAATACTTCTTCTAATCTCTCGATTATAATTAGCAAAAAGTTATATTTTATAATTTTAAATATAATAAAAAGTCAACTAACTCTAACATATTTAATATTATTATTTATTTCTATAACACCCTTCTATTAATAATTTTTTTCTTTCATAGAACAAGTTTTTATGAGAGACAATTTATAAATACAATTAATTTTTTTAGACCTTTTCGCTACTTTAAAAAATATAATTAACATAAACCACTTTTCATATGAGTTATATATTTTGTTGTTTATATATAAATATGACGGGAGTACGTCATAAATAATAAATATACAAAATTATATTTACTTCCTCTTAAGTTATCTTAAATGATATTAACTCTCCTTTTAAAAAATATTCATCTCCTCTATATTAACTAAAAAAATTGTGTATAACATTTATTTTTCTGTCATTCTTTTAACTATATGTCATTTATCATAAAAAGACAAGAATACACAATTCAGTTGTGTTACTAAAAATATAATTATACCTTTCAAAACTGCAAATATCAGACGTATAGTCGTACTTTTATAAATTAAAGCAAAAACTTTAGTTGTGTCATATAGTAAATAACATGAATAAATATAAGTGTGACAAAAAATTATTTGATGCAACTTCTTTTAGTAAGTATAAGGGAAGTAAGTATTTTTTCAAAATTTAAAAAGGTGTTAGTGTCATTTAAGACAACCTCAAAGGAGGTAAATGCAATTTCTCCTAATAAATAGAACAATACTAAATATTACGATGAAAAATAAAAATAAAATATAAAAAATATTGTGTCATATTTTAATTGATTTTACTATTTCAACTCACTGAATTAATGTATAGTTACTTTTACTAATTTAAAATTTTAGCATGAATGATTTTTTGTGAAAATATATCTCTTACTATATGTAGCACCATTGAATAAATAATCACTGTTATGTTCAACCATGACATTGTAAAAGTTTATCTATTGAATAACAAATAAAATATATATATATTTTTTAAACAATGAGACTTAATTCAATGGACATATGATAATATTATTAGACTGAATTCTATGTCTCGAATTTAAATTTGAGAATATCTAAAAAAAGAAAAAAAATCTTACTTTTGCCTAAATTTAATGATTATTTATGGTAGATTTAAATTGATAAGTGATTGTTTTTAAACACACAATAAACAAAAAAACTTCATGTAATTATATATAAGTAAATTATTGAATAAGTTTATACTTTCTACCAAAATTAATAGATGTTATTTCAAAAAATTAATAAAATTTAATTCATTTGACATATCATTAATTTTTTTTCGGAAATCTTTTAAAAACTTTGACTTTCATTATATCTAAATTAAAAGTTATACATTATATATATATATGAAAATAAAAATGATGATTTATAATTGATTGATTGTGAATTTTTTAAAAAGTAATTACACGGTTAATATATCAATTTTTTTTATCTAAAAATTGAAGGTAAAAATACGATATTCAAATCTAAAATAAAAAAGTTTATATTTATTTTTATAAAAGTTAATTCATTTGACATGATTGACATAGTCCCGTAACAAAAGTATATAAATAAAAAGGCATTGAATAATGCTCCCAATCCATGTTAAAAGCTACTTCACATTTTTTAAGAAAAATAATTGATATATTTAAGTTTATAAAAATAATTATATTTTTTTAATTGACTTTCATGAGGCTCACTCCATCAAAATAAAATACAAATTAATTACAATATATAAAGATTAATAACAGTAAACATTAATGATAATATCAAGATTAAGTAGTAGTATATATTAGTAGTAATATTTATGCCGCGATTTCTATTGTGCACCGTAAACAATATTTTTTTGACCATTGGATGATAAAGACTTACCTGTTCACACACAACTCCATGAAAAAAAAAATCATAATCTCAAAAGTAGAAATAAGAACATAAACGAAAGTATAAGGGTGATGTTTTTTTTTCCTTCCATTTTTCAATTTTTTTTTACATAAAATCCCAAATACACACCACATAAAGGGATCAAACACATTTATGATTTATGTGTTCATCACCGTTGTATGCAATTTTCTAATAATTCCAGCATTTGTGGTTATAGTTCTTCCAAATTGAAATTTCATAATCATAAAATTATTTTTGCAAAATCTTATTTAATCCAACTTCCAGTCAAAAACACATTCATCAGTCTAAACAACCAGCCAGCCAGCCATCTCTACCTACCAGAAATGCTAACTACTTCCCCTTCGTGGAGTTTGCGATTGAGATTTAACAACGCATTATTATAAATTTATACATTCGATTTTTATTAATTTGTCCACGCCCTAGCTCGACATTTTTTGTGGATGGAATTGGAGAGGACCGTGGTTGATACAACACAGTGCAAATTAACATGAAATAAATTTTATATCATAAATTAACATGATTGGTTGTGATTTTTTATACTATATATCATTTTAAATTTTTATATCATAATTTTACTTATGTTAATTAAGTGATTGCGGAGTTAAATAAAATATCACACCATCAATGGCAGGTGAATCAGAAGATGGATTACAATCAAAGCGCAAATAAATGAAGAAAAAAAAGTTATATATTGATACCAAAATTATACTATTTAACTAATTTTTATTTTTGAGCTTTGAAAATACATTTAGAAACCATCCATTTCCATTATTTTTGTTTCACAACAATAAGTATTATGCACCTAAAAAAAATATGTATATATGTTTCCATCACTTTTTTAAAATCTCAAGTATATATAACATATTAACATATAAGTTAAGTATATGTAAAATCTATTTCAACTAAAAAATATTAAAATTATCTAGTTGAATAACCATTTAATCTATAAATCCTAAAGATTTTGAGAAAACTCTAGTTGAAATATTGATTTACATGATAATAAAAATAGTTTATTTAATTAATCCTTCGTTAATATACATTTTATTTTGAATCATAACTTCTTCCTTAATTAAGGGGTGGCATTTATCACGATGCATCATGTCTTTCATATCTTAACAAAATTATAACAACCATATAAATTAAAAATAGAAATAAAATTGATCTATTTTTAAATGTAATGATTTGATCCAGAGAGAAAAAAATATATATTGAATTCGATATAAGACTCAATGAGCCAAGAGGTCTTGAGCTACTATCTCTTCATTCTAAATTTCTTTTTATAGAAAAAAAAGACCAAAAGCTTCTATAAAAAAAAGAAAGACAAAAAGAAAATATTTTCTGAAAAAAGGGAAGAAATATTGGTTCTATAAATAAATTGGATGGATTAAGATCGAAAGCAAAAAAAAATGATACATAGGCTTCATGCACATAAAGCATAGTGAGAAATAAATTGTTGGGAAAAACCAATACAAAAAATCCAAACACAAAGGAGAGTAATGGTGTCTCCAAAAACTATAGGGAAGTATAAGCTTGGCAGGACAATAGGAGAAGGTGCATTCTCTAAGGTTAAACTTGCTTTCAATAGCAACAATGGTGAAAAAGTTGCAATCAAGGTCATTGACAAACATATGGTCATGAAAAACAATCTTAAGCATCAGGTAAACATCATTTTGGTCATTATTTATTTCAATTAATCAAATATTAATGTCATAACATATTTCAGGTTACGAGTTCGATTCTTGCTCATAAAAAATATGTTTCAGGTGCAAAGTGAAATTAGAACAATGAAACTTCTAAATCATCCTAATATTGTTAGAATTCATGAGGTATATACTTGATGATGTTATAATTGTTGTGAATTTTCCTTCAAAAATAAAATTCTTGTGAATTTTGAAGATTCATATTTAGTACCTTTGTCACTAATATAATTGTATTTTTCAATGAATGTTATCATAAAAAACAGGTTCTTGGCACAAAAACAAAAATATACATTGTGATGGAATATGTATCTGGAGGTCAACTATTGGACAAGATGGTAAGAGTAAAAAAATTCTTGTTGAAATTTTGTGTACCTACAATTTTATAATAATTCAATTATGATACTTATATGCAGACTTATGCCAATAAATTGAATGAACGTGAGGCAAGAAAACTATTCCAGCAACTTATTGATGCTGTGGACTACTGCCATAACAAGGGAGTTTATCATAGAGATCTTAAGGTAAGTTTGATAAACATATTTTCTTTTCTTTGTACAGGAAAAAAGTTTTGAAATCTTATTTGAACCTTTTACAAATGGCAATACAGCCAGAAAACTTGCTCCTTGACAGCAAGGGAAATCTCAAAGTGTCTGATTTTGGATTAAGTGCACTGAAAAAGGTAAAACTTTTGTTTGAAACCGCATCATTAGTTCAACTATACTCCTCGAACCTTAAAAATAAGCACAAAAAAAAAAAAAGTATATGTATTTGATTTGTAATTTTTGCTTATATTTAAATTTGGAAGGAGTAAGTCTTTTTAATTAATGATCGAATTTTGATTCATTGGCAGCCTGATAATGTCTTAAACACAAGGTGTGGTTCCCCGTGCTATGTGGCTCCCGAGGTAAGATTGAGTCACAAAAAAGAGATAATGACTGTTTTTATGGAATACATATATATGAAACGTGGTATACACTTTAGTGTAAATTAGTTTTATGTTGACGACCAATGAATTTTTTTTTATCTGATAATTCTTTTCGAAATCAATGACAAAATATGTTTATGTTTCAATATGATGAGTTTTCCATTGGATGTCAATGTAAAATAAATTTACAATAATAGTGTGTATTTCCATTAAACTCTAAATATATTAGTGGCTCATGTGCAGCTTCTGGTGAGCAAAGGGTATGATGGAGCAGCTTCTGATGTTTGGTCATGTGGAGTAATTCTTTTTGAATTACTTGCTGGTTTTCTACCATTTGATGACCCGAACTTGATGAGCTTATACCATAAGGTATGTGCAAATATAATATCCCAAGTTAATATCCAAATTAGTCTTGAAACTATACAACCGTATCAATTTTGTCTCTCATGTTATCCATATTCCTAAATAATCTATGAAATTGTTCAATTTCAATCAAATTTGTCTCTTTATTGATATTTGCAGAGACAAGAATCACATTGAGTTGGTAATATCATAGATAAATTTTAAACAAAGAGAACTACATCAGAGATGCATTTGATAACACATTAAAAGATTAAAAAAAGATGGACAGATTAACATTTTAGAATTCCAATGACTGTTTTGAAACCCTACAGTTTTCAAGGATCAACTTGAATATATACACATAATATACCATATAATCATGATAGTAAAAAAGAAAACACCTAGTTTCTGATTCAAATAATTCACATTTTCTGTTAACTTTCATGTCTGGAAAAAAGATATGCCGAGCAGAATATATATGTGCCCCTTGGTTTAGTCAAAGTCAGAAGACACTAATCGCCAAAATACTTGAACCACGTCCTGGAAAGGTTAGAAATTCAAGAACACTACTGCCCTGTGCTTAAAACTGCAACTGAAAGATAATAATTTGTTTGACATCCTCACAATCTCTCGCAGCGGATAACTATATCGAATATTATTGAAGATGAGTGGTTTCAAACAGATTATAAGCCTGCTTGCGCGTATGAATTTGATCCGACCGTTAACATGGATGACGATAGCGCTGCTTTCAATTCAATTGAGGTATTTTGTTAACAGATAGCAAGTTAAAAGACAATAATAGAATACACCTAATTGGAGTTATGTTATGGACCAAATTTGCTAACAATATGTTCTATAGCAGAAAACTACAAAGTCAAAAATATCCAAGTCATCAAGCTTCATTAATGCGTTTGAATTGATAGCCATGTTTCAGGACCTTGATCTATCTGCTCTTTTTGAAGAACAGGCAAGTCTATAAATCTGAAAGGGTATTTTTAACTTAGGAACAGGTCCTTTAATTACAAATGCTAATGTTATGAGTTTCATGTTTAGGATCACAAGAAGCAGACAAGGAGGTTTGGATCCCAACACACAATCATTGAAACCATAGAAAAAATAGAAGCTGCTGCAACACATGCGAGACTGTCAGTAGAAAAAATGAACAACTTTAAGGTCTAATCAGTGCTTAATTTGATTCTTGAAAGCATTCATGTAACCCTTTTCTAGAGTCTGACAATAATTGAATTTTGATTCTTAATATCAGATAAAATTGCACCCGAAACAAACAATGACTAGGTATTCTAGATCATACTTTGATCTATCAGCTAAGGTAATACTCATCTTATCATCACCTTCGTGTAAAATAGCGACTATAGTGACAATAGAGCGCTATAACGTAGCTGAATTTAAATATATTTTTATTGTTTCGCAATACACTATTTAGTAAAAAGTGTTGAATATATTTGTTTTGTTATTAAACCAAGTTCAATTCTTTACTGGTATGTATGACAACTTTCAGGTGACAGAAGTTGCACCAACTCATTGTGTTGTAGAAATATCAAAATCTGCAGGAGATCTAAGAATGTACAATGAAGTAAGAAAACATATCCTATTAGCTGAATATGCTAGCTAGTTAATCATGTTACTGATTTAATTTTGATTATCAGTTTTGTGAAAGCTTATCAAGTCTGCTGAAACAAAAATCTAGAGTGTCATCAGAAGGCGAAGACTTGGTAGATCAATGCGACGCTGGAGGCATAGAAAAGCAAGATGCTGAATTGTAGTAATAAAACTACTGTACATTACTAAATGGTGAGGGTATTGTTTTGATAGCCACCATTTCTTATTTGTAGTTTTCATTTATTTATTTCAGCTATGAAAAGCCAAATAGTGAAGATATTCGTGGCTATAAATCTGCTCAAAGACTGACTTAATCCATGTCTCTATTAATTTATTGAAGTTCATATGAGTATGATAGGGCAAGGATAAAACAAAGTCCAAAAACAAAATATTTTCCCAAAGCCAAATATGTTTTACTGAAATATTTTCCCAAAGCTTGATTCTTAATTATCTCTTCTTTTCTTCTTTGTAACTACCTTCTTAACAGAAGCAATTTTCTTCTGCTGTTGTTTAATAATTATTTTCTTCATTATAAAATAACGAGAAATACAACATTTGTAATAATTGAAATTCACATTGATTAAATAAGTGAAAACTCTGGAAAACATAGGGATAAATCCAGCAGCAAAGAATAACATAGGGGCAAAAAATATAGAAATATATGTGATAATTGAAACCATGGACCTCAACTGCTAAATCATGTCAACTTCAAAGCAGCAAATCATTACTTTAATATCAAAGTTCAGCACACAACAGGGTAAAAGGTACATAAACAATCTTCCAATCCAGCAGTGAATTAAGCAGTTAGAAAGACATTTGCCAATGTGGCCACCAGAACAAATATGGTATAATATTTTTTGGGAGTGTTTGGATTGGTGGAATGAAGTAGAATGGAACGAGCTAATAAGATTTAAAAAGGGAATCTTATCTCTTTCCATTTCATCCCACTCCATTCCATCATATACCACCAATCTAAACCCACCCTTTAAGGTCTCCATGCTGTAGGGCACTAGGCATGGCAAGCCATTGCGGTGGTGCCGTGAGGGTGGTTGGAACTTGCACCCTTAGATGGCATTACGATCCATATTCGGTGCTCCGTCAGTACTTATTACAACAAACATGAAAGCATAACAGTTGTTCCTTGTCTATTACCTTTATTTTCCTTCCAAACCCTCCCACCAAAGAATATACAAGTGCACAAAAGGGAGCTACTAGGCCTTTCAACCAGAAAAATGACCCCTCCTAATACAATATTACTCAATTCAAACTAAGACAATTTTTGAAGTTTTATGTGATTAGTACTGAGTTCCATTTAAACTTCCCCACTTAATCATTTGTCAACGTGTAAACACCTCAGAAAAGGGGAAATGGGCAATTACAAGGACTTATGACACGAGATCACTAAAAAAATGCCTATTTGTTTTGTTATTAAACGCATTTTCAATGTAAAATTCTCATTAGCGTGAATATGTATATGGACAAGTTATTAAGAATGAATGAGTACTGATGTAAATGACGGTGTACACCAATGAAGAAATCGACTTTTCAAGCTATCTCATAACAATTGGAAATTTGCAATACAAGATATTCAGGCTAGAAGAAGACTACCGTTGCTCACAAAATTGATTTGTTGACATTGAGCTTGACAATAATGCTACATACTAGATAATGAAGTTATCTATCATGTGGAAGATCACATCAGAACCATCTGAATTCAACCAGTAGGTTTTCACCTGAGAGCAAAAACGGGAAAATACAAAATAAGAATACCAAGGAACATCTAGCTTAAACTGTGGCCATCATTTTTAATAATTTAGTTTAAAATAAGTACATCATCTTAAAAATATCTTATAACATTTCTTTACATATAACAAATGCCCTTCATCTAAAGCTGGAGTTCTAAAGTAGTTGATAATATATTAACCGAAAGGAAAAGCATCGTTCAACTTTTTGCAGGAACGATATATGATAAAAAACATTACCTGGATCGTAGAGTGAGCAATATACCGCTGTTTACTCTTCTGAAAGCTAACATCTACACGCTCCCAAGAAACCTTAGTGAGACCCCTTATCATCTCCTCTACAAAAAGTATATGTACTCAATTTTTGAAAGCTATTTACAACACTGAGACATGCACAATTTGAAAATGATATCTTATTGGAATTCTTTGACAAAATAATATTTTAGACTATATTTGCAATTACAACATGACATTGTATGCTAGGTAACTTGTAAGATTCAAATATACATAAAGATTCCAAGCAGAAAAAAGTCATTGATATGCATTTTGTTTGTTTTTATCTGGTTTATACAAAACTTTACTCACAAACTGCCAAGTGGCTATATATCAAAATTTGGTAAGGGCAGTCCAATTCAGACTGTTAGTTGGAAGCTTGTGAAAGTACCAGATTTAAAAAAATAAAAGAACTCAAAATGAGAATCTACAAGCCAGTTTGTGGGAAAAATCAGTTTATCATGCAGAAACCCAAATTCCAATTTAACTTGCATATTTGTACCACTAAACTATAAACTTCCAAAGAAAGGCACAGAGGTAGCTTAGTTCTTTAGTTAGTAGGCTGTAAGACTAAGTTGCCATTAGAAACTAAAATCATACAAAAGTTAAATTTTCTCCTATCACCATTACTTATTATAAATTTAAATAATAGTAGGAGATAATTTGGTTAAGAATCTTGCCACAAAAAATCATTATCCCTAGCTCCTACAAGAAGAACTTATCATACCACCCAAAGTTCAATGGAAATTTCATTGTCTTGTATCTTATTAAATTTATGCCATTGTTAACGAAAAATCCTTTTCTCTATAGATAAATATCATCATGACACACTTTCTGTGCTTACTGCTTAAATATTATTGCATGTCTATTAAAACAGACAACCACTTTGAGTGTTAAGTGTGGTAAGAATTTTAGAAACATACAATATGAAGGTGCAAATGGCTATAAACATGAAGAAGAAAGTCAAAAAGAGGAAAGGAGATTGTTCTATACTTTATTTTTTCCTTAACTCACCTAAATATTCTTGAACTGAACACTACTAATTATCCTATCAAAAAATGCACAACTGTCCTCAGAAATAAAATCTGAGATGAAAATTTTATCTTCCTAAAAAAATATTATTTTGCCCTACTTCCACAAATACCAAAAGAGACAAAAAAGAGGTTTACATTGCAAAGCCAAAAGCAATTTTTTTCAGGAAATAGAAACAAACCTTCCAAGTCAATTGTTTGGCCTCCAGCATTAGTAGATTCTTTATTGGAAATATCATCAACAGTCCCACCTTTGACATGCACAACGTGCGGGTATTTCCGATCAATTACTTGAAGGTTAGACTGGCATAAAAGAAGGAATGTAAATTTACTCCCCGTAAACCACGTAAAACATTAAGATTCAGAACCATTGGAAAGTCTTTACCTTTGGAAGTTCATGTTGACGCCGAATTGATGAGGTGCGCCACCCAACCATATCTTCAAGGCAAGTCAAGAAATTTACAAGAATATAATAATTCAAGCTCTATCTTAAAGTTAGATCGACATCATTGTCAGAATCCATGGTTTCAGGAAAATAATTATCCCATGTGGCAGAGTAGCATGGGCCTGCAGGGATGTCATTCTGATTTACATCATAGTAAACTCCAGTAGAAATAATTTCAATATCATGTCTTTGTCGAAGTTCCACTTCATAATTCACATGAAAGCTGCATGTGTTGACTTTAACATGGGCCATTGACACTACATTATTAATTAGGCTTAAGCTTTTGTAAAATTTGAGATTCAATAAACAAAAAGAAATCTAAATTGAAAAGAGGATACGATCAAAGTTTGCATTTGCATATGCTACGCGACGCTTAAATGCACATAAAGCTGACCTACACAACCATTAACAATTAAATTGGAAGTAATGAAGAATTGAATAGTAACATGTAACAAACTTAACTGGTTCAGTGATACTAACATAAATTTTAAATCTTCAGAATCATCAACCATTCGGAGGAGAAGAGGACGCTTTCCATCATCGTTATCCGTAAGGAAGAGATGCTTTCCAGTTCTCCCTGCAACCAAATGTGCAGTTTGAGACGCTCCTC
>NC_021166.2:2090834-2109805 GCF_000331145.2 Cicer arietinum
GAAAGGAAGGCCACAAAGTAATGGAAGCTACAAGAACCGGAAAAATAAAGAGTAAAAATAAGAGATAGTGTTCCAGTATGCACACACACACTTAAGAGTCCTAGCTCCAACACATTAAATAATCAAAATATACCTAGGAAACCTATCCCAACAGCTTGACTATGATGGCTACAGTCTACAGAGAATGAAAAAAATGCAACCATTTTTCTCTCATACTGCAAATAGAATATAATTCCATTGTTTGTATATATTTTCAAATGGTCAGAAAGTTTATTCACTGTAATAATATGAAAAAATATATTATAGCAATTTAGAAAGAAAAAAAGTATTTGGGTCACTAATTGAGCTTGCTTTGCAATTTTGCATTTAACTTTCCAACATGCCTTCAAATCTCCTGTCCATACCTGCACAGGAGGGCCTTTGAAGATAGCTGATGAAATTCACAGACAACAAAACAAATTTAGAGAAAAAGAAAATTTCTGAAGCTAATATGTACCAGAATATTAATTATTAATCTTCAGTTGATGGTTTCTGAATCATATGGATTAAATCAGCTTTTGTATTTCTAGTACTTTTTTCTAACCCTATGATTTTTGGTTCTCTCTTCACACTAATAACACAACTCTCTAAGGAAACAAGAAGGAACTCCCCAATGATTTCATTGATGCCAGTGTTCGCACTGACATGAAAAATGATTTTCAGCAAACAGCATTCAAATGCTAAAAGATTTTAACTCAAGTTGGACTGTTATAGACAAATTTACCAACCAAAAAGCACAGATGATTTTGATGGGATTCAGCCAAAGAAATAATAGCAATAATTTTTTTATAAATAAAATAAAAAAAGGCAGATGATCAATGAAAGCCAAAAGAAAAGTAGGAATATGATATATATCCATGATGCTGAAATTTGAGTTCATAGAAAGCTTCAAAAGCTACCTGTTTATGTCCTCTTGAACCCAGATGCGGCGTTGCAAAGGTTATAAAATTCATTGGCTCTAAACCAGCAATTCTAGCTTCATAATGATGGTCAATACAATTCTTTGTACATACCGTCTCCTCTTTGCAGTTGCAACTTCTGCTGGTAACTTCAGCTTCTAATGTTGAAGAGTGAGCAAAAAGTTTCCCAATAGCATATCTTGCCACCAAGCCTCCCAAAGAATGTGCCACAAAGGAGATCTTCTGCAACCCTGGCCAGCGTCTAACAACAGATAGTACCTGGATAAACATGAATTAAAGTTAAAACTTGAGATTCAGATGTGAATCTCCATTCTCCACAGTAATTTAAAGTTCAGGGAAGTATGAGAGACTAAAAGGATCACATTGCTACTACAAAATACCTCTTCAGCTAGCCTCTCGCCCATTCTATCAACACCATCAAATGTCAATTTTGAGGTATTGCATTCACTGCCTGTCCACAATATATCATGTAGGTCACAGTTAATTAAGTTCTTTAATAACAATGCAGACGACAAAGTCAACACTTGATGATGCACATGGAAATCTAACAGCAATTTTTGTGGCTGGTGGAACCAGTACATAAAGTTTTGCAATCTGCTACTGTCATATTTATTTGTGTATACCATTCACCAAAATGAGAAGCAATATTCATCGTCCCACCATTTATATGAAAATTTACCATCCTATTGTATTGTTTACACCTGTTTTCAAACTTACATATTTATATTTATAACAATTATTTTGTAAAATAACCAATGCAATTGTCAAATTATAGAATAACAAAGGATGTAGTCAGCATTGCCAAAATTACACTCTCAACCCAAGGTTTTTTGTAACCACCAATGAAACACACACAAAGTAAATGCAAAATCATCATTAAGACCATCATACTTGTTGATCAACGATAAGTTGATCGTGTTAACCAAACAAAGCTAGCCTCAATTCATATATGCAAAACACTAGAAAATAAAGTGTTTAATTTAACAATATATATTTATTTATATTATTACAAAATTATATTATACATGAAAATAAAGTGTTCCATTCCAACCTAGTATTTTACAATTTTGGATTAAATGCTTTTTATCATATTAAAATTGGCAAAAATTAATTTTGATCCTCTAAAAATTTATTCATTTTAAGTTCCAATTACATTAATTATATATATATGAGGAGGGATCAAGTTATTTCATAAATAACTGATTAAGCTATTTCGCTTAATAACTCGTCATATTTCAATTTTATTAATCCAATCATTAATTATTGTGATATTATATTAATGGTCAAACAGAAAGTTTGATATATGTATATTAAGTGAAAAATATTTTATTGAAATGAAAAATTGGAATTATGAGTGAGTGAAGTAATAAGAGGAAGAAGGAAGAGTTAGTTACGATGGACGAAGAGTTGATCTGGAAGTTTGTTGAGAAACTGCTCCGCAGCGTATCTCCAATCAGCAGAACTGAAAATACAAAGAAATGAATTAAAAGCGAAGTGTTAATTAGTTATGAGTGAAGATGAAGGTGGGTTTGTTACCTCCCAATGATGCCATTAACCATGATGACAAGGTGTGGAGGAAGGAGCTTCGCATCACTACTAGTCTCTTTCTTTGAATTCGGTTTGGATTTCTTCAAATAACACCTTCCAAATCGCCGAAGCAATTTCATTTTGATCATACAAAAAACAATCGTAGGTACAAGTATTAGGACTAATGATGGCGTAAGGTTGAAGTTGAATAAATTCATTCGCTTAATATCGACCGTTTCTTCTTCTACATACACAAGTGGCTATTAAGATGCTTACAATACAATACAAGACAAACAGAATCACATCTTCCGTGATTCAAATCTATCCCGAATTCGCAATTCCTACATCCAGGCTTTGATATCAACTCAATCATTATTTAATTATTTAATTTAACACACCCTTTATCGATACTTTCCTATTTCGAGTCTACTCCATCCAATAAGCACGTTCATCTATTCAATCAAATAAATCAACTTTCGAATGATTCTTTTGTTTATAAATATCAATTCATACAATCCTTTTTATCTTACTTCAACTTTTTAATATGGTTAATGACTGTTATAAGAATATTAATTAAAAAATAAAATATTTTTAAAAATCTTAATTCACCAATAACTTTAGTAAATGTTTTTTCCTTAATATAAGACTCTCAAAAAATTCAAAATATACATTAGTAATTTTTTTAATAAAATTACCTCTATTTATATTCCCATTGAAATATTTTTCTCTCTCGTATTATATCAATAACTATAAAGATAATTTGTAAAGTAACACTTATTTCAGGCAAATTTAGTACTTCAAAAACTTTTTTTTTTTTTTTTATGTATGTGATTTTTATTAGGAGATCTTATAATAAAGTACAATGGAGTAATATAATATGTGTTGCACTAGACATGTTAACAAATTACAAAACGCGGTATGATTTTTGGGAATTAGATCCCTGGTGCCCTAAAATAAAATTTATCTCCATCCTTCACTCACCAACATTATACATACAAATATGAAAAAAAAAAGTCTAAATCTAAACAAAAAATCATATATTTAATTTAAATTAAATATATCAAATTTTTTTAACTTTTACTGATATTTTATTATAAAGAGAATATTTTTCTATGATTTTTTAAATCAACCAATAAAATCAGTTACTTTTAATACTGTTATTTATTTATTTCTTATAATATTTACTATTTGATCTCATATATTATTCTCTATGTAATAAATAACTAATTAAGATTGTGAGAAATAAAAAGAAACAAATAGGGTATCTCTTTAACGTGTGCGGTAGTGAATGGAGGAAATACTAGTTCATGATTTCTACCTTCACACAGAGACTGGAGTTTCTACCTTCACGAGATCATTTGTAGATACTATCTATGGTGGGCACAATAATGAGGACAAAACAAGTCACGGGCACAACAGAAGTTTGATTCACGGGACGGGAGAACCTTCAAATTCAATCATCTAAAACAAAGCATAATCTCTGTTGTTTCCATTCACATTTTTCACCTCCACATCCCCTTCAAGCGTTTGCCTCAACCTCAACATCACCACAACCACAATCATCATCAACACACTGGCGATTGTTCCTCACAGCTCCTAAAGAGCGTGTCACTCAACTTTCTACAACACAAACCCATATTCCAATTACCACATACTCTCTATTCTCTTTTGTGTCATTTTCTATATAGGAATTTTTTATTTGTCATCTTAATTAATTATAATTATTTATTACAGCGACATAAATAAGTAAAATGAAATACGAATAGGTGAGAAAGACAAATATATACGTTCATTTAAAATAACAATTTTTTTAACTTTTTGATGTATTAAAACGACAATTAATTTAAAAGAAATGGAAAAGTATCCATAAATAAAGTTATTAAAATGCTTCATCTTAAATAAAATATAAGTATATTTAATTTAATGCATATGTTTTAGAATGAAATAAGTACATATCAATAATTTTTCTCTTATTAAATGACCGCATCTCTAAAACATTTCTCAATATTTTTATTGAGATTAATTGTATAAATTAAATATAATCAATTACTTTTATTTTTTGAAAGAAAATTTATTTTTACTAATATGCATAATTTAATTAATCTTGAATTCCTTGTAATTTATTCAGGACGAGTATAAATGAAGGTATCACAGCACAAAATTGTGTTCTAGAAATCATGAAATCCCATATGTTCCTGTGCTTCTTCCTTTTTGTGATGAGCTTCACCACGAAAACAGTGTCACCAACCACTCCCCAATCTTCTTCTTACGAAATATATGAGCAATATTTGATCGAGCATAAGAAGCCAGACAATGAAACCATATACAAGGTATCAAAGCAGCTATGTTGGGGGTGCATGGCAGAGTCACTAGAATTCTTATTCAGACACAACTTAGTAAGAGCATCGAAATGGGAAGTTCCACTGATGTGGGACTTTCAGCTGGAACAATACGCAAGGTGGTGGGCTAATCAAAGAAAATCAGATTGCAAAGTTGAACATTCTTTCCCTGAAAACGGTTTCAAGTTAGGAGAGAACATATATTGGGGTAGTGGTTCTGATTGGACACCAACAGATGCTGTTAAAGCTTGGGCTGATGAAGAGAAATATTACACTTATTTCACTAATTCATGTCTTGCTGGTCAAATGTGTGGACATTATACTCAGATTGTGTGGAAAAGTACTAGAAGGATTGCTTGTGCTCGAGTTGTTTGTGATGATGGAGATGTGTTTATGACTTGTAACTATGATCCTGTTGGTAATTATGTTGGGGAGCGACCTTATTAATATTAATACATCTTATGTGTACATGCAACTAGGTTATCAAGATATTTGATGTGCTGAACCTCAAGTCTGTGTTTTGTTGTAAACTTTATTCACTAAAAAAAATGTATATTGGTTATATATAATATATATATATATATGTGGTAGCGTGAATTCAGTTCCTCAGTCCTTTGTAATAAACTAGCTAGGAATGAGTATATATGTTGGTATAAATTGAGCAAATGTGTATGCTTGATTATGGGTATAACTATGGAATTGGCTTTGATATTGATTAGTGAATAGTGATTGGGACAATAATTCAAAGAAACAGGGGATCCGTTTGCTTGAGGTCAATTAAGCGGAGTTTGAGTCAATAATAATATTCGCATGAGTTTTTTTTTTTTTTTTAAAGCTATACAGGAATTGCATACCTACTATAATGAGCTACGAAATATCATAGCTAGGTACCCAAAGATTTTATATCTATTCATTCTGATTTTCATACCAAGGTTGCTCGTCTTTCTAACACATCAATATTATAGTATAGCCCATACCTATTATTCTATTCCCTCTTGTATATTTTTTAAGAAATGCAATGTTACTATTTTGCCTAAAAAAAATCCAAATCATGCAACGATAAATAATATGTTAGTTCAACTCCACCAAATCTACTAGTTTTCAAAATTTGCTTAAAACATTTATTTTTCACGATTTTTTTTGTTTGAACCAAAATGGGCCTGTAAAGCCCATATACCCCTCCTCCTAACCTAGTGTGCATATTAGGAGGAATCTATTATTTGGGCTCATATCCAAATTACAAAATAATTCATCTATCACTTTATTAAAAAAACTTAATTGTAGTTGTGGTCTCATGTTTTTATTAATTCGTAAAATTTAATATTTTATTTTAAAATTCAAAAATTTTGATTTTTTTTATAGATTTTTTAATTAAAATATAATAATTTGACGTATTATAAACGACGTGACATATGAGACAATAATATTTAATGATTAATACTCATAAAATTACAATAAAATCTTAAAAAATTTAGTTTCAACTTCATAAATTAATTTTATAATTTAACTAATAACATATAAATAATTAAAATAATTAAATAGTATGTACTACTAGTGTATAAATATTTTACATTGACATCCAATACAAATTTATTATTTTGTCACATTACTCTACCTTTTTGTGGTTGTTTTGAAATTAATCATGTGACATGGAGATATAGTGGTCTTTCATTCGAT
Organism: Cicer arietinum; assembly: GCF_000331145.2. Lineage (NCBI taxonomy): Eukaryota > Viridiplantae > Streptophyta > Magnoliopsida > Fabales > Fabaceae > Cicer > Cicer arietinum. Next base: position 2,097,337 of record NC_021166.2, read on the forward strand.
GTTAGTGTAAAATTATTTTACATTGACAATGTATAGTCATTGCACTCATAATTAAATGAATTTAATTATTTTACATTGACAATGTATAATCATTGCACTCATAATTAAATGAATTTAAACAATTCTATATTATAAAATCGTATGTCATATCAATTAAAATATGTCAAAATCACTATTTTTTATAATAGTGTTGCACAGTTACAATTTTCAGTTGTTCTATCAGTTATAACTTTTAGTTGTTTCATTTAGATAAACATCTGAGATTGTTTCATGTAGTAAAACTAACTATTTGATTTGAACTGTTCAATTTAATGATCAAGATTTAAAATCACCTATTTTGTTTATAATAATGACGGTAGAACGTATTTAATAATAATAATAACACAATAAAAACATTATATTTCATTAATCATTAATCAAACAATAAAGACAAATATACATCATACAGAGGAGCTAAACAATTGAATACACACCAGAGATAGTCTCGAATAAATAAGGCCACATGCCAAACAGACAATATGGCTATGAACCTCTAACATTATTGATCTGTCTGTCTCTCTCTCTCAATGCTTAATTTATTCACTCCCCTTTTGGTCATTTCCTATCAATAAGGCCTTTCTCCATAGTAATTTCCAGGAGGATCATAATTACAAGTCATAAAAGTACCTTTACCTTCAGAACACACAACACTAGCACATCCAACTTTTGTAGTAGAACTCCACACAACCTGCGTATAATGTCCACACATTTGTCCATCAGCACAAGAATTGTCCCCATAATTGTAATACTCTTTCTCATCAACCCAAGCACTCACTGCTTGTGCTGGTTTCCACCCAAAACCACTTCCCCAAAAAATGTTCTCACCATATGGCCCATTAGAGTGCTCCAATGCGCAATCGTTGCGCCTCTGGTTGGCGTACCATTGCGCGTAATGTGTTAGTTTTGTGTCCCAAACCAATGGTCGCAACCCCAAAATAGATCGAGCTCTATTTTGAGGAAGCAGAAATTGGTTTGAGAAGCTTCGATATTGTTTTCTATTTGCAATATAATTTGCACTCGCATTGGAAGTGGTTGTGAGAAGAAATAGAAACAAAGCGAAATTGAAACACTTTAGGCTCATAGAATGACTCATTTTTGAGGATGTTTTGTTTTGTGAAATTGATGTGTGTGTAGGGACTATATAAATATGAAAATGTTGGGTGGGGAGTTTGAAATGAGTGAAAGCCTGCAATGTCAACTGTTTTTTGTTGCGCTTGGTGGCATCCATGTTCGAATATCATTGCTATTTTTTACTTTATTGTTATATTATTTAATTGAAACGGTTTTCCGTTTTATTTTTCTGTCTAAAATTTCATTGGTAGGGTGTTAACAAATGTCTATTTGTAGGCCAAATGATGTTGAGATTCCCCTTTTTTTAGCACATGGGATGTGCTACTTGTTATACTCTTTTATGATTTGGATAATGTCCGTGAATTTTATTATTCTTTTAATCATGCTGAACTCCGGCCGTGATTTAAGTAGTTAGGATTTCACATTCTTTCAACCATGATTTTAAATTCAACTTCGAGAATAAATAAAAAACTACATTTTTCTAATTAAATAACAAGACATTTTTTTGGTACATTTCGTAATTAAGACTTTGTGTATGTTTGTTTGTTTTTAAAATTTAAAATGATTTATGTTTCAATATAAAAATGAATTGTAGAATATCTTTATTATTTATATATCAAACTTTTAAAGGTTATTGTAATGTACACTTATTTTTTATATTTTGTATGATTTTTTTAATTTTTATTCATAATGAAATTGTAAGTAATTGACACAAGTAGGAGCACTTAAGTGTTATGATGATGCGGAGACAAACATTCAAATTACTGCCCACATGCGAACATACTTAGATACATAAATATTTTTCCCAGAGGTGTTGGGTGGATATGGAAACGGGAATTATATTATCTGACCAACCCATTTTGAGATTGCCTCCAAACCAAACGTTGAAAATTAAGAAATATTTTGTTTTCTTTTTCATAGAAGGGAGGCCTTGAGGCAAAGTACATACTAGTGCGACTATTAAAGAAAATACAAACAGAATCCTGGCAAAGTAGAGGGCGTAACCCGTAAGCTAGTTCTCCATAATGAGAAATAAAAACCTACCCTTCTTGCATTTTAAGGTGATTCATAGCTGCACGATGCTGAGTAGAAGGACAACATTTGTTGCAACCATCTATTATTTTCTTCACTCTTATTAAGAAAAGTTAATAAGATATAGTTAATGTATTCATTTTATATGTGGATGTTTTTAAAATAATATTTGAATGTATTAAATTTTACTTTTTATATTTTTAGACAAATTAATATTATTAATAAAGGATATGTATTAAAAAATAATAATAATTACGCATAATAAATTGAAATAATGCTTATATTTGATAACAAATTTGTTTACCAAAAAGATGCTGATAATTAGTGAAAGAGGTAGTATATAATATGACATATTATATTTTTCTTTATTATTCGCAAACTTAATCTAACTTATTGATTTAGTTCAAATTTGATATAAAAATCGTGAATTAAAAATTTAAATTAATTCAAATAAAATTGATCGATTGAAATATTTAATTAAATAAAAAAGATCCAATCTAACTATGTACCTTTAATATTTTTTTTACTAAAAAAGTGTGCTGATATAACATTTGCTTTAGATCACTGAACCTATTGAAACGGCCTTGAACTTATAACAACGGAATAAAACGTAAAGCAAAGAGTCGTCTTGTGAGCTCAGGTGAATTAACGCCTTGATCTCCGGAATGTATAACTTAATTCACGCCTAATTTACCGGACAAGGAAAGAAATTAAACAGGTACATCAATTCTATACTATTTCTCGATGTACTTCAACGTGGTGAAGACCAATTATTGTGTTTGCAGTGAAGTGTAGCACATTCATACGGTGTTCGTGGAAAAAATTGGAAGACAAAAGAGAGATAGGTTTTTTTTTAGGAGAAAAGAGAGACAAAATAAATCTTAGTTATTTGGGTAATATTTCGAAAAAATGAAAAAGGAATAAAGAGAAATAAAACTTTTATTTTTTTGAAAAATGTTATATAGACAAAAAACTCTCTCATAGAAAATAAAACTTCTTATTCAATCGTGGCCTCCTCTAATATTATGACATTTGAAGATAATAATAAAATATTTTAAAAAAAATTATAATATTAAATTAAATTTTTTGTTTCAATTTTGCTGTATCATATTTATCAATCTAACAATATCGATATTTGTGAATAGATGTATAATTTAAAAACACATGATTATGACATTAAAATATATCTGAATTATTATCATGGTGATTTCCAACTGTTTCATATTCAAATTCAACAAAAACGTTATTCAATTTCCTCCCTTCTCATCCGTCGATGTAAGCTCTCCTTTTCCTTCTCAATTTAGTTCTTCAAAGTCATAATCGATTGATTCAATGTACCTGCTTACGCACCGCTTGTTTATTTCATTCATTTGTTCTTGCTCCGTTCTCGATCTTTCTATTTTCATTTTTTCTACCTCTCGTGTCTTTAATAATGTGTTCTTCTGCTAAATAGAAAGTAATTTAGTATTTCAATAAATTGACCGCATTACTTGTTGCTTTCAAATTTCAATTATTACTCACAGTTTATGTTTTGCGCACTTTCACATATAAAAATATTAGTTAGATGATGTATTCAAATATTTTTATTTATAAAAATATTAGTTAGATAATTTTTTGTATATATACATGTGGAAAATGAATTTGTTTTGTAGTATCTTTTTAATCTTGACTCCTTTTGCAGGTATATAAAAACTAGAGAGCGCGATAAGTTTAAGGTGTCGTTTACTATATATTTTTGTGTGGTGATTATGGGTAGGCTATATTTAGAGTATTTTGGTTAAACATGGGTGTATGTATATGGAAAGAGAAAAGAGTATTCGTCGTGGCCAAACCACCGGCACCAAAAGATGTCTAGGAATCCTGCAAAAACAGAACACATTTGGAAAGTCAGTGAGGTAGCTTGCCTTGCCGTCTCACACTACCTTATCTGTTTTGTTTCGTCCTTTATTGCAGCTTCACCACCATATGAATGTAGACATAGCATCTTTAACTAGTGTTGTGTCTCAACAATATCAAAGATCAAACAGGTGTTGATAGCAGACATATATAAGACTGATATGTATACACTAGCCCGTTTTAAAAACTGGGTGTCCACCAGAAGAGGCGTACATGCACCCAACGTTGATAAATTACATGTAGCCGTTTTGGCATTTCCATTTGGCACACATGCAGCTCCACTCCTTAGCCTCGTACGAAGAATTGCAGGAGAGGCTCCTAATATCACATTTTCATTCTTGAGCACAAGAAAATTAAATGCTACCTTATTTAGTGGGCCATATGACGAGTTTATTCCTAACATAAAGCATTATAGTGTACATGATGGGTTACCAGAAGGATATGTGCCATCAGGGAACCCACAGGAACCCGTTTTTATGTTTATTAATGCAATGCCAGAGATGTATAAGCGTGCCATGGATGAGGCTGTGGCAGATACAGGGAAGAATATAACTTGTTTGGTTACGGATGCTTTTTATTGGTTTGCTGCAGATCTTGCTCAAAAAATGCATGCCAAATGGGTTCCTCTATGGACTGCAGGACCTCATTCTCTCCTTACACATGTTTACACCGATCTTATAAGAGAAAGGATAGGCGGTACAAATGGTAAGACTTATATCATTTTTATTTCAATTTTTTTGTAATAATAATAATTTTGATGAATTTTTGTTGTGTTGAAGTCCGTGATGCCCAAAAAGTGGACTTCCTTCCTGGTTTTCCAGAGCTAAAGGCTTGTGATTTGCCTGAAGGGGTAATAGATGATACAGATGGACCATTTGCAACAATGTTACACAAAATGGGACTAGAGTTACCACGAGCAACTGCAATCGCCATAAACTCATTCGAAACAGTACACACTCGTATTGAAAATGAGGTAGGTTCCAATTTCAAATTACTACTAAACGTTGGTCCATTCATATTGACAACACCACAAAATCTAATTTCGGATGAACACGGGTGCTTAGAATGGCTGAACAAACACGAGAATGCCTCAGTAGTTTATATTAGCTTTGGAAGTTCCGTAACGCCCCCACCTCATGAGCTCGCTGCATTGGCAGAGTCCTTAGAAGAATGTGGATTTCCATTCATTTGGGCCTTAAGGGGTGATCCAAAGGAAAAATTGCCAGAAGGGTTTACAGAAAGAACAAGGACACAAGGAAAAATTGTTGCATGGGCTCCTCAAATGGAAATCCTTAAACACTCTGCAATTGGTGTTTGTTTGACACATTCTGGTTGGAATTCAGTGTTGGATTGCATTGTTGGTGGTGTACCAATTATTAGTAGACCTTTTTTTGGAGATCAAAGGTTGAATTCACGGATGCTAGAAAGTATTTGGGATATTGGTGTGGGTGTTGACCATGGAGTTTTGACTAAAGAATCAACTGTCAATGCTTTGAAATTAATCATGTCTAGTGAGAAAGGGATGGTAATGCGTCAAAACGTTGCAAAACTCCAGGAGTCTGCATTGCAAGCTGTTGAACAAAACGGTTCTTCAGCAAAGAATTTTCTTACTTTGATACAAATTGTCACTAGTTGACGATTTCATTCTTAATTAACAATGACATAGTTAATGTGATTGGGTCTCAGTCTCAATTTGAGAGGGGCTGTGGTTTAATTGCATTGTTGTAATCACATGTAGTTTAACATGTTCATATATTATTTGATGACATTGTTAAATTAAAGATAATCTATTTCTGTCTTCCAACTAGTATTAACCTATCATGTTCGATTCCATGTCCACGATATGATACAAATTTTGAAAATGAATCACACATTTTCTTCCAATGGGACTAGGCAACACGTCTTTGGGATGTTATGGGCTTTTGTTGATACTTCGTCTACCTTTATTATAAGCCCTTTCAAGTTCCAGAATATTAATAAAAGTGATTGTAGTGATAAATTACGTTTTTTAAAATGATTTAAATTAAATGATAAAAAAAAAATAATTTTTATAATTAAGGATAGAGATTATATACTTTCCAGATTTGCCAAACATTGTAACAAGATCACACATTTTGAAAAAAAACTATTGTTGGATTGCATTGTAACCACTGTTGGTCGGTCGTGTGCCAATTTTTTGACAACGGTATACCTATTTATTACGTACGGTGAACCAACTATTAATAGACCATTTTTTTTAGATGAGAGATTCAATGCTAGAAAGTGGGCGTTGACGAAGTAGTTTTGAGGATGATGTTTCTATAGTATACTTAATAGTTGTGATCACAATAAAAATAATACACTAATTAAGATTTATTATACAAATTATATATATATATATATATATATATTGAGATAATTAATTATTTAAAATATAAATATATAATTGATTATTATAATGTGTCTTGAATTTCTATTTAATAAAAATATTAAAAAAATTATAATAATGTACCAAGTATGATTTACGGTTGAAACATACATATCATAAATATTTGTCACATAATAATTAATTAAAAAATAACTTTTCACAAATTAATTAATTAAAAGAGAGAAACATATTTAATTTTTATTGTATCATTTGAACAATATACATATAAAAATATAAGAAAAATTATAATACATTAATTTTAATTTACTCTACAAACCATACCAGACAATAATTTGTCAATAATGCATTAAAAGCATGCAAAAAAAATTATAAAATAATTGTTATAATTTAATATAGAAACATAAACGAGGATATTTTGTCATTGACTAAATAATCAAAATATTATCATTTACAAAACAATTAGTTTAAAAATAAATGTATAATTGTTTTTTAATCCACCTCATGAATATTTTATCGATACAATTGCAGAGGAAAGTTATAAAATACTATTTAAAATTTATTGCACTATCTCCAATTATTTAGTCTAATGGTAAAATAAAATATCTCTATTAGTATTATTGAAAGGAGACAAATATAAATTCATTCTTAAATATTAAATTAACTCTAAAATTTTATCTAACTACGATCGAAATACTATTCATTAGTCTAAATTTATTGTATTAAAAAAATTATACAACCTATATATAGAAGAAATATTTATCAATTATATATAAAATATAATTTTTTTATGTGTTTTAAAGTCGAGTAAGACACGGAAATAATTGACGCGATATAGTTATATTGAAGAGTAACTATTCCTTTATAAGTTTTTCCATTACTTAGATTATATTAAAAATCATATCATTCATTTATATCAATCATATTTAATATTTTTCATATATTTCAATTAAATATGTTATTTGAATTTATATATTATTTATTTTAATATAATAATAATCAATCTCAGACAAGCCGTACACATGGCCGACGTGAATGTATATATACTCTAGTATAGTATTTTGCTTTTTATTTATTTATTTATTTATTTATTTATATATATATATGTATATATATAAAGAACATTTTTTTTATATTTAAAAAAAACTTTTTTTACAAGTTTGATAAAAGAACATTGGTAAGTAAAAAAAATGAAAATAAAAACCATTTGATAGTAAAATTGCAAATGTTTTATAATTTGAAATTCTAAATAACAAAATATTAAATTTCGTTTTAAATTATCGAACATCGATCAAAATATTTGTTTTATCAAGTAGCTTTAAATGAAATAATTTATTTCGGTTGGTGTTATATGACACATAACATTAAATATGTATACTAGTTGAAAATTTAAATTCGTATGTGTATTATTGTTGGAAGTTGGAACTCTTAAACCAGTTAATACTCGTGACGAATTTAACACACATAACATTAAATATGTATACTAGTATAAAATTCAAATTGGTACGTGTATTGTTGTTGGAACTCTTAAACCAGTCAATACTCGTGAGGAATTTAACACACATACAAACCTAAGATTTTAACTAATATAAAATTTGTGTTTAGAATTATGTGTTTGTAACATCAACATAAACAAACTAACAATCTCACTTAACATTAATCCCTCTTACAAAATTACTTAATGGAAGGAACATTTTGACTATACGAAGTGAGGACTCAAAATTTCCGAGTAGAAGAATCATGTGATGTGTGTCTGACTCCACGTAGGCTATAAGAACAATGAATGGTTAATGATGTGGGACAAGCGTTAAAGAGCAGGGGTCCACCATGATGTGTTGCACATTTAAATGCTTTTATTTTTATTAATTATTCTAAGACCTTTGGGAAAGGCTGTAAAGTTGATACGTAGTCCTTTTGCAATGCCATAAAATAAAATAAAAAGTGAAATCAAATTTTGACTATTCTTATAAATAATGAATATCAACGATTGAATATTTAACATTCAAATAAAAAATTAATTGAATTTAACTAATTTTTTTAATAATTATAAAATTAATTTTTTTTTTAAATAATAACTCGAATAGTACATAAAAAAATTATTACGTGGCACACAGCTCCAATCATGATGTTGCGTTTTCTTCTGACTGTCGTGGCATTCACTGCATCTTTTATTTTGTCCCTACATTTATGTAGATTCACAACTTGATTCACTCCTTATCTTCTCAACTCATCTTTCATTTTTTGTCAAAAAGATAATCATATTTTGTTTGTGAGTTTCATCTTTTTTCACCTATTTCTACATGATGCCGAACTTGTTGAAAGATGAAACCAATGTTGAGAAATTACATGTTGCCATTTTGGCATTTCCATTTGGAACACATGCATCTCCACTTCTTAGTCTAGTGAGAAAAATAGCAGGGGAGGTGCCAAAAGTAACATTTTCATTCTTCACCACAACAGCATCAAATGCTACCTTATTTTCTCCAAATAATGATTGTCTTCCTAATATAAAGCATTATAATGTTGATGATGGGTTACCAGAAGGTTATGTGCCTTCAGGACACCCACTTGAACCAATTTTTCTGTTCATTAAGGCAATGCCAGAGAACTTTAAAAGTGTTATGGATGAGGCAGTGGCAGAGACAGGGAAGGATATAACTTGTTTGGTTACGGATGCTTTTTATTGGTTTGCTGCTGATCTTGCTCAACAAATTAATGCCAAATGGGTTCCTCTTTGGACTGCAGGACCTCATGCTCTTCTTACTCATATTTACACTGATCTTCTCAGACATGCCTGCAAACAAGGTAACAAATATTAATTTGGCAAAATTATGGTTATAATTCTTCTAAGTTTGATCTATTTTTCGGATTTGTATTTTAAGCTTTTTATCCACATTGGTACTTTAATTTCACAATGTGCACATCAAGGTTTTTTGTTTTTGTTTTTAATTTCCAGAAAATGGATCTCAGACATAATTTTGTTTATTAATTTTTAGAGTTTATATATGCATTTAATAAAATCACACTATTATGTCAAATTTCCAAGTTCAAATTTTGGGATTTAGTTACCTAATCTTGTGACTATACATTTAAAAAATTGAATTTTGTGATTTAGTTACCCAATCTTGTGACTAGACATTTAAAAAATTGAATTTTGTTACCAAATCTTGTGACTAAACATTTAAAAACTGGGTTAAATAGATTTTAGTATCTATAAATTTCAATATTTTATTTAGTTTTTATAAAAATTTATTAACTTTATAATTCTGAACAAAATTCTGTTTTTGTTTTTTCTTTTAAGTCAACTCAAATATATTTTTAAATTTTTTGAATAATATTTGTGACTTTATAAACAACTCTCTTACACAAATTAATTTATTTTTAACAAGAGATAAATGAAATATAAATTTTTAAGATTTTGATGCTTAAAAATTTATCTTTTGTAGTCTTTAAATTCTAGTCAATATTAATAGATTGAAATTCATTTCCTAACTTTGGATTCAAACTCTGAACCTCGCAGTTGTATGACATGATTATGATAGTATTTATCAACTCTTCTAAGATCAATTTTTTTTTTTCTTTTTGTGGAGAGATGATATATTCTTATAACATTATTAATATATTTGTAAAAATTTATTTAAAAATTTAAAAGGTACATAAAATCCAAAAAAAAATTGCTTTATAAATAGAGATAAAAAATGAAAACAAAAAAATTTAAAAATTAAAAACTTATTTAACCCTTAAAAAATTGAATTTTTACGGTACAAATATACGTTCATACATGTAGTTTAATGCTAGAATTTTATTTTATTTTTGCAAGGTACTATAGCTCAAAATTATAAGAATTTGATTAGTTTTTTGTTGTTGTAGTTCATGATGTCCAAAATGTTGATCTCATTCCTGGTTTTCCCGAGCTAAAGGTTTGTGATTTGCCTGAAGGGGTAATAGATGATACAGATGGACCATTTGCAACAATGTTACACAAAATGGGACTAGAGTTACCACGAGCAACTGCAATCGCCATAAACTCATTTGCTACAATACACCCCCTTATTGAGAATGATTTGAATTCCAAATTCAAATTACTACTTAATGTTGGTCCATTCATGTTGACAACACCACAACCTTTGATTTCGGATGAACAAGGTTGTTTAGAATGGTTGAACCAACATAAGAATTTCTCGGTAGTGTATATTAGCTTTGGAAGTACCATAATACCCCCACCTCATGAGCTCATTGCATTGGCAGAGTCCTTAGAAGAATGTGGATTTCCATTCATTTGGGCCTTAAGGGGTGATCCAAAGGAAAAATTGCCAAATGGTTTTTTGGAAAGGACAATAACTAAAGGGAAAATTGTTTCATGGGCTCCTCAAATGGAAATCCTTAAACACTCTTCAGTTGGTGTGTGTTTGACACATTGTGGGTGGAATTCAGTGTTGGAATGTATTGTTGGTGGTGTGCCTATGATTAGTAGACCATTTTTTGGAGATCAAAAGTTGAATGCAAGAATGTTGGAAAGTGTTTGGGAGATTGGTGTGGGTGTTGACCATGGAGTTTTGACTAAAGAATCCACTGTAAAAGCTTTGAAATTAATCATGTCAAGTGAGAAAGGTGGAGTAATGCGCCAAAATATTGTTAAACTCAAGGAGTCGGCATTGAAAGCTGTTGAACAAAATGGTACTTCTACAAAGAATTTCACTACTTTGATACAAATTGTGACAAGTTAGTTGAAGTTTTTAAGATTGATTAGAGGTGTTTGTATTTAAGATTGATCAGAGGTGTTTGCAAGTAAGTACGGTTAGACTTAATAAACTCGATCACCGGACAATCCAATATTAAGTGTTTGATTTTAGGTTTATTTTTATTTTGAGTCGAGGCCTAACCAACTTGGCCAAATCTTAAATATTGAAAATGTTTAAAAAGGTTAGACTATATTTTTGAAAAATTTATTTATTGAAAGAACTCAGAACTCAGTTTATTTCAAAGACCATATTTTTTATTTCAAAATACTAATAACTCAGTTTTATATTTTTATCTTTTAAAATTTAAATATTTTTAGATGTATTTGATTGGAGATTGATGGAGGGTGATAAACAAAACTTCTTTTAAAGTAGTTTTTGCTCTCCTTCTATATTGGATGATTTAAAATGGTGATGTTAAATATAACTAAAAAATTAAAAATTTCTCTCATCTTTTTGAATCAAACAGAAAACTATTAAAAGAGTCTCTCACCTCTTTCTCTCTCTTTTAAATTCAACATGTTTTTATTTCTCCTCCTCTCTCATTTTTTTTAAACTCAATTTTCGTTTTTATATAAGAAACTTTTTACTACAAACTATCGGTGATTTCTTTTTTTATGTATGTATTATTTTATTTTAAAATTTTGAAAATTGATTACTAATTTAGACTTTTAAATTTTAAAATGTATGAGACATCAACTATATTTCAAAAAAGAAATTAAAAGAAATTAAAAGTGCAGAAAATTAAATTTTAAAAAAATTAAAACATTTATGCATGTTTTTGACTAGTTTCAAAGAAAAAATCTGAAAATTTAAAAAAGAATTTACGAAAAATATAAAGGGGTAGAAACTAGGTATAAAAGTGCCTAGTAGATTCCTACCGACGTGATAACTATTAACTACTATGCAGGCTGCAGCCCATTATGGCAGACGTGAGATGACGACAAACAGAAAGATGGATTTCGTACACTGACAATTAATCTTATAATTTTTTATTTAAAAAATTTAAGTTTAAAATATTTAAAATAGGCATAAATAAGGGTTTTTGATGGTTATATCCCCTTTTTGTTTGTTTATTCTCTATCTACCCTACTTTGAAACAATATTCCTGAAATGCCCTACTTTTTCGTTCCTTCAGGAAGTCGTTCCCTGAGGAAGCCACCTCTTGAAGAGAAAATTTTTCAATGTTAACAGGGGGTCGTTTCCTGGGGAAGCGACCTCCCACTGGTTTTTTTTTTTTTTGTTATAACTATTAAACTAACTTTAAAATATAATAAACAAAAAAAAACAAATCTAGTGGGAGGTCGCTTCCCCAGGAAACGACCCC
>NC_021166.2:2110162-2112660 GCF_000331145.2 Cicer arietinum
CAGTCCCACATGTACGATGTCGTCGAACTCGTCTAGCTCTCTGAACAAGTTGCGGTTCTTCCGGTTCATCGTCATTTTGATCATTTTCTTCAATGTAAGCTGTAGATGGATTAGAACCACTGCCACCTGGTTCCATTACATTTTGGGATTGTTGATTATACATTGAATCAAATACAGCATATGCCGACTCAGGAGTTGTGCACTGAGTTCCAAACAAATTATAGAGAAGCCCATCTTCTGTCGGATAACCGGGTGTTGGTATTTCTGGCACCGACGGAACGTAATACTGAGATGGTGGTGGATCATAAAATGGAACTTCAGTAGCGACGTGTATATGAGGTGATGATGAAGACGGTCCTGCTGTGTATTGGTGTTGTGGGGTTGATTGGGAGGTCGATTGCACACGAGGATATGACGGCGGTTGTAAACGGGGATCACGAAGATATTGTTCTACAGATATAAACAATTTGGTGTGTTGTCTAAACCAAATCATATATTTTGTGCTATGACATAAAACACCTTGTACGATGTTACCTTGCAACACGTAATTATGGCGCTCATTCCAATGGTTTATTTCTTCCCTCCAAACCCAAGTCCAATTATCATCAATCCCACGCCTCATGTCGACCTCGTGATACGATTTCATGTCCTCTGGTGGTTGTGGTATTTGTTGATGTAAACCAAACTGGAGTGTGACCCTATCTGTATGATGTTTTTCAACAATATGATAACAGAGTAGATAAGTACATGCACTCCAAGTGGCCCTATCTTCTTCTGAAACTTCATGTTGGAACCCGAGATAAGGTCTCCAATAAAACTGACATGTAAAAAATAAGCTAAAGTAATTATAACAAGTATAAATAATAAAATATTTAAAAAAATTCAAATAAATGTGATTTAATATATTACTTCCTCAACCATCATGTGATCAATTGTTTTTCGATATCCTTCTACGTCGTTATGAGGAACTTTAGCAAAATTTAGACCACCAGAATTAAACCTGTCGAATATAATAAAAACAAAATGGTTAGGAAAGAATAAAGCGATCAAACAAATTTATGGCAACTGGGAAGAGTCTTACAATCAACTTCCACAATGGTTGTTGGTTATGAAAACGTTTGCTCCAGGAACTCAAATAGAAATGGAAACCATCCCAACTTATCATGAGAATAGTTTGATAAATGGGATAACGATTTTTCATAGACTATTTTGGGCTTTCGTTCCGTGTATATCTGCGTTTAAATTCTGCAAACCAATGGTACAAGTTGATGGGACTTGGCTGTACGGCAAGTACAAAGGAACTCTATTGGTAGCAGTTGCACAAGATGGGAACGACAACGTAATTCCTATTGCTTATGCTATTGTGGAAGGTGAGACAAAAGAAGGTTGGAGTTTCTTTTTGAGAAATTTGAGAAAATTTGTCACTCCACAAGCCAACATTTGTTGGATTTCCGATAGACATGAATCTATTAAGAGTGCTTATAATAATCCGAATAATGGGTGGCAAGATCCTCCGTCAAAGCATATGTTCTGCGTCCGACATATTGCACAAAATTTTACAAGGGAATTTAAAGACAATGCTTTGAAGAAAAAAGTTATTTCTATGGGTAATAGTTTCATTCTTAATTTTTATAATTTTCTTAATTTTTAATAATTTTATTCTCAATTTATATAATTGTCTAATGTTTTAATACAGGTTACTCTATCAACGAGCCTACATATCGATACTACCGTAGAGAAATCGGCATGCTAAATCCGGATGCTTTGAAATGGTTAGACAACATACCTCGACAAGATTGGATTCAAGCATTCGATGGAGGTAGTCGTTGGGGTCAGATGACAACCAACCTTGTGGAGTCAATCAACGCAGTATTAAAAGGCCCGCGCAACCTTCCCATCACTACTTTGTTGCAATCGACTTATTTTAAAACAGGGACACTATTTCCAACCATGGGAAAACAACACGCATCGATTTTAGCTTCTGGTCAGGTATACACAAAACCTTGCATAGATTTTATGAAATTGGAAATAAGTAAATCCAATAGTCATAGGGTGGATAGTTTTGATCGGAGCAACCATACTTTCATGGTGCACGAGACAGTGGTTCCAAGAGAAGGGCGACCAATTGGTCATTTCAGTGTAAACCTTTCTAACAAGTGGTGCGATTGTGGAATATATCAAGCTAAACATATGCCTTGTTCACATGTCATAGCAGCATGCTCTAGCATAAAGTATAATTATTGGAGCCTTATACCTGATGTGTATAAAGTGGAATCGGTATTAAAAGTCTATGATGAAGTGTTCCAACCCATACCAAACCAAAGATATTGGCCACAATATGAAGGTGTTAAGGTGTATCACAATCCACTAAGTCGGAGAGTCGCGAAAGGTCGTCCAAAGAGCAAACGCATTAGAACAGAAATGGACAGTAAAGAAAGAGAACCAAGAAAATGCGGGTTATGTCGGGTCTCTGGTCATACTAGAAAACATTGTCCAAA
>NC_021166.2:2112782-2124091 GCF_000331145.2 Cicer arietinum
ATTTAATGTATTTTGTTTTTTCAAATTTGATTGATGTACTTTTTTATTATTAATTTAATGTATTTCATTTCGTTTTCAAGTTATCAATATCAATTTCTTTTCATTTAATTGTTATTATTATTTAATTTTTAATATCATTTTAAGTATAATAATTTTTAATTAAAAGTATAATAGTTATTTATTATAATAATAACAATAATTAAAATATAACATTTATTAATAATTAATTATTAACGTATTTTTAATTAATTATTAGTATTTTTATTTTTTAAATAATTAAATTAATAATTTAATGTATTTCATTTTATTTTCATGTTATCAATATAAATTTCTTTTCATTTAATTGTTATCATTATTTAATTTTTATTATCATTTAATTTATTTATTTAATCACTTTAATTATAATAATTTTTAATTATACCTATAATAATTATTTATTATAATAATAATAATAATAATGATAATAATAATAATAATAATAATAATAATTAAAATATAAATTTTATTTATAATTTATTACTATACTTTATTGTAATTTAATATTAGTATTTTATTTTTTAAATAATTAAATTAATAATTCTAATAATAAACTAACTTTAAAATATAACAAAAAAAAAAAAAACCCAGTGGGAGGTCGCTTCCCCAGGAAACGACCCCCTGTTAACATTGAAAAATTTCCTCTTCAAGAGGTCGCTTCCCCAGAGAACGACTTCCTGAAGGAACGAAAAAGTAGGGCATTTCAGGAATATTGTTTCAAAGTAGGGTAGATAGGGAATAAACAAACAAAAAGGGATATAACCATCAAAAACCCCATAAATAAACTGTAAAAATTAAAAAGTAATTAAATTTTTTATAGTCATTTTCAATATCAGAAATTTCATTTTTGGAATTTTAGGAGTTTAATCCGGAAATTTGAAATTTTCGATAGTTTGTTTTCAATACCGGAAATTTTAAATTTTTGGGCGAAACTTCCGAAAATTTTAAATTTCCAGGTGAAACTTCGGAAAATTTCATTTTTTGAAATTTCCGTTATTGACTCATAACTACTAGAAATTTTAAATTTCCAATAAGTTCACCGACATTTTCATTTCTCGTTGAATTTTCTGGAACAATGTCTTTTTCTTTCATTCTATTTTTTTCAATCTATTTTTTTTAATGAGGACCAGAACGAATAATGATAATAATTATTCGATTTTGTCGGTCAATCACTCTTGCCTATCATATGACACCTTTTCGTGACTCAACTGGATTTTTGAAATTTATGATTTAATATAAATAACTACCAAAAATTTGAAATTTCCGGTATTATAAAATTAACTATCGGAAATTTGTTGACAAAATTTCTGGTAAACATATTGTATAACACTAAATTTTAAAAATAAAATTTCATGTAGTTATAAATTGTGTATCGGATTTTTAGGTAAAAAATTTTATTTACTGGAATTTTAGGCAAAAAAATTTACTTACTAGATTCAGATTTCAGAGTAATTTTTTTTAACTATTTACTGAATAAAAATTAAAGAGATAATTTTGGAGTTTTAATAATTTGGGGAGTATACATCCAATTGAGGGGTACGAAATCCAACTTTCTGACTGAGACTGTGACTGCCTTCTCTCATTGCTTCACTTAATAGGGATGTTATTGGATACGGATAAATATTTGAATTTGGATTTAAATTAATTTAATTTAATTTTTACTTAATTTATTTAAATTTGAATTTAATCTAAATCAATTTATTTAAATTTAATGATGTTTGATATAGATAGTGAATTTAATATTTTTAACTCGTGAATCCAATTTATTACATAACATATATATTTATATTTATTTTTTTGTTATCGATATATAGTTAAAATTTAGTTGTTGATTGTATTTGAAAATTTATTGTCATTTTAAATTGATTTAATTGTTTTATTGTATTTATAAATATATTTATAAATATCGAATGATATGTTGTGATATAGCTTTATTATTTTTGACATGTTCAAATATTTAAATTTAATTTTTTTATAAATATTTCTTTATGATATGCGAATACAATTCAACTAGTTCATAATCGAATTAATTTAATTCGAATTTGATTTGAAAATTATCGGTTGAAAGTTCAACCTAAACCTAACAAAATTGATACCAGATTTAGAAAGAAAAGAAAACGACTCAAACCAATTGATATACAACCCCTTATCAGCTGGTGTTTGATTGTTTGTATTAGCCCATATATGCATTATAAAGAAAAATTATACTTTATCCCTTTTCATTATGTCTTTACCCCATATTCTACTAAAATTACTATCTCCCCTTCTTTTTTATTTAAAATTATACGATATTCAATTTGGATTTCAAAAATCTAAAATATTTAAAGTGAGTTTTTGTATTAAAAAAATTCATTTTTAAATTTCTCAAAACACAAATATATGTATTTAAAAATTTAATTTAAACTTATTCAGAACACAAATCTATTTCAAAAAATCAAATTCTAAATTTTTTTCTAATACAAATCTATCTTTAAAAAAAATGAAAGTTTAAGTTTTTCGCCAAAAAACTAAAATTTAATTAAATTTTTCTAGAAAATTAAGTTTTTTGGTTTTAAATTTTGTTTCAACACTACCATCTCATAATGTTTCCAAATGAGCCATATTGAGTGTCATACCAAAGTTAGTCTTCTTTTTAGTAGCACCAAAAGATAGAAATAATATAACCTAGTCTAATAAATCCGGAATCATTGCATCATCTATTCAAATCACCAATTGAGGGTGACTTGATTGATGTCGATTTAATACAAGATATATATTTATTTTTTATTTTTATTAAACTAGTGTGATTTAAGTCACTATCTCAATCATAAAAATAAATATGATCATTAATGTTTATTTTTATGAGACAGTGTGTGTCTGATCGTTGAAATTTTAAATATTTTTTAAGTAATGATTCATGATGGGCACGATCCGTATTAGAATTTTTTTAGTTGTATAACAATAAAAAAATTCAATTTTTTTACAAATGTTTAAAAATGCAAAATAAGTAAAAATATGGCAATCTTACAATTAAAAATAAAAACAAAAGTATAATTAAAACAGGAAATATTGTCTGAGAACAAACAGTACTATTTTCTAGATTAATTACTCAAGCATCAATGTACATTATTATATAATACATATATTCACCATTGTTTACAATACATGTTACTTCTCTTTCCCCATCTTATGACCAACAAAGGCAACAAATTTGAATGGCCATAAAGGTTAAATCCAAATGTTAAATAATATATTATAGGTTACTACATACTGTAACCTAGTACATAATCTTGAAACATCCCTTGATCTTGCATAAGAACTTGATGATTATTTGATGAATCCCATGAGTTTGAGGATCCTGATTTAGTATCAGAATCATTTGACCACCATATCAAGCTTTCCTTTGAAACATTCATTTCTCTAAAACAATCAAATTCATCTTCCTCCTTTTGTAAGTAATCCATTCTATTGTTGAGAATGTCATCTAGTTCATTTTGCATTGCACCAAGTTGTTGAATTCCTTCATTAGTTCTCTTCTCAATAGCTTCTCCTCTTGGTGCTACAAGACTTGAGTTGATCATTGAATTATAATTATTACTATTATTATAATTCAAAGGAATAATATTCTCCTCCACCAAAATATCAACTTGTGGATCATTTCTATTGATCTTTGCACCATCTTGTTGAATAACATCATTAGAAGGTTTGTATGAGGATGTCATGAAAGAATTTTGCATGATAGGGTTATTATCATGATGAGGATGATTCAAAGCTTGTAGGGTTTGGATCATTTTTTCTTGAGAAGGATGCAACTTTGGCCACATGAGTGAAGGGTAGAAATTAGAGAAAGGGTTTTGAAGTTGCATATGAAGTTGGAGTCTTTCAAGAGCTGAATTGCTTAGTGAATTTTCTTCTATATTTCCATTTGTGTCCTTTTGGTTCAAACTACTATTATTATTTGATTGTTTTCTCTTCCCAAGTAACTTCTTCTTCAATCTTGTGTTCCAATAGTTCTTGATGTCATTATCAGTCCTTCCAGGTAATTGAGCAGCAATAATGGACCACCTATATATTATACATAGTACATAGATAAAATGATTAGTTTAGAAATTAATTAATTAATTTTGATTATTTTTCTAGCTTGGAAATGATGCTAAAAGAATTTTAACATGGAGAGATTCTAACGACAAAGAAAAAAGACAAAGAGAACTATGTTGGAAGCTCAAATCAAAGAGATGAGAAAATTTGAGGAGAGACAAATTAAGGACCTGCTTCCAATGCTAATGTAAAGGCTGCAAATGATGTTGTCTTCTTCTTCAGTAAATCCACCATGTTTGATATTAGGCCTCAAGTAATTTAACCACCTTAGTCTGCAACTCTTTCCACATCTCTTGAGTCCTGTAAATTATTTGTAATTATCCATTCATTAATTTTTGCACTAATTGATGATTACTATTACTATAATCAAATTAGAAAGAGAGGTTAATTATATATAGTTCCTTACCAACTTTTTGGGGAAGAGCAATCCAATTTCCCCCGGTTCCATTTTTTTCAATGTAAGATTTGAGGGTAGCATCCTCTTCTGGAGACCAAGGTCCTTTCTTCACATTAGCCTTGTCACAACATGGAGCTCTACCCATCTCTTTTCACTCAAATTAGGTTAATTTGATCTCTCCTTGTAAGATTGTTAGGAAAGTAGGAAGAAGGGAGAGAATGATTTATAGGTAAGAAAGAGTGGCTGATGTGATGCTTAAAAGGACAAAAAGTCTTACACACCTCACCCTTTCCCTTCCTTCAATTCATTACATATATTATATATTAATTAATTCAACGTTATATTATAGCTAGGGTTTTATTCATCTATCTCTTTCTATGTCTTCCTTTTTTGGATTAGTTCGGTCACCCGAGTTTAATTATTATGCATGCAAATCGACAAACGTAACACAAATTTCTTCCTTCCTTTTTTCATTAAAATAATACACTGCTTTTTTTAAGTTTCATTACTTTAATACTACTCGAACACGATACTACAATAGTGTTTCAGCTAATTAAAGAAATCTCCATCCTCTTGCTTTGTCGGTATTATCCTTGAAAATGTTCCATTGTGATCATGCTTTTTTTTTTTTTGTATTGGCAAAAAATGTTAGTACGATTAATTAGCGTGTATGCAAAGAATGAAAATGTTGCACATATATATATATATATATATATATATATATATATATATTGCATCATATATAAAATGCAAGAAAAAAGAAGAGGAAATATTTTGGGGTGGTTATGAGACAGAGGTAGTAGTTATAATGTGTGTATAATATAGACCTCTAAAAAATATGGTCCAAAGGTAGATTCTTATTATTTTTAATAAAAATAAATTTTATAATATTAAAAAAATAATAAATATAATATTTTATTAAAAATGGTGAGCTCCACAATTTATTAGGCAACCGTAATAATTATAGGGTTAGAAGAATCTTGGTTACCATACACACTTGCATATTGTAACAAAAAAACACACACTTGCATAAACAATATTGTTTGATATGACCATGTGATTAGCACAACATTTTGTTTTATCAGTAGTAAGCAATAAATTGATTCATATATTCCATTTCCATATGAGTATGACCAATTGACCATTGTCTTTGAAAATTTGAAATAATATTGAGACAAATTGGCTCATCATGGCCTTGTACGGAAATAGTACATTTTACTCTCTCTAGAAATGAATGGAAGATCACATGATAATAGCTAGCAATATTTGTTTTTGAGTTTTTCAACATATACTTTACGAAATCGTCTATCATGTTAAGCAATTAGAAACTTCTTTGCGAGCAGGTAGAAAATTACTATTAGTACTAATATATAGAGTCAATGCCTTGAAATTTGTATCCACAAAATCATAACTAACTGATTCTTATTTGAAACTACACACCAATCATAGCTTCCATCCTATCCTACAAGACAAGATTGTACGAATTCAACCTCATATTCTTACACTGTCAGTCAAGAGTGTCTCTTTTCTATTACCACCCTATAGAAACTAAACTTAATTATTTGGCTATAATTCTTGTTTAGACATTTTAACTTTTGTTTAGATGACTTTTTTCTTTTAACACCAAAGATCATATTCAAAAGTAAATCGGGTACCCCAAAGTCAGCTCAATATGTAGAAAAGAATTAACACTAAGACAAATTCATAATGTAAATCCCTCAACTAAAAACATAATTTACACATAATAAAAAAAGAAAGATATTACAATGTCAAAACACACTCTAAAAATCTACACAACATTCATAAAATAAGAAATTATTTTTCTTTATCTAAGCCAGAAACTACATCCATGTTCTCATTTTAATGAGCTTCACCAACTTTGCAAACGCTAGCTAACCCTCAATTATTGAAAATATAGTAATTTCTATCCCTTTCTCTCCAAAATCTCTCATAATATCGAATGTCATATTGAAGTCAATCTTTCTTAGTCATATATTTGTATCTCAAAATGTATACCAAAACTTGAATCAGAGTAATTACATCATGTAAGCAGATTCGTGACGGTTATCACAAATGTGTTTTTTGCTTCAAGACGCCAAGTATAAGATTGGCTTAATGGTGACGAAATTTGATTTCAATTATATGAATTAATTTGAGTTAAAAACGAATTTAAGGTAAACTGATTATATTAAGATTTTTTTATAAGTGGAGGCATTTCATTTATTAAAAAAATCATGTGTAAGTAAGTCAACCAATAAATTTAAGGTGTAAAAATGATGTACAAATACAAAAGTTAAAATCAATTTTAATCGAGAACTTCTAAATATACAAAAATCAATTATAAGTCTCCATGTTCACTTTTGACTCTTCCAAAAATGAATTCCTATATACATTAAATATGAACATTTTATTAGATGTCTTTTTCTACTATTAATTAAAAGGTCGTTAGACATTTTATTATATATAAATTCAAATTGTGGTTTGACTCGTTATGGAAAATTAACATATTTATGGTCGGTCTAAAATACTCTGTAGGTGAAAAATACATCAATTGATATTTAATTACAATATTTTACATTTCAAAAAGTAAAATTTAATTATTAAAACTATTAGTATCGAAAAAGTCTATGCTTTTGTTGTCAAGATCTTTTTTAAAAGTTCGTTTCAATCTCCAACATGTTGGATCACCCTGTTAACATTGTACTAACAAAACAAAAACTTATAACTAATATTTTTCATTTAAAAAGATTAATGTCCTTTCTAAGTAACTATATCACTTGTGGAAATTAATAGGCTTTGATCCTCATTTGTCCAAAGTTATAGAATAAAACATATTCTTGCAATTTTGTAAGCCCTCTAAACATATTATGATAATTAATCCAAAAAAATATCTTTAAGAGGCTGGGATTGATTGTGCAATAATGTAGCTAAGAGATTATAAAATTATTAAACGTAAAAGTCAAACATTTGTTACATTGATAATTAATTTTTTTTTCTCACTAGGAATTAGTTGGGTTATAATCAACAAACAAACAAAACCCCCCAATTTAATTTTTATTTAATATTCTTCTTTGTTCCTATTTGACAAGTTGGGTAGGACGTGTTAAAGACAATATATAGGAAACTGTATCAAAACAAGAAAAGGAGTAAAAACCAAACAGAAAGAGTATTTGAGATTCAATATTTTTTTCATAAGAGGCACCACTCATTGACCTTGGTTTCCTAATTAAATATTTCACATTGTTAATATTTTAATGAAGAAGCAGGAAAATAAAGGATTGGAACCGCACCCCCATAGAAATATAACAAGAAGAAACCATCAAATTCAAAAAGCACTTAGTTCCCAACTTTATAAACATTAATATCTTTATCAACAAATAGTCTCTGATCTTTGGGAAGAAGATATCATACTTCTTCTTGTCTTTCTCCTTAACTAAGAATCTTTGCATTGACGCTCTATTTATTTTTCATATTAAAAAAAAAAAAAAGGCTAGTGCTGGGAAAAAGAACAGTACATTTCATCATCAAGAAGACCAATAAAAAAGTTAGTGAACACAGTTTTCATGAGAGGATAAACATATGAAAAGCATAAACCAAAAATTATATTAGCTTTTTTTTTTTTGACAAAAAATATATTAGCTCTAAAATAGTTTGTTGCCTTTCATTTATTTATTTACTTAACTCTAAAATAATGTTGTATTTAATATCATGACGAATATTATTTAATTAACTCTAAAATAGTTGTTTCCTTATGATGTTTTTTTCTTTCATTCTTATTTTCTGTTGGTCTAAGTTTACAACTTATCAACAAAATACTGGAAGTTATAACATTTTCGATTATTTAAAAAATTAATTATTTAATTGGATAGAGATATAGAATTGTAAATAAAATAGTTTAAATTGAAAAGAAAAAAAAACTACACCAAATCTTAAAATCTCATATATTTGATGATTAGAAGAAATACCCAGCTAAGATACATCCTCAACAGATTTTAGCCCTTGTATAACTTTTTTTTTATAAGAAAAAATGGTTTATTCTAAATAATTACTTAACTCTGCTTTTGGTATATAAACACATGATTAATTAGCTTTTTATATATGGTGATCGATCCGAGCAAGGATAACATTCCTATCGTGCCACCTGTAATTCACTTTGTTTAATTTATTATTTTAATTAGAAGAATTAAGATAAGCATTGGTGAAATACAATCATTTTAATTAAATAAAAGAGGGAGGTGGAGGGGGAGGATTTAGCACTCTTATATATGTCGTCACTAGGGTTGACAAAGATGCTGCAAGAAGACTTGAACGCCATTAATTAACATTGTTTCATATTAATTCTTGTTTAACATGACACTAATCACCACTAATTGCAGGGAGTTCAAGGAATACGTATTAGTCATAATAAAAGGACTAAATAAATAAAATTCAAATTGGTTATTGTCTCTGTTTCATGCACTTTTTGTAGAATAATATCAACATTGTATAAACTCCCAACAAATGTCAAATGCCTAACTTAATAACCTTTTTCAGTAATATTGGTAACCCTTATATTTGCCATCTGGATATCATATCTACATCTACATAATGCACTACTACAAACTTAATTATATATCGTTAATTAAACATTTTATAGAAAAAATATCAGTTGTAACTGGATTTGGATTTGTGTTGTAATTGTTTGATATAGTTATTGATTTTCACCGTCCGCCCTCAAATTAACGATATATATTATTTAACAATAATTTGATAAAAATATAATATGAGTTGATCGATCTCAAATCGATAACAAAGATTATTTTTTATAAGCAAATATATTAATATATTAATAAGAGTATAAAAGATACTAATTCATTACAAATTATCAAACATATGAATTAATAAAATTAATCATAATTTTACGGATGCAGTCAATTATATAAAAAACATCAAAAGATATAACACAACAATATGAGTTTAAATTTTACATAAATATTCGGCAAAAGATATAACGAAACGATATGAGTTGAGAATTTACATAAGTATTCAGCGAGCGTCTAAATTTCAATTTTGGTCCCTTTAACAAATTAACCATTAACATTTTTCTATCAAAAAATGAAAAGTATATATGAGATATTTTAAGTATTTTTCTTTTGTAAAACTTAAAATTGTGAATGCTTTTGTTGGTGATTCATCATAGAATATAGACATAAATACAGAATCAGCTGAATTAGTTTGACTTTAAAACAAAGGTCAACTACGTGTGTTAGGTATGAAGTAATAGTACTAATAGAGGGCCAAGGGAGTAGATAGATGATTGTGTCACTCAATTGACCTTGTGGATTTTCTTCTCGTTGGAGAGTTGGTGATGCTACAGCCTACAACATCCATCTTACTTAAAACATTATGTAATCATTGGAAAACATTAGGGAACCTTATATTGAAACCAATGATATATTCTTTAGATTGATGAGGGTCAACGAGATGTTAAATTTGTGATATTCATTGTGAAATGTATGATAATTGGTCTTCTTAATATAAAATATTTAGATAATTGTTAATCTACTTCCATTTTTGCTTGATGTTAAATATATTATTGAAAGCTAACGTTCCATAGTAAATTTCACTTGAAAATACACAATTGAAAATTAACTTTTGATAAACTACCGTATTTAAAATTGAGGATTAGTCGAACATATCACAAATATTAATTTAAACAATTTTTTTTCCACTGGAATTATGAACATAAATAAATCAGTGCCCCTTAATTATATGATCAAGGAATAACACTACCTTCAAAATTAACAATTTGCTTCACTTGTTTCTCAAAAAAAAAAACACACAATTTGCTTTACTTTGATTACGTGAGTTTTATAATAAATTGCAATTCTCATTTCAAATGCTTACCATCCCATTAGTTGTTGAGACTCGTAAGTCCCAATATGTCAAGGTAGGCTGAAGTTGACAGGTATAAGAGTAATGATCACTATGAGATATGGACATCACATATTTACTAAAAAAAATTAAAGCTTTAAATATATGAGTGCATGCTTGTGTAATTTATTCATATTTGATAAAGAATTAACCACTAATTTTTTTTTTTTTTTAAATTTACAAATGTGAATCTTCTGCATCACTATACTTATCTATTGCAACATGATCTACTCACAGTTCCCATCAAAAGTGATTCTTTTAAATATGGCATTTTGAAATGTTATTAAATGAATAAGGTTGAACATATTAAAAACTTCACAAATGAAAACATAATGTGCTTATGTTAAATTAAGAATTTCATACTGTTTTATCCTAAACTTATTCATCTATTTTAAGAATTAAGACTTTCATATTGTTTTATCCTAAACTTTATCCTTCAAAGTCATTTTAACTAAAATTAATTTTATCAAACCATATGTATCTATATAACAACAAAAGTGAGATTACATACTCAAATTGATTTATTTTTAATAAATACTTTTGAACATAAAACTTTACACCAGTTGCAACATAATAATGAGAAAATCTGATTATCCAGCAATAAGGATACCTATAAAAATGAATTACTAAATTTTAAAAGGCCTTTTATTCTTAATATGAACCATATTTACCAACAACTGTTATATTATTATTTTAATACATCATTGAGATTTGAAAATATTTAATGGCCCCTTCTCAAAAAAAAATTAATGGTTCTGATGTTTCAAGGATAGATCATATCCAAGAAAAAGCCACCAAGTTGAAAGAAATAATAACTTCACTGAAGTTGCAATTCTCCACATTTTTTCTAACAAGCAGGCCAAGTCTGTATATATATATATATATA